>NW_006769677.1:5163070-5193982 GCF_000442215.2 Lipotes vexillifer
CCGGGGCACGAACCCGTGTCCCCTGCATCGGCAGGGGGACTCTCAACCACTGCGCCACCAGGGAAGCCCTCCACAAAACTTTTTAACTTCAGAATTTCATATGTTGAAAACAGCAGAGCCTGTAGAGGTCGCTCGTTTTAAATATCTTTCTTTTAATTATTTTTTCAATGATATAAAAAGACGGCTGGCTGATTGTTTGTTGTTTTTTAAGGAAACTTCTGTGAGGAGAGTTAAAACTTTTTAACTTCAGAATTTCATATGTTGAAAACAGCAGAGCCTGTAGAGGTCGCTCGTTTTAAATATCTTTCTTTTAATTATTTTTTCAATGATATAAAAAGACGGCTGGCTGATTGTTTGTTGTTTTTTAAGGAAACTTCTGTGAGGAGAGTTAAGGTAGAATTTCCTTTCTGAATTTTGTTTGCTTCCTTTCTTCCCACTTCTCTTTGCTCATCTTGCCAAAACTAACGTTTCTCTATGGCTTTGGTATGCTTTATCCTCTAGCAGGACTTTTGATCTTTAAAGATTTAAAGTTTGGAATAAGCACTGGTGGCCTCAAGTTTACAAAAAACTGTAATTTTCTTTCTCTTTCTTTTTTTTTAAAATTAGTTAATTAATTTTTTTAATTTTTAGCTGTGTTGGGTCTTTGTTGCTGCGTGCGCAGGCTTTCTCTAGTTGTGATGAGCGGGGGCTTGGTTGTGGTGTGCGGGCTTCTTATTGTGGTGGGTTCTCTTGTTGCGGAGCATGGGCTCTAGAGCACAGGCTTCAGTAGTTGTGGTGCATGGGCTTATTTGCTCCGCGGCATGTGGGATCTTCCTCGACCAGGATTGAATCTGTGTCCCCTGCATTGGCAGGCAGATTCTTAACCACTGTGCCACCAGGGAAGTCCCCGTCTTAATTTTCTTAATGTCATACTTTTTTGGGCTTGCCATCGCTCCGCAATGTGGCTTCCCTTACGTAAGATCCAATTAATCGATTCAGAAGTGTTGGGTAATTACCCAGTGAAGGTGGGAAAGTATAGCTAGGCTGAAGTAAGCTGCCGAGAAGTCATGAATTCACCATGTATGACTCTAAGAACTCTGCTTAGCATGATTCACATAGACCCAGCTTAGGGATCTAGCTGGGGACTTGAAGCAGGGAAAGACTCTGCTCCTTAGTTCTAGTTGGTATTGTTCTAGCAACCTCTTAAAGAACCACTGTAATCTTTCCTTGTTCCCAATCCCTTGTTCATCCTCCTTCAGAGAAAAAGGAGGTCTCATCTGCAGATTATTGTGCAGCATCTTAAGCACAAAACCAGTAAGACCAGTAAATCTTTATAGTTAAAGAGTTTTATTAAAGATAGTTAGAAAGCTAAGATAATGAAGTTCATCAATCATTAGGCCATAAGTTCCTTAAATGATAATGAGGTACTTAACCCCTCTGTGAGGCCAAAGGCCTCCCACCGCCGAGAGCCAGTCTCGAGCAATGTCCTCCATGCCCAGTAGTCCCCAGGCTCTCATCTGACATTCACTGTAGCTAAGGTGTTGGTATCCTGTACCCACAGCTAGCCTGTGATGGTGTGCTCCCCTAATTGCTATAATTGCTCTCAAGAGATTGCCAAACACCATTCCTTTTTGATTCATATTGAAGTCAGCTAAATTACTCTAGAATATGGAGTCCAGGAACTCTTTTGTGAAGCAATGTAATGGAATCAGCTCACATGAGCATACACAATGAGAATTCAGATAAGCTGAAAATTGATGCAGAAAGGCAGGGACAGAAACAGAAGGGAAGCATGATACTCAGTTATTGTGTGAAAGGGAAGGGAAAGCCACCTCCCATCACCCCAAGTATAAGTCACAGATGACCCTGCCCCAGTAGGGCTTGGGAGAAAACAAATACAACCAGCCAAGAGAAACCAGAAGTAGCTGCAAATGCTTCTTGCAAAAGTTTTTAATGATACTCCCCCAAAACTAGTGAATCCACTCCTTCCTCTGTCTGGATTCAGAATCAGAGATCTCAGAGCTGGAGGCTCCAATTGTGACAAATCATCCATGCTTCCATCTATTTATCCATCTATCCATTCATCTGTTCATCAATCCATCCAACCACTCATCCATCCATCCATGCATCCAACCATCCATCCAGGCTTTGAATCTCTGTGTACTAGATAATATAGTCTCTGCTTCTGACTTTTAGTTGGGAACACACACACACTCACACACACACACACACACACACACACACTCACACACACACACACACACGCACACAACACATGCACACGCACTCTTATTTTGCAATGAATGCTTAATAATGAATATCAACCTTCTCCATAAGTAAGTGCCAAGATAGTATTTTTATATCAGGAAAATATTTAATGACAAGGTCAATATCACCACCCCTGCTAAGCATCCTACTTATAAACACCCTTACTTCTTAATTAACCTCCCCATTCTCCAGTAAATGAAGCCTCCCTTCCTAACAGAACCACCCACATCAATTTTGTTGGTGTCTGCAATAATTTTTAGTAACTACATAGTTATTCTATTCAAAATCACTCCCCTAAATCCAAGGGATAAATGCCGTACAGTTTTCCTCGGATACAACTCAGCTCCAACTCAAATCACAGTCAGGACCTCCACACTTTGGTGTTTGACAAAGAAACACCACCTTAGCCTCTGCCCATCCCAACCCATCATCCCTGAGAAAAGCAATTTCACTCCCCATTATGACTCCTAGCACATACCATTGTACTCCCTTGTTTGGAGGAAGTGGGATACTGAGGCCATTTCCACGTCCTATTTTGGGAAATGGGCAATCTTGATGACCTTCACCAAGAGAGGATGCAGAGCAGGGCAGCAGTACCCTGGGTAACGCGTTTGACAGGGTCTTCACGCTCATATCTCTCCTGCAGTCCTGAGATGGTGGGCAAATTAGAGAGGATGGGGAAAGGGGAAATTTTATTATAAAGAAAGCTTTGCTGAGAGCCTTACTATATGTTTGACCTCCTCTCCCATGGCCCAGGTGTCCCAAATGTAGATGCCCACAGCCCCCTGTGTTTACGCCAATCACGGTGCTTGCTCTATGTGGTCAGCTGACTAACGGCCCCCAAAATATCCACGTCCTAATCCCCCAGAACCTGTGAACAGTACCTTATATGTCAAAGGGTACTTTGTAGATGTGATCAAGTTAAGGATCTTGAAATGGGGAGATTAGTCTGGTGGGCCTAATGTCATCACAGTGATCCTTACAAGAGGGACACAGGAGAAGACAGAGTCAGAAGTCAGACAGAAGTAGATGTAACGATGAAAACAAGAGGTTGGAGTCATGAGCTGAGGAATGCAGGCAGCCTCCAGAAGCTAGAGAATTTGAGGAAATATGGGGAAATGATTCTCCCCAGAGCCTCCAGAAGGAACCAGCCCTGCTGACACCTTGACTTTAGACTAGCAAAACTGATTTGAGATTTCTGGCTTCCAGAACTGTAAGAGAATACATTTGTGTTGGCTTAAGCCACAAAGTTTGGTGGTAATTTGGGACAGCAGCAACTAAAACTCCACCTACTGACATTTCTACTTATAAGTCCATCTCCCCAACTAAAGACCACAAGTTTATCTTTATCTCCCCAGCTCTGGGTACACTGTCAATTAGGTTCTTTCAGGATGCAAGATACAGAGACACATTCCAATGAGCTCTAATAAACGGTATTCATCATAATGATACTTAAGAAAGAACAAAATTGGCAAAACTGTCCCAGCAGCTTCCCTGAGCCTTGAGGCTACTGGAACATCCTTTTACAAACAGTGCTGGTTTTGGTCATCAGGCAGCAAGGTCAGTAAGTCAGCACCAACATTAGTGGTCATCCTTCCAGAAATGTGAGTCTATTTTAGGGACTCATCTTCTGTTTCCCTTGCTGCCATGTTACCCACTTTATAATAGTAGATACAGTCAGGGCTCCAGGTTCTCATGAAAAAGAATCATGTTATGTTACTAGAAAGACTACAGATAGAGCCCAGCTGAGAGCCTCTGCAGAGAGATGAAACTCCACAGTGAGATGTGTTTAACTTCAGAAATTTGGGAGGAGCAATCTCAGTACAGAGTGGAAGCACCCTCACATTTTCCCTGTGGAGGGGATCAAAAGCATTCCTCTCCATCCCTTCCTAAAAGCCTGTAGTCACAGGAAGGAAAGCCCAGGCGATCCGAGGATGCCTGACACAGCCAACGCTGCCGTCACCAGAAGAATCTTAGGGCTGGGAGCCAAATTATTCCTGGAGCAGGAAAGGGCTCCCTTGAGAAAATGGGGAAAGTAGAAGCATGAAGAGGGTAAAGAGCTGAGGCCCAAAGGAAGGGAAGAGAAGGAAGTAAGCATTAAGAAAAAAAGGTCATGTCCCCAAGAGACTCCCTCAGAAGCCCTCAGCAATGGCGTCTCACCTTCTGTGCAATGTGAGTGAAAGAGGGAGCTGGACCGTGTTAGATTTAGATTTAGCCTTCCTCTGCTAAGCTGAGTATAGCTTTGAGAATAAGATAGAAACCCTCCATGAAAATGGACTTAACTCTTCGTCCAGATTCAGGATACTCTTCGTCTGGGGAAGCAGGGAAAAGAAGGTTGGCATGGATCAATTTCTTCAAGGATGCTGAGATGCTGTATGATGGGCTGAGGGAGCAGGAGTGGAAGGAAGAATCTGGGAAACAAGAGTCAATAGTTCCAAGTCACCAAATCAAAAATGCATTAAGTATCTGGTTGGAGGAAGAGGCCCAGATCAGATTGCCTCATGGCATTGGCATTAGCTGTTGCAAAGCAAACTGAATACAAAAGCATCATTTTGACTCTACAGAGTCAAAAGATCCCAGAAAAGCTTCCAGGGAGCAAGAAATAGTAGGTGGAAATTAATTCTCACTAATGTGATACTTATAAAATATGACTATAGCTTCTTTGTTAACATTCTGCCTTTACTGACTCATTTTAATGGATGTAAACTAATTTATAATAAATTTGATAGCTTCACACATGACCTCAGCTTCCCTAATCGTACTTTTCATATAAGGTCACATGTTCCTCAACTGGAGTTTCACAAACCTAATCTCTGCAGTTGGTCATGAACTAAATATAATATGATCAAATTGTACAGCACGGCCATTAGTTGACGATAGGTTTGAGATGTGGCAGATATTATAGGAGGATAATAATAACGGCCATTATTTATTGATTGGTTACTACTTACGAGCCACCGTGCTCTACATTTCATCTCATTTAATCCTTCTAACAATATGGTAAAGTGGTGTTATCCTACTTTATATACTTTATAGGTATGGAATCTGAGGCAAAGAAAGTGTGAGGGATTTGCTTCAAGTTCTACAACGAATAAGTAGCAGAGAGGGGGATTCAAACCCCATACTATCTGAATCCAAAGTTTGTACGTGCTGCCTGTCTATGGGAAAGCAGGGTGGCAGAGGGCTTGTGATGGCCCTGGAAGAATGAATGAAAATTGGATGTAGAAAGGAGAAAGGGGGAAATTCAAACTGAGGTTGGGACAGAGGAGGAAGGACACAGATGGAGAGCAGGTAAGACCTATCTGCTTGGGAATCAGGTTCATACTGGGACCTAGCAAGAGGTGAGGATGGAAAGTCCGATGGAGGCAAACGGGGAAGCCCTTGAAATTCCAGCTGAGGACTTTCCACATGATTCATCATGGGAGAGAGAGTTCTTGGGGGTTCCCTCAGTCTTAGTTTGAGTGATGCAACCCATTCATTTCATTTAACAATCCTTTAGGCCATTTTTAAAGTGGCAACAGTGATGGCAACAACGATGTTTCCAGGAAGTAAGGAGGCATGGGTGTGGAGGGAGAGAGAGTAGGGAAGAGGTAGTCAAGAAGGTATGGTGAAAAAAAATTTAAAAAAGAAGGTATGGTGGCTTGGTAGGAATATCTGCCAGGCTAAAGGAAAATATTTTGACAAACTTATTCCCTCATTTATAGTGGTTCATCTAATCTGATTCTTCTGGGACAATGTCAGGCCCTCTAAATACAGGAAAAAGAGAAAGGGGAAGGAAGTGAATTCTTTAACTCCTGCAGAAAACTTTAGCTTCAGTTCTCCTGGGGGGCAGATGGTGGCTGATATTGCAATCGAGCTGAGTGGTCTGCATCCTAAGCTTGGACCTTCTTAGCTGGTCATTGCAGCTGACTTCTGTCGACAAATCAGCTGTCCCACTCTTGGGGAAGTGAGCCCCCTGAGTGGACCTGTTCATTGTGAGTCCTGTTTCAGACGAGCATTTGGTCAGGGGAGTGGGGACTGATGGATTTTATTAAGGGGCTCTGTGCCAGACACTTTTATATATGTTATGTCATTTGGTCCCCCCAGTAACCCTGTGAAGTGATTACTCCTCAACTACAGCTGTGGAAACAGGCCGAGGGATGGCACTGAGGGTCACGCAGCTAGAAAGCAGAGGAGAGGTCTGAGCCTGGTTCTTTCTAACTCCAAGCCGAGCGCTCTGTCTCCCCCATTACTGTGGATTGTAGGTTAAAAACAAACACATTAAGCAGCGGAGCCAGGGAGGAGAAGGAAATATAATAAGGGAGTTAAAAACAAAACAATCTAAGAGGTTTGTCCTGTTGTTTGGACGCAAACTTAGGTTTGGACCTGCGATTTAGGATCCCAGTGAACTTGGTCACCATGGAGCTGAGGGCCGCTGAAAGCACCGATCGCCTCCAGCTTTTGAGTTTTCTAGAAGGAACCTCTCACTCAATCTCTTTGCCAGAAAATGAAGCTGAAGGAGTCCTCATGATGAGCTGAGCTAGATTGCTATAAGGATCGCAATCCTGGAAGATTTACGTCTGTGACTTCACTATGAAAACAAAACTGTTTTCCCCAACCTGTCGGGGGCAACAGTCAGAAGAAGAAGAAAGTAAGGTTTACTTTTGATGAAACATGTGGTTCATAACAGAGCCTCTCTTACCAATGGGGTGATTTGTAGGTAAAATATAAAGGATTAAAAAGAAAAAGAATAAAGAAAACATAACAGAATTCCAGTTACCCCACTCCAGGACAAGGAAACAAAGGGTCAGCTTTGGCAATAAAATATGACACATTTTTGTATATTTTTTCAGCATTAAGATGCACGTCATTCTGCACTTGGAAGTTGCTTTTGTGTCAGTTCACATAGGGTGGATCTATTTTTCCCTGTTGTTATAAAAACATCTCAAGACATGCATGACGAGTCTTCAGAAAATGCCGTGATTCCTGAGCCACTGCCGATAACTGTACATTAACATGGATTGACAAAGACTAGTTTTGATCCCAGTCTATGCCTGTCAGCATAATGGGGGGGGGGGTCCAGCCCATATGTCAGGTGGGTGTAATGGCTTCAGGCAGCGTTAAGGCCCTATAGTGCGAAATCAATGGGATAATAGCGGTAGCAAAGCTGTAGACTGAAGAATTAGGCAGTCTGGAGGTGGTAGTGCCCGGGGTAGTAGCCAAGACCCAGGCAAGAAGCAGACTTGGAGTTGAGGTCCAGTTTGGTTGGGACGAAGTAGGTACTCCATTTTCTAAAAATGGACTGCTTTGGGTCCCAGTGTGGTCTAAATTTAGTAACTGAAACCTTCACCTCTTTTTCAGCAGAAAACTTTCTGCTCTAGAGATGGTTACCAATAATCACTTACCTAACCTATTCCAACCCATTTTGGAAGCACACCTGAGTAACACACATGCTCAAGTTAGTGTGGTATGAAATAGATTGGCAGGGCCCCATGGAAGGGTAAAACAAACACCTAAGTCATAGCATATTTTTGCCCTTCCTTCCCTGAACTTCTGCAACAATTCACATGCATTTCCATTAGTCTTTATCAATGCATTGTTTTAATTATTTGATTCTATCACTGTGAACTCTATATGGGTAGAGGCCAAGTACAGTGCCTGGTACATAGTAGAACATCAATAAAAAGTTGCTGCTGGGCTTCCCTGGTGGCGCAGTGGTTGAGAGTCCGCCTGCCGATGCAGGGGACACGGTTTTGTGCCCCGGTCCGGGAGGATCCCACATGCCGCGGAGCGGCTCGGCCCGAGAGCCATGGCCACTGAGCCTGTGCGTCCGGAGCCTGTGCTCCGCAACAGGAGAGGCCACAGCAGTGAGAGGCCCGCGTACCACAAAAAAAAAAAAAAAGTTGCTGCTGATGAATTTAAAAATAAAAATGTGTTTGTTGCAACTGGATAGAAAGCTATACCATTCAAATTTCAATCAGCTCAGTATATTCTCTTCTAGATAGACAGTGTTTTGTCATACCCTTTCCACGTCCATTCAATCCTGGCTAAATGCATGAATTCAGACTGTCCTGGCATTTTATTGTTTTATGATCATCCCTACTGTGACAGGCATGCTGCTAACAACTTCCTTCAGGAGAGAATTTGACATTCAGCTGTGCTAAGTGCAGTTAGCTATGTGCAGAGCCTTTGCTTTCTATGCACAGCACTGGAGCTGATTTCATGCTCTGCTGCAGCCCCCGGGCAATGACTGAGCCTTTGAGAGGAGAAGCACTGGGGCGTGGCCATTTCTGTCCAGTGTGGTCTCCCTTAACGGGCAGTAATTGTTCTGGGGTTGCTATTGGATTGGTCCGAGGCTTTTCTTGACCAGTTTTGCTTCTCTTCCCCTTTCCTTTCAGGTATCAGATCTGTATCACAGTCTAACGAAGTTCCCTGCCCAAAGCTGTCTTCTTCCTCTTTACCCCCCGATAAATCTCTTACCCCCCTGTCTCCCGTCTCAGAGTCTGCTTCCCAGAGGACCTAAATTGACACACCTACACAATACCTCATCAGATTTATTTTCTTCCTTAAACACAGTGGAGAGATTTTATTAATCTGAATGTATAGTGTTTCCCCACCACAGCTGTAGCCCTGTTGAAGTTCCCCTCCCCACCCCTAAGAAAATCATTTATTGTCACAACAAATAAGCCTATTCCAGATAGTGTTTGGGATCCTCGTATTGTTCACAAAAAAATCTCCTGGCGCTGGCTAAACTTGAGAATGGGGCATTCTAAGACATCACCCACACATGAGCTCTTTTGCAAGACTTTGCAAACTTGGATCACAGCCTGAAAGAAACCTGAGTGTCCCTCTGAGGGTCCGAAGGGGACCTGAACATGTTGGGAGGTGATAATGAGAGCAATCATGTTTGAATAGGTTTGTGAGGGCTCTTGGATGGGGCCCTTGAGAAGTTTAGTGCTTTTCTTCCACTTGGCATTTTGCATTTTTGGCACAAGACTTTGTTAAAGCTTGGAATGAGGTTATCACAGCTGTTTATTTTGCCAAAAAACCAACTACTGCTTCAAGTCTTATGTTCCCTCATCTCTTGTTTGCTTCTGCCTTGCCAGGGAGACTGCTCTCATGTGGCTCCTGGTAGCCCCACTGGGAGCTGACAGTGAGACTGGTGGAAGTGGGGTAAAAGATGTAGCCAAGAAAATCAAACAACCTGAGTCCTATTATTTGTCCACTTGCTGCTCACAATCTGGCATTCTTGCAGACGCTATTGGAGCCACGCTCCTCATTATGAGGCATATCAACTACACAGCAGACACATACTTCTCCTATTACATAACGCCTCAATACTGGACATTGAAAATATAGATTCCTTTGACTGTGACTTTGTGTGCTCAACTACATTGAAAAAAGGAAAACATTAAAAAGCATCAATTCAGGCATGTTTTAATTCAACACAGCAAGAAGATGGCTGGTGCACTGTTTCAAGGAACAGAATGTAAAATGTCGACACAGTTGGCTCCCTCCTCCAGGGAGCCTTCCCTGACCTCTCCTTGGCTCCAGCCACTTCAATCATTCATCAACCCCATAGGCCCTTGGGTATGCGCCTGTATAACTCTAGTTGGTTTGTATATTTTTATGCCCTGTCTGGGAGTTGGAAGGAACTGGAGAAGACATATAGAACAATCTCTAACTGAAGCCAGGAAGCCCCTCTCATAAAGAGTAGACATGTCTTAAGCAGGCATTAAGTTCCAAAGTCAGCATGTAGGGTGAAGTCAAGTGTTGTCAGCATTACCTTTGAAAACCCCAAAATGAGAGGCACGTGGGAACAGAGGCAATATGGGACGGAGGGAGGCAGACGCCATGTCTTTGGTCTCACTCTTACCCCAGGGCAGCAACAACCGTATAAGTGGGATGGCATGGAGAATCACCTACACTATTTAATCATTTTCCATTTGTATTTTTATCAAAGTTATAAATGTCACATTTTATCGAATCAAACTATTCTACCAGATTTGTTACAGAAAAGATCAGTTCCCCCACCTACTCCTTCCTTTCCCCATCAGCAATGATTTTCAACTCAAAGGACTATGTCTCCATATTTAACTCTAAATAATACACTCATATTGCTACTTCCTCATCTTTCATTTTTAGGCATATTATCTGTTGACTTCCCACCATGGAAGACAGAGAATTTAATTCTTTTTCATCTTCCTTCATCATCACACGCCCATCCAGTTCTCTCACCCTCTCATTGCAATTATGTTATAATTTTGCTTAGATCAATATTCAGTGTTTACATTTTTATGTCTATGTAAACAGTATTCACAGCTGAGCCATGTAGTAAACTTATTAGTTTCCTTTCTTGAACAGCTTTGTATTTTCCCTGGAGCTAATAATTATCTTTTATTTTGTCTTTTTATTTGCTTAATTTTCTATGCACTTTCACTACTGCAACCAGTAGTCAACTCTCCACCAGTTGTCCAAATCTCCTGCCAGTATGTTCAAATACATCACAAGGGCGATCAATTTTATCTTGGAGAAATCTTCTGGAGGCTTCTGACCCATTCCTATATGGTCTAGTTACCCCTCCTAGCAGGGTCACAGCTGTTGTCCTGAGTCATATTTCCTGGAAATACCATTGGTCTTTCTCCCATGTTGTTGCCATGTTGTTCTCTTCCTGTATCCCATGGTTCCCTCTTCTTCAGCTCAATCTCCCATTAGGTTGAGTGTAACTTGCTGAAACTTCCTGAGAAAGGGTGAAGAAGTACATTTTAAAAAACCTTGGGGGCTTCCCTGGTGGCGCAGTGGTTGAGAGTCCGCCTGCCAATGCAGGGGACACGGGTTCGTTCGTGCCCTGGTCCGGGAGGATCCCACATGCTGCGGAACGGCTGGGCCCGTGAGCCATGGCCGCTGAGCCTGCGCGTCTGGAGCCTGTGCTCCGCAACGGGAGAGGCCACAGCAGTGAGAGGCCCGCATACCGAAAAAAACAAAACAAAACAAAAAAAAACCTTGAACGTCAAAAAGAGTCCTTATTCTGTTCTCAAACTTTACTGATGGTTTGAGTGTAGAATTTGGGGTTGCAATTATTTTCTTTCAGAATTATGAAGGCATGGCTCCTCTGTTCTAACACTGCAGCTAAAAAGAATGATACCATTCTAAGTTGTTTCTTTGTGTGTTTTTTCTGTGAAAGCTTGTAGAATCTTGTCTTTGTCCTGAGCATTCTGAAATTTCACAATGATTTGCACTAATATGAGTCTATTTTTATTCACTGGGCTGGGCACTTGGTGGTCTTTTCAAAATGGAAACTCGTATCTTCCAACTCAGGTAAATTTTCTCAAATTATTTCTTTAATGACTTTCTCCCTTCATTTTGCCTCTTCTGTTTTTTCTGGGACTCCTATTGTTTGCACATTGGGCTCCTTAGAATAGTTTTTCTTAACTTTCAAAAACTTTTCTCTTTTCTATCTCTTTGTCTTTTTGCTCTACTTGCTGGAAAATTTCAACTTTATCTTTCAACCCCTCTATTGAGTTTTTCATTTTTGCTATCATATTTTTAATTTCTAAGAGCTCTTTTTTTCCCCAGTGAATGTTCCTTTTTAATAAAGCATCCTGATCTTATTTCATGATTGAAGAATCTTATCTCCCTAAAACTACTGAATACTGTTGGGACATACGCACGTGTGCACGTGAGCATGCACACACACACACACACACACACACACACACACACATTCTCTTCTCCCTTACAAAGTCTCCACTTCCTCTAAATTGCCTTATTTTTAAAAATTGTTTTGCTTTCCATCTTCCATATGAGGTTTTCTTCATATGTTTGATGATCCTTGGTTACCTTTACTATTTAAGGCACTAAAAAGCTGATTGGAAGCTTCAAAGCATGGTAGCTCTTATTAAATATTAGCTTCCTTAGAGGGTGATCTGGCTGGAACCCCCAGTGTCGGTATCTTGAGGTGTTTCCTCTTGGTTTGGTCAGGTTTCTGAGAGAAGACATGTCTAACCTACCACCTGGAGGGTGAAGGCCCATCATTCGGTATTCCAATTGCTGTTTCAGAAATTCTGTAGGATAAATCGAGTTCCCTTTTCACTTTTCCACAGTTGCCCTGAGGATTCAGCTTTCTCAGGTTTACTGTCATGCCTCCAACATGTTGCTGTCATTGTTTCTTCTCCCATTTTCCCCACCCTTGTGGTTTATGCGTATTAAAAAAAATCCAGGATTTGGAGAGGAAGTGAAAATAGATGTATGTATTCAATCCATTATCTTAACCAGAATCCATTATTTAATTGTCTTCTTTCTTCAGTTTTAGCTTCACAAACAAAAATGTGGATTTATATAAGTTATATACTTATAGGTTCTGTCTTCCCAGGGATTATGATGATCTTTGTTGAGTATCTTACAATTTATAAATATGTTCTCACTCTTGATCTCATTTGTTTTTCACTATGACCTAGTGAGGTAGAAACTATTACTCTTTATTTATTTATTTTAAGTATGATAAAACTAAGATTTAAAGAGGTTGAGTCCTACACAAATTCCATCAGTTGGTAAGGAGCAGAGACAAGACTCAAAACCTGATTTCCTGACTCCAGGCTTTTCTCTGGTGAACGCTTTCTGTAATCAACCTGCAAAGAAGCCTGTCTCCCCAGCGGATGGCTCTGCCAGGAGATTCCTCCTGATTAACAGCTGAAACCTGCCTCCTTTAACATCTTCCCACAGGTTCTGGTTCTGCTGCCTTCAGCTACATGGCATAGATCTAATTTTACTTCCCCATATGAGGCCTTAATTCTTTGTATTCAGCTGTCATTGGGATATGGATCAAGGGCAGTGGAGTTGTAAAAGTTAAGGATCTCTGAGTCTAGGATGCTGGGTGAGTGTCAAAGCTGTCTTCGGTGGTGGCAGGTAGGGTGTGAGGGTGATGCCAGAATTCTCAGAGAATGATGGTAGTAACTGATGGGAGGTCAGCAAATGACAGCAGCAAAAAGGCAGAGCAGAGAGAACATGGTGCATCTGAATAGCCTAAAGCTCAAAGGAGGAAGAGATTTTGCCTGTGAGTACGTGGTAAATGTGCAAGGATAAGACTGGAGAAGGTCGTCACTGCCTCCTATGCAAAGAATTAGGTTTTAAGTTTTAACCCCCCTTCCCCCAAATTAGGTTGTGAACAATCCAGATAAGACAAGGAAGTGGAGGAAACAATGGGCTGTAGGTCAAAGATGTAGGAGTGTTCATCATAAGGGAATGAGGTTTCAGTAAGGTACAGTGGAAAGAATTGGGATAAGAGTTAGTGAAAAGCAGAGCTGGGAAAACATAAGCTCAAGGCAATGCATGGATGTGTCTGTGATCTTGAGTCAATTAAAAACACACAATTTCTCTATCCCTGACCTGCTGCTGAGGCAGTTGAGGACAATACCAAGACAGACAGAGTCTTGCTTCTGTCTCTCCCTTCTTCCAATGGAAACATGCCTGTGGGGAAAGCCTGTGTCCTCACCTGTTGCTTGCCCTGTCTTGCCACCTGGCCCACAGCGCTTTTCCTTGTCCATCACTGCCAAAGGCACTAGGTGAAGGACTTGGCCTGAAGCCAAAGCAAATAGCAGCTGAGAGACACACAACAGTTGGTGTCTGGCTCAGATGGCTTTGGCGCCTTCCTAGAGAACCCCCCTTCCCCCAAAGAAGTCTGCCCGGCTTGATGAAAACTACAACTAACATTTGTGCAGTGCTTCGGGGTTTAACAGGCACTTCCACATATAATAATCTCATTACATCCTCCCAACTATGCTGGTCATAAGTTTTATGATTCCCATTTTATTTTATTTTGTTTTTAATATTTATTTAATTTGGGCTGCTCCAGGTCTTAGTTGCGGCTTGAGGACTTCTTAGTTGCAGCATGCAGACTCTTAGTTGTGGCATGCATGCGGGATCTAGTTCCCCGACCAGGGATTGAACCTGGGACCCCTGCATTGGGAGCTCAGAGTCTTACCCACTGGACCACCTGGGAAGTCCCGATTCCCATTTTATAGATGAAGAAACTTCCAGCTCTATCCCTTAGAACTGGAAGTGATACTGAGTAAGTCTTTAACTCTCTCTGAACATCAGCTTTCTTAGCAATAAAATAGGAATAAGACTTAGGACAATGTTGTTTTGAGAATTAAATAGGGTTATGTGTGTACAGAGTTTATACACAGTTATCATTCCATATATGTTCGTTCTATATTTCCACTTAAATGATTTACACCAGTTCACTCAGCCAGAGAAAGGCAGATTTGGAGTCTCCATCTGCACTTGTCAGGAGCAGGTCATTCCTAAAGGAAGAGAGGAATGATTTATAAGAATGTACCTTCAGCGACTATGATAGAGTATAAGTACGGACCCAGCAATTTTTTCCATCCCTAGGTGCATCCTTCTTTGTAATGTGAAGTTGTCATCCTTCCAATAAAAAGTGGAGTCTATTTTCCCTCCCCCTTGAATCTGGGCTGGCCCTGTGACTTGCTTTAATTAATAGAATGTGACAGAAGTGAGAATGGGCCTTTAGTGTCCATCCTCACCTTCTTGATGTTCTGTGACTCCCATGTAGGGGGGCCCAGGCTTGTCTCCTTGAGGATGAGGGACAGCATGGAGAGTCCCAGTCATCCCAGGAGTTCCAGCCATCACCACTGAGGCCCCAGACACACGACTGAGGCCATCTGGAACGGTCAGCCCCTTAGTCAGCACTCCTCACTCCCTACCCCCTCACGTGCTAAATGACTGCAGCATACATGAGCCCAGGTGAGACCAGCAGAGGAACTGTCCAGTTGAGCTTGGCCCAAATTACAGGATCATGAACAAATACATAATCTTTGTTTTAGTCCACTAAATTTTAGGATGGATTGTTGAGCAGAAATGGATAACCGATACGTGACTAAGGTAAGATGCTAGGATAGTGTCAATAAGTTTGCATAGATACTGAAATCAGATAGGACTTGATCAAAAGGACCCCATGACATCATCTTTCCCTTTTAAATTATGGTTGATTCGACACCATCTGGTGGTCCTTTTGCCTAAAGATAGAACCATGAACTGATAAGTTTGTGAGGACCTATTCCTCTAATATGTATAATTGTTTGGATTAGTAGACAGAGTCGGATTTTTGACAAAGGAGGCAAGAATATACAATGGAGAAAAGACAGCCTCTTCAATAAGTGGTGCTGGGAAAACTGGGCAGCTACATGTAAAAGAATGAAATTAGAACACTCCCTAACACCATACACAAAAATAAACTCAAAATGGATCAAGACCTAAATGTAAGGCCAGACACTATAAAACTCTTAGAGGAAAACATAGGCAGAACACTTTATGACATAAATCACAGCAAGATCCTTTTTGACCCACCTCCTAGAGAAATGGAAATTAAAACAAAAATAAACAGACGGGACCTAATGAAACTTAAAAGCTTTTGCACAGCAAAGGAAACCATAAACAAGACGAAAAGACAACCCTCAGAATGGGAGGGGTTTCTCCCTCAGAATGGGGGAAAATATTTGCAAATGAAGCAAATGACAAAGGATTAATCTCCAAAATTTATAAGCAGCTCATGCAGCTCAATATCAAAAAAACAAACAACCCAATCCAAAAATGGGCAGAAGACCTAAATAGACATTTCTCCAAAGAAGATATACAGATTGCCAACAAACACATGAAAGGATGCTCAACATCACTAATCATTAGAGAAATGCAGATCAAAACTACAATGAGGGCTTCCCTGGTGGCGCAGTGCTTGAGAGTCCGCCTGCCGATGCAGGAGACGCGGGTTCGTGCCCCGTTTCGGGAAGATCCCACATGCCGCGGAGCGGCTGGGCCCGTGAGCCATGGCCACTGAGCCTGCGCGTCCGGAGCCTGTGCTCCGCAAATGGGAGAGGCCACAACAGTGAGAGGCCCGCATAACGCAAGGAAAAAAAAAAAAAAAAACTACAATGAGATATCATCTCACACCCGTCAGAATGGCCATCATCAAAAAATCTACAAACAATAAATGCTGGAGAGGGGGTGCAGAAAAGGGAACCCTCTTGTACTGTTGGTGGGAGTGTAAATTGATACAGCCACTATGGAGAACAGTATGGAGGTTCCTTAAAAAACTAAAAATAGAACTACCATATGACCCAGCAATCCCACTACTGGGCATATACCCTGAGAAAAACCAAAATCATGTACCAAAATGTTCACTGCAGCTCTATTTACAATAGCCTGGAGATGGAAACAATCTAAGTGTCCATCATCGGATGAATGGATAAAGAAGATGTGGCACATATATACAATGGAATATTACTCAGCCATAAAAAGAAACGAAATTGAGCTATTTGTAATGAGGTGGATAGACTTAGAGTCTGTCATACAGAGTGAAGTAAGTCAGAAAGAGAGAGACAAATACCGTATGCTAACACATATACATAGACTTTAAGAAAAAAATGTCAAGAAGAACCTAGGGGTGAAACAGGAATAAAGACACAGACTTACTAGAGAATGGACTTGAGGATATGGGGAAAAAATATATATATATTATCACAATATCTCTATAAGGATTATATGAGCTAATAGATATTAAACTACTTTGCAAACAATAAAAAAATATGGAAATTAAAGTTTTCTTGGTCTAACATTACATATTGCTGGACAAGGCTCTTTTGAAATTAAGAGACTCCATGAAACTCATTTAAAACCAATGACAGTAGAGGATGGCTTTTAGCAGTGGCTCCAACGTTACCTGCACTCAGGTTAAATAACCTACAGATCTACTCCCACAGAAGTTGAGATGTTCAAGGACAGGCAGTCTTTCTTCAGGATTGAGACCTCTACCCTTGTTCCAGCATACTAAACTTATCTCCCTAGAGTGCTAAGTAGGACCAGGTGGTCCAAGCAGCAAAGGATTCAGACAAAGACGACAAAGCAGAGCCAGTTTTTTCTATACAATCTTGGCATACCCTCTCCCTGCCCAGCACCTAAAAAAAAAAAAAAATAGTATCTAAAATTTTGAATTTATTAGATATGTCAATATGAAATGTGATTAATGAGTTCCAGAATAATTGAATTGAAAGACAGGTTTACATTATATAATCCAAATTTAGAATATAAAATAAAAATAAAGAAAAGAAATTTAGAGACCCATGGAACTTAGAGAATACATCTAATATACATGTAATTGGAGTCCCTGGAATACAGTACAGAAAGAATGGGTCAGAAATAAGTGGATTAAAGAAAAAAACACACAAACCAAAAATGAAACAAAAACTAACCATAGGTTCATCATAACAGGTCTGCTAAAATCCAAGACAAAGAATAAATATTCAAAGCAACAAAGAAAAAAAAGAAAAAGAGAGATGCACTACCATTAAAGAAGCAAGAATGAGACTGATAGTTGACTTCTCAGCAGAGATGATAGAGGCCCACATAAAATAAAAAGAAACAAACAATAGATTAATCTTAAAAGAGAGGTTGCAAACAGGAGGAGGAAAATACTGACCTGATATAAAGCATAAAATTCTGGCCTCTGAGCTCCATACCACGATCAGATAAGACTTTGGGAGTGTCTTGGGGAATGAGTAAATTTTGTGTGTTTGAAGGATATAAATAAATGTCATCAAGAGAGCAAAAAAAAAAAAAACCACAGTGTTCATTGCAGCTCTATTTACAATAGCCAGGACATGGAAGCAACCTAAGTGTCCATTGACAGATGAATGGATAAAGAAGATGTGGCACATATATACAATGGAATGTTACTCAGCCATAAAAAGAAACGAAATTGAGTTTTTGTAGTGAGGTGGATGGACCTAGAGTCTGTCATACAGAGTGAAGTAAGTCAGAAAGAGAAAAACAAATACAGTATGCTAACACATATATATGGAATCTAAAAAAAAAAATGTTCTGAAGAACCTAGGGGTAGGACACGAATAAAGACGTAGACATAGAGAATGGACTTGAGGACACGGGGAGAGGGAAGGGTAAGCTGGGACGAAGTGAGAGAGTGGCATGGATTTATATATACTACCAAATGTAAAACAGATAGCTAGTGGGAAGCAGCCGCATGGCACAGGGAGATCAGCTCGGTGCTTTGTGACCATCTAGAGGGGTGGGATAGGGAGGGTGGGAGGGAGACACAAGAGGGAGGAGATATGGGGATATATGTATATGTATAGCTGATTCACTTTGTTACAAAGCAGAAACTAATACACCATTGTAAAGCAATTATACTCCAATAAAGATGTTAAAAAAAGAAAAAAGAAAAAAAAATAGACATAGTAGGAGCTTACATACAGGGGGCTCAAGCTCAGAGTCTCACTGATTCCTACCTCTTCTTTATGACCAATAAAGGACCAGACCTTTTATTTCTGATAGAGGGTCTCAGGAATATTCCCAACATCATGCTGGGAGTCCACAGTCAAGCTTGGGACCAAATCTCTCAGTCCTTGACCTCCATCACTCCCTTTGGCCATGTGGAGAGAACAGGGTTATCTCATCACATCTAATCAGTTTTTCAGAGACCTCTAAATTGTTCTGGAGCAAATAACGCTTAGAAAAGGGGATACAGAAGCAGGAAGGATGGAAACAAGATATTTCAGGGTAGGCTGAACTGACTATTGCAGACCTGACCCTGTCTGGGTCAACATCTCAGAAGAACTGTGGTCTGAAGGGGCTCAGACAATCACTGAAGAACCTCACAACCAATGTGAAATGTCCGAAGCAACCTGCTCTTCTCTGAGCAGGGAAAGCCACTGGGTGCTTCTCAGACCCCCGGGAGTTCTGATCTTGGACTCGCTCATCGGTGGGGAGAAAAGTGACTTCATGCAGTGGAGACCCGACCACGTTCTCCCTGCAGGCCAAAACGATGCTGGCTTTAGAGAAATTAATCCATGGGCCAATGGGAAAATGCTAGTAAAATATTCACACACATATCCACTTGTCCTTAAGCACCATGAGATTAGTAACGGGGGTCACAAGTCACTTGTGAAGTGTAAGGGGTGCAGGTTGCTGTGTAGATTCTAAGCTTCCTCCCAGTGGCTAAGATCCGTTTTTGTTAGGTCTCTCTCACCCTCCCATCCTGTTCTCTTGGCCAAAGGCAGAGATAAGGCAAAGGAGTCGGGACAGCAGAAATGGCTGTTTGTTTCTGAGCTCTGCTTTTTCTGCACAATCCCACTGCCTATGAGGGCAGGCAGGAGAAAGGGAGGGGCGGCAGGCTGGGGGCGCCCTTTGCTCAGAGCTGTGGTGTGCAGTCCCCCTATCCAGCCCACAGGCAGTCAGCAGAATTTATGGGGACTCCTAGGGGACTCCAGAGGAAAGCACACCTGCTGGAAAGGTCACCAGGAATAAGGAAATCTGGCTCCAGTACTGAAAGGCTGCATGAATTTAGGCAGATTAACAAATTAATATATTTGTCTCCATTTACAATATGCTTTCAAAAGTAGTTTTGAATTAATCCCCCCAAGCCTGCTGTGACATATGTGACAAATGACGTTGTTAATATCTAAGATGAAGCTGGGGTTCAGAGAGGCAAAGTAATTTGCCCAAAGAGAACCTGCTGTCTCCAACTCCCTCTGTCTTTCCTACCGCCCCTTATACATGAAGTTCTCTGAGTCTGAGCTGCATCACCATTGAAATAATGACAGTTTTGGGGCTTCCCTGGTGGCGCAGTGGTTGAGAGTCCACCTGCCGATGCAGGAGACACTGGTTCGCGCCCCGGTCCTAGAAGATCCCACATGCCGCGGAGCGGCTGGGCCCGTGAGCCATGGCCGCTGAGCCTGCGCGTCCGGAGCCTGTGCTCCGCAACGGGAGAGGCCACGGCAGTGAGAGGCCCGCATACCGCAAAAAAATAATAATAATAATGACAATTTTACTGGGTACTTTCTCTGTGTGAGGTAAGCACGCTACCGTGTTATCTCATTTAATCCTTAAAATAACCTATGGGCAGGAGCTACTTTTATCCCTGTTTACAGATGAGAGAACTGGGGCTTAGAGAGATCAGAAACCCACCCCAGCCAAAGCCCACATTCTTAACCACCTTGCTGTATAAGTTCCCATCCATAATTGGAATGATTTTCCCCACCCACTGACCTCACCAGGTAACACTGAAGACAAAATTAGATGATAGATGTGAAAACGCTTTTTGAAAGTTAAACGTGTGTGGCATAAAATAAGGAAAAATTAAAATCTCAACTCCTGCAGATCTTATACTATAACAAAGCCCAAATTAACTCCCAAGAAACTGACACAACCACAAGTCTTCGCTGACATAAAGTGGCAGAGCTGGCTGCAAAAAGAAGTCACAAAGGGAAGGTGCAGGAGCCGAGAAGCACCAGTCCTGGCAGACTTCCTGAAAGAGGTGACTTTTGCTTAAGTTCTCCGCAATAATGCAGGCACAGAATGTAAGAGAAGAGAAGCCAGCAGGGCCAGCAGAAACACTGGCCAGCAGGGCCAGGCTGCCCTGTCCCCAGGAAGGTAGGCAGGAGTCCAGGCAGGGGTGGAGATTTTGATAGGAGTGAGTGGAAGGGAGCAATGCTCTTGATGCCATAGCAATGAGTGTGTGTGCGTGTCTGTGTGTGTGTGTGTGACAGTCAGGGCCACTCACCCCCACCCTCGGCAGTGTCACGCACAATAGCTCCCACGTTATCTTAAACACAGACCCAAACTCATCTTCTGCTGAGCACTTCTTGCTGCCACAGTCTTCGATCCCCCGCAGAATCAAAATACACTCTGATCTTGGTGCAGACTCGTGCTCTCACTTGCGGGCCTTTTCCATGGACTTTTATGTCTCTGTTTACTTTGTGTGTTTCGTGAGTGGCTCATGCCTTTAAAGGAAATGCACCAACCTCGGTCTGTCATTATGGTCCTTTGCTGGCCACTGGCTGCACTCAGCCCGCTCCTGGGATGGGTAAGCCTGGACTTTTAATTTGCTGTGACAGGAGATAATTGCTGCTTGAGTTTCCACCTCCGAAAATAAACCAGGGTGGTGCTTCCCGGCTGGGAATCCACAGAGGCAAGCTCACCCCTGGAGCCTGTGCCAGTGGAGGCTTAGCCAGGGCTAGAATGGCTGGTCTCAATGTCCCTCACCCCTTTCCTTTTCTGGATTTCAGAACATACAATTAGTGTTTTCTTTAAGAGCTCAAGATGGCAAAGTTAAGAAAGTTCAGGAAGACTTTCTGATATCATATGCAAGAATTCCAGAGGGGGGATTCTGTGAAATCTCAGACTCTGGGGATACTAACCTTTCCACTCAGGCCTAATCCCCAGTTACAGCTCCGTTCAAGTTCAAGCACATCATAGTCAGCCCACCAGGGCTGTACTCCATGCCTTTTTCCTTCTTTTTTAAAATACATCACGCATAGGAATATCTCGGTCCCACCAGTCAAAGCACTCAGAATTGCAAGTCAGGTCATGGGTTTTTGATGAATGGGCAAGACCCTTCTCACCTCTAAAATGAAGCAGCTAGAGAGGACATTCTAAGGTTCCTTCCAGCTCAGGGATCCACTTACCTTGAACTCCATTCCCCGACTTGTTTCACTATAACCAACCTGTGCAAGGTACTGTGAAGCCTGAGTGGGTCATACAAGTTCATATGGTATAAAGATGTCTGGGGATCGTACATTTTAGTCATGGCTTAGCACTAAGATAATACAGAAGGAGAACTAAAGATGGAGAAGCTCAGAGTGGTCGAGAAGAATGGATCCATGAGGACCCTGTCCCATGTGCACGGTGCCCTGTAAAAGGTCCCTCCTGTGCTCCAGGTCTCTGTTCAAATACTGTCCTCTTCCCTCTACTCATTAGCTGTGTGACCTTGGGAAAATTACTTAACCTCTCTTAGTGTCCCCATCTGTAACATGGGAAAGGTAACAGACCCGCCTCCCTGAGCTGTCCTGAGGCTTAAGGCAGATCTCATAAGTGTGGTGGTCATTTGTGCATCACTAACAATGCTCACCTTCCTCCTTTGGGGTACATGGTCAAACAGCATTTCCCTGTCCTTTGAAGGTGGACTTAACCATGGGACTTGGTTTGTCCAATGAAATGAGAGCAGAAGTATTCTGTGTTGCTCCGTGCAGACGCATTTAATAGCCAATGTAAGACACAGCTGTGCTCCCTTCTTGCCACGGCAACCAGCAATGTCATAGATGGAACAGGTAGAAGCTCTTTTATTCTAGGTCAGCATATGAAGAAATGTGGAGCAGAGCCCCCCAGCCAACTGCAGTAGACATTTAATGAGATTGAGAAGTAAATTTTTACTTGCTACTAAGATTTTGGCGTTGTTTGTTACCACAGCATAAACTAGCTTACCCTGACTATAACAATATATATGAAGCAACTAACATAGCCCTTAGAACATAGTAACGTCATAATAAATGATAGTTCCCATCATGATTCTTACAGCAAAGGCCAGGACTACTATTTTTGGAAGCAACCACACAGAATCTAACACAGTTCTGAGCAAATGCTTGTACCCGCTTTGAGCAAATGCTTGTACACACTTTTGTAGTGAAAGAGAATGAATTCAAAAATCATTGGAGGCTATCAGAACCTGGGGAAACGTTGTATCCAAGAAAACAGAAACCCTTTCCAGCAACCAGAGAGGGAGTATCACTATTTGGTGCAGGTGTAGAGTCAAATCATTATGTACTTGGGTTTTCTCCAACCAGAAGGCAGGTGGTAGAACAACTGGTTTCTGTCCCCACTTCAATGAAGTTATTTCTGAGGCATAAGCCTAACGCATCCTCTGCTCAGAGTAACAACTAAGAGATGCTGGGGACTTGATTCCAATATTTGGTATTGATTACTTAGTGCCGACACCAAAATCTTTGTGCACATCAACACATGTCATAGCAATATTTTTTCTTATTAAACTCAGTAAGTTATAAAACCATAGGAATCTCATTTACTTTCAAGTAAAGGGAGCCAGAGTTAAAGAACCTGGTCATTCTTTCCCAGGGAGTCCCTGGTGACAAAGCAGTTTAGCACCAGTATAGAAGAGGCAACTCAGGTGAATGTTAAAATCATGATCTCGGGTGCCCACGAGACATAGGTTTGCATCCCAATTCCTTCACTTAACTTTAAGACGGTATGTGTTCAAGAACTTAGAACTGTCTCTGATACATAGACAACAGTCAGAAAATACAAGTCTCATCATATACAATGTGTTGGTTGATAATTTTTCACATTTATATTATTGCTTTAGTCATTTATTCATTCAAAAAATATTTGTTTCAACTTTTCTCTGGGCCGTGACCTCATTTCATCTTCCAAGAAACTCTATGAGGTCGGTAATATTGTTCTAATTTATAAGTGATTAAATTGAGGCACAGAGACAATAAGAATCTTGAGATGATGTAGCTAGTTAAGTGAAAGAATTGGTTAAGTGAAACCCAGATCTTAAATAAAGAAGTCTAACATAGTCACAGTCATAGAGAAGTGGATCTTGTGAGTAAATTCCAAAAAAATCTACAGAGCTCCTAGAAAAGGAGAAGTTCTTTTAATACCACCCAACTCACTCTGAAGCCCAGTGAGTTTGAACTTGATAGGGATATTTATTATAGAAAGGTATGCTGATAAGGAGTGAGCCATCTCCTGAGCTAAATGCCATCTGTGCGGGGAATGTGTGATTAAATAGGGAAAGTGACTCCCCTGGAGGCCATGGAGATCCAACATGGCAGGTGAGGACCAGCATCCCTTGTTCTCTGGCGCTGGAGGTCTCCAGAAGGAGGATGAAGACCTGGGTCTCTAAACCAATTCTTGAACACAAGTTTAAAGCTTATCCAGTAAGTTAAACACAATCTCAGGCATCTTACCTTCTCATGCAGGCGTCCTGGTGACTACTGGGGTTCCTGACTGTGCTCAGGAACAAGTGTGCACATGCTCTGGTCAAGCCCTGGGAGGAAGGGAGCCAGAACCCTAGGGCAGAGCCTGCTTCCCAGCCACTCAGCTGCTGCACCTCCTGGGTCCCCGTCAGATGCCGCCTCTGTATTCACCAGAAAATGTGGAGACGGCCCTTCTCTCCCAAATCTCACAAGACCCCTCATGAGTGGAGCGCCTTCAGCCTCTGACTTAGTCTGTGATTCCTGTGGAGACAGCAGAGCCGAGAGTGGGCCCCTTTCCTTGGCCTCACTCAAGCCCACCCACCTAAGCAATTCTCATCCTTCACCCAAACAAAAGGGCCTGTGCACATCAATTCCTTCAAATAATGCCTGGGACTGGGGAAATGATCTCCTTCAGGGTGGTTCCATAATGCATCCTCCAAACCGGGAAATGTTGGAGTGCAAACGCAGATGAGGTGGGACTCTAGAACAACACGCAGAAAGCAGGACTATCCCAGGAAGACTGGGGGCTTCTGTCCATGCTTGTTCCCCATCGAACCAGTCTCTGGGGGCCCTGCTGCAAATTCTGGGCACTCAACATTTGACTGGTGCTGTATTTACATTTACTGGCAAAAATATGAAAAATAGAACCATGGGGAAATTCCAGCTGCCTGCCTAGAAATATGACAAGCTCCCAGAGATTTAAACGAAGAAGTGGGTTTAAGGGTTTGAACATCTACCAGATTGACCCAACCACCATGGAAACCAGAGCCCTCGGTTTAGGAGACAGCTGCCTATAGCCCGGTTGGTGGCATTTTGGGGAACAGAAGGAGGAAATCCTCTCAGTCAAGGATGCTTGCCCTCATTTGTACTGATTTGCTGCTGCTCATTAAAGGGATCTTATTTAAAACTAGAGTCATCTGTTTCCTCTTTGCATCTTGAACAAGATTCCTCCCTGGACTAGAGAGTAAGTACAATATTTGTAAACAGTTGTCTTTAGGCTGGCACGGCAACCTTACCCTTATGCAACTGAGTTTTCTCTGAAAAGACAGCTGTTTAAAGCCCAGCCCGACACTTGCTGACTTTATTGTGCTGTATCCATGGGGAAATCACAGTCACCGGTTCGAACAGGCTAATCAAGACCTGTGGATTGCTGTCTTCATGAATAGTCACTTTCCCAGAGATCAAAGCCACGTGGCTGGGGAGACCGACTTTCAGCCACTTTTCTTGCATCCTTTTCTGATCAAAATGATTTATTACTTGAATGTCATAATCAGCTCAAGGTCTTTTTACTTCCGTGTTTTGTAGCAGACTATTGAGTACCGGATGATTTAGCAATTTCAGTCTATTAAGTCTTTAAGAGGCTTAATCTGCCTTATAAACAGCCCTGTGATTAAAAAAAAAAAATCTCTATCAGCATCTATGGAGTGGGAGGAGTTAAGAGCTTTAAAAATCCAAAAATGCCTCAATCAACCTCACCTTGCTGTAACCTGGGGATAGACAAGCACATTGTGATGAGGAAACACAGGCCTGGGGCCCTGATGGAACGGAGCTGAGTGAGGCACAGTCTCACAGCACGTGCAGTGAGGAACCACAGGGATGCTTCCACACCACTTCTCAGAGCAGGGGGCTCTGGGGCACTGGCTCTTGTCCCTGGGCGCCCCCTCCTAACTATGGGAAGGAGACTCCCACAGAGAAGCTTCTAGGGCAAGGCCCAGATGTCAGGGCTCCTGTGATCTCCTTGCTGACCTCAGAGAACAAACCACAGGGGTCTAAGCATTTGGATCTCTTTCGAGGCTGCCCTTGCCAGAAGTGTCTGTTCTGAGTCTGTACCTGCTCCCCAAATCCAGGCAAGCTGGGCACCAGGGTGGGTCCAGGCATGCTGGCAGCAGCTCTATGCAGGAGCCACTGCAGACCAGCTCTCCCGGCTGCTATGACCACAGACCCCTGGGAGCTCCATGATGTTAACTCTCCCCCCGGCCTCACAGCTGCCCGGCAATCTTCCTGGATACCACTCGAGGCCTTGCACTGAGCATGCCTCCCTTCACCTTTGCCCTGACACCTGACGTCCCAGGGCCTGACCCAGCCTGTCTGGCCTCATCTTGATAGTGCCTTCCCTGTAGTGTGTATTCAGCATCCAGGCTGGCAAGCCTACCAGGTGGCTTCCAAAGGGACTGCCTGACACCGAGCAGTGGTTCAATAAACATTGGGAAGATGAATGAATGAAGGAATACGTGATGAAATTCTAGTTCTGCTTCCCCTTGGGAAGCAGAATCTGCTTCCTCTTGACTCAGACGGGAAGGGTGATGGGAGTGGCTTGAGCCACCGACCACCCACTCCAGTCTGGAGACTCTGGGAGGAGAGACCAGCATCAAGGGAGCAACGCAGGCTCCCTGCTCTGGACACCTTCTCCAGAGCGGCTGCCAGAGGGCCAGGGTGACACTCTCGTGCGCGGATGAGGGAGGAAGAAGAGTCTCCTCCAAAGCCCTGGCTAAGTGCAAGCAACCCCAGCACTTCTCTACTCGGAGCCCGGGACGCGCTGAGGACATAATGGGCGTACGTGATGACTCTCTGAGCTCCCAAACTGGTCGTCTCTGATGGGATGATCCTCTTAACTAAAAGATCCTTGCCACTGTCACTTAGGTTCAAAGAAAAGGGGTTTCCACATACCCAGACCAACGTTACAAGGTAAGGCCAGGAGTGCCCCAGCCTCCTGCCAATGAGCCCGGTCAGTCCACATTAAAGACAGAACTTCACGGAAACTGGGAGTGGAGATGTGTTAAACCAGACGTTGTCTGAATCCTCCAAAAACTGTTATAACCAGACTCACTCTGCAAAGTCTGATAAGTGCCAGAGATGGAAAGGGGGGTCTGGGTGGTGTCACTGTCTGTTATATGGCTGCAACACAGCTTATGTGTCCCTGAATTTTCTAAATGTTAATTCTCAAGACAAGCAGTCCAGGTGAGTGCCTGGCAATGGCACGGGCTCTGGAATAGTTGTTGATGGACCGACCTGGCATACCTGTCCCAGCTGCTCAGATACCTGGCGGTGCAAAACAGTCTTCTCAGAGGCCAAGACGGATCCCAGCCATGAATCTAACCCACTTAGGCGCCCCTGCATTTCAGACATCCACGGCCCGTGTAGGCCAGAAGAGAAGTTCTGAATGGTCGTGTAACTGTGTTTGCTGTTATAAAGAGCAAACCCTGGACTCTAGATCAGAAGCTATTTCCTTCCTTGTGGACAAGTGGGGTCTACATCGGGAAGCAAGCCTCTTTCTTCCCTGGAGCATTCATAGTCAGGGGCTTCTAGGGGAGATCATATTATAGAAACTCCAAAACGATCAGAAATGCCTTCAGCCTCTCTCAGGGGTTCAGTCTAACCCAAAGGGAGGGCTCAGAACAGGTTTGTTAATACCCATGCTTGTGTGTGCACTGGGCAGCTCAAGGAGCCTTGGGCAGCAAGTGCAGGCACACCTGGCAGAAGCCATATTGACAGGTGAGATGGGTCTGGAGCCAGGGCAACAGAAGATGATGCTGTGGAGCCTCAGGCTGACTTCAGAAATACCCACCTCCCGCCCCCAGCCGTTACTCAGCTTGACCCGCAGAGCATCTACAGGGAATCTTACCAGTGTTCTCTGGAGATGGTATTTGTCACACACTGGCATTTCCTACACTCCTCCTCTCACTGACTGCATCTCTAGGGGCTGCTGGGAGTTCCCTGACCAAGCTGCCCAGGATGGAGAGTCAGCAGGCTGACATCCTTAAGGAGGTGGTGTTTAGCTCTGACTTGGGAGTTTCTGGGACTCAGCATTCCCTCTCCCCTGCCATACCAAAACCCCAAGATCACTTTTCCTAAGAAGAAAAGAGCTTCTCCAGAACATTCCAGTCTTAGCTCCTTCTGATGTCCCTGTCACACAGGCAGTCCCTGAGTGACAGCAATCACCATCACTTCATTTACAGTGGCACTGGTCTGGTTGCATAAAGATCACTAAGGAGTCCAATGAAAATCCAGATTCCTGAGCCTCACTGAAGACACTTCCTGGGGTGGGGGTGGGACGAAGGGAACAGCAACCTGTATTCAGCCACGTCCCCAGGTGCTCCTAAGACAGCGCTAGGACAGGGACTCACTAACAATTAGAACTTAAAAACTTCAAAAGTACGTTTAAATATCCCTTTGTTTGTTAAGTCCTGTGAAAAAGTAAATTTGACCCCCAGAGACCACTTTGCTTCCTGACAGCTTTAGAAGAAGTTCCCTCCTTTCCTAAAACAAGGCTGCTCTCTGGGTTCTTTACATCCTAGACAAACAAGAGTCTTTGAGCAGCTCCAGTACAGTGTGGGCGGCAGGCCGCCTTCCTAAGCATTCCAGACTCCCACGGATGCGGCTCCCAGCAGTTCCCAAACTGCTGGAGATGAGTGAGGCTGTGAGCTTTCCTGCAGGGTTCACCGGGTCCCAAAACCTTCTAGAAGGGGTTTTCCTTGGCTACTGAACACTTACAGCTCAGGAAGAGGTCAAACTTGATGCACATTGCAGAATGAACTCCTGGAAACGGCTAAATTGCCTGATTGTGTGAAGAGCAGAGATGTGTCTTAAAAAATAAAAAAATACGAGTGAAGCCAGAAGGCATGTTGCTAACAACATGCTGAATTAAGTAAGAGAAAGACTATGCTGGTTACCAGTGCTGAGGCAGGAAATAACTCCTTTTCCTTTAACTAATCTCTTTGTTTACATCATTTCCTCTGCTCCATAGGACTGGCTCAGAGAAGGCCTGTTTTTCCGTTATGTTTTGGTTTTCTTGGTCAGTAGGATTTGGTCCCGTTGAGCCTCAGCCCAGGGAGCCCCATGGCCAAAGCCATTGTTGTGAGTCACAGCAGACTCAGTGCAGAATGAAGGGCGCAGACAGCAAAGGCCAGCGACACATCTGCTCCCCAGTTGGGAGAGCGCCTGCCTTGTCCACCGGCACGGTCCCTGCCCATGGCCGCCGGCTGAGCCAGGCGGGGCTGACCTGCCTGTTGGTGGGGGCAGTGGGGATTGGAGGAGACTCGTCAGCCTTTCGCACATTTGTCGTCGGGTTCTTGGCACTGTGTTTGATGAATGTCGAATACAAAACTGAGAGGATGAGGAAACAACAGACGATTTCCAAAGAGGACTAGACAGATTTCTCTATCTCAGCCTTTTCACACACATACTCATAGATGCCTTCAAAGTTGGGGGGAGGCAGGGAGAGAGAGGGAGAGACAGAGGATGATAAATCACAGGGTTCTCCATGGGCTGAAATCACTGATGGCTGCCTAGGAGGTGAAGGAAGATCCCAGCCCCCGTCACCATGGCTCAGAGATGTCAGGCGCATCACCTGCCCACTTCCTCCATTCATTCCTTAGAGTGTGGAGACGTAAGAGCAGGCCATTGTGAATGGCTCTAGACCAGCAAGGCAATGTATGCCCTCGTTGTTCCTCAGCCATGGTCTCCCGCCCCAGAGCGCCCCTGGGGAAGTGTGTAAAGTCTTGCTCTTTTCAAAGTTGGTTCTTTTTCTCTTTAATTCCAAGAACCCACTGGTTTGAGCTCCAGTTTGTCCACGTCGTGACATCTGGGGACATGAGGGGGCTCTACCTCTACCCAGCGTTGTCGGTCAAGGGTGAGGAGAGAAGGCCCAGGAGCCAATGTGCACAGGAGAACTGGGGGGCGGGGGGAGGGGGGCAGTGCCCAGCCCATTTAACCCCTTCCTTCCCACTCTGCTCTCTTCCTGGCAGAGGCATGTCGTGAAAATACCCAAGCTCAGTCCATCTGAACATTCATGCCTCTTGGCACCGCAGATGCCCCAGATGAAGAAAACGGCCCATCCCGTGTGCAATGGAGAGATCCTACTTCATATACACCCTCCTGCCTTCCAACAACAGAAGAAAAATCACTGTTCTTTTGGCTCAGAAGCCCTCTTTAAAGGGTTCATTATTTCACAGGCTTACTATATACTCTGCACCACATTCAATAAAACTTCATATAACTGTCTTTGAAATTAACAGCCACCTCTCATGCTTCTCGAGTTATTAAAGACGTTGGCATGGCGGAGAGACTGTAAACTTTCTATACTGGTGATTAGTCAGCGGGACTACATCCCACCAAATCCCCCAGAGCGTTCCTAACAAAAAGTTCCTTGTGACCCAAGCACCAATCTTTCTTTCCTGTCTGTTCATTCTAATTCCACTCAATTACTCCTGAACAAGCTGTTTTATTCCTGTCAACTCATGTTTTTTACTGGAGCCTGTCAGGAGGCCTGAAGTGGAGGCTGATATTATGTAGGATGTTTTGAGACTCATTAAAACACTTTAAAACAATCACCTATTGTGATATTCACAGCCCTAAATAGGGTGGCTGCGCCTGGGCCATTTGGAGCCTGGATCGTTATATTTATTTGCTATTAAAAGTTTCAGGTTAGAAAAGCTTGGCTTGCTACAAAAATTTTAGACCTGGGAACCCAGGACCTGGTCTGGGCTCCTGGAGGGTTCTGGGCAAGGATCTGAAAGTAAACGGATTACGCGTGTGTATGTCGGTGGGGAGGGGGTGTATCCAGGAACAGCTCTGCCTCTGCCTGAGGGGGTGAGGAGGGATAGGAATCAGCAGGCAGCCTCAAGTAGCCAGAGAGATTTGCCCCCTAGTAGAGAAGGAGATTTCCCTAAGAGAGTGTAAGAACCGTTTTCCTCTGAAGATGGTAAGGTCCCCTGCTGTGTCACATTTAGTCCATCATTATTCCATCATTATTCGTACGCAGTCAGTGAACAATTGGCATGAACAAGGCACCAGGCTAGATTACCTGAGGTTGTAAAGCAGGTAACTCTGTAGTTCTTGCATCATTAGATGAGGGGTCCCTTTTTTTTTTTTTTTTTTTTTT
>NW_006769677.1:5193992-5213067 GCF_000442215.2 Lipotes vexillifer
CCGCGGGCCTCTCACTGCTGTGGCCTCTCCCATTGCGGAGCACAGGCCCCGGACGCGCAGACTCAGCGGCCATGGCTCACGGGCCCAGCCGCTCCGCGGCATGTGGGATCTTCCCGGACCGGGGCACAAACCCGTGTCCCCTGCAGCGGCAGGCAGACTCTGAACAACTGCGCCACCAGGGAAGCCCGAGGGGTCCATTTTATTGACGGCATGAGGAGCATCAGGTGCAGCCACAGCTCTGGGCCTGAGAGGGACCAAAACGGTTCAATCTGTCTGCCTACCCTCCTAGCTGCCTTTTGCTTCCACTCTGGTCTTCTGACTGCCCACAGTTTCCTCTGCTACAAGCATCTACTCCTGATTGACCATTGGCAGGAGCTCAGCCTAGACAGTCCCTGGGTTTGGAGGCTGACTTCTGTGCTAGAGCACAGAATCCAACAAGGAAGTTGTGCTCGACCTGGGGTGGAAATAAACGATTCTTGATTTCCAAGTCCCAAGATCTGGAATTTCTTCTGGGGGAAAAAATTCTCCTTTCTTCAGTGATTCTAAGATGCTCTGCGATTTCAGTGTTTGCCATGGTCACAAGGCACTCAGATAAAGGCCAGGTCACCCCAGCCCACTGCATACATCACCTCACACACTTCTAGAACATGGTGTTCCCACAAGTGTCACATCTGTTTGCGGCATGCCATCTTAACTCCAAGCTGGAGATGGTAGGATCAGCCAGAAGCAACCCAGGCAGGGGGAAGTAAGGCTGGAGGTCCAGAGCCATGTGCCATCCGGCAGGTCACTTCTCCTTTCTTTGACAACAGAAAGAGGATGAAGTACTCAGCCTTTCCCATGCTGTGTTCTTCAGGCAGTGAGATGCTAGTCTATGCCCCAAGAGAAGCATAGACTGGTTCCCGGTCATGTACTTAGGGAAACACTGCCCACTACATCCCCAGCTCCTAGGCTGCCTTCTTGCTACCATGAGATTAAAAAGTGATGGACTAACTGATCTTCAAGATCCCTTCTAACTCTTGGAATTCTAGGATGCAATGGACAGGGAACTTAAATGCAAAAAGTTATAAGGCATTCGCCAGAGGCAGTGATTTTCCATCCTGACTGTGTATCATGATCACTTGGGGAAGATATATACAAAATAAAACCCACAGGCCTATCTCTCAGCCCGGGGATTATGATTCACCAAGTCTGGGATGAGCCCCAGGATCTGCATTTCTAACAACTCACTGGCCAGTGTTGACGTGGGGCAGGCATCACAGCTGATAAGTTGGGGTCAAGCTGAGAACCAGACACTCTGATGAGGCAATGAAATGAGGAAAGAGCTAAAGCAGGCTTTTAGTTGCTCACTTCTGTTCATTGATTGGGCGCATGGGTGACTGTGCCTGATATGTTTTTAGAAGATACTTTACCAGAAGTCAACAATTTAAGATTCAGTGAGGCAGAATTTGTTTTATTTTGTTTTAAACCTCCGACTGACCCTCAAACCCTCAAACATCCCCAGGGCAAACATCTTACAGCTTAACTGATAGGTAGACATTGCCTGGAACCAGAGGGAAAGCGATGCTGGCTGCCCACCCTAGGAGTGTTGGGGGGCTGAGAGGAGAAGGGTCCCTGTGAATGGTGGCCTCTTCGGTGTCTGCTGGCTACAAGCCGAGCTGACCCAGCCTTCTGTCCAGGGGATCAGAGCTTCAGGACAGAGAAAAAGGGGGTCAAAAAGGAGGCCAGATCAGCTTTCCGGGCCAGCGAGGCTAGTGCTCACGAACCAGACGAGTTTCTGAGTGAGGAAACAACCTTGACCCCCTGCATCGCTGGCCCACATATGCACGCACACAGGAGAGCAGCTGGGCTGCTGGCCAGTGCTGCCTACTGACTGGGGGAGTCTGGTCCTGCTCAGGAGGACAAGCCAAAAGTGATGAATCGTATATCAACTGAAGTTCAAGGTGAAGGGCAAGCCCAGAAAATAAGTCTTATTCCTAATACTCCCTCTCATATATTTGACAATCCAGACAAGCTGGATGACTTGCTATTTTGACAGATCCTGTTCTCCCACTGTGAGCATTCGCTTCTGTTTTTTTTCTCCCCACGCCTGTCTGTTGGGCTCCTACACATACTTCAAGGCCTATGTCAGATGCCTCCTCCACTGATTTTCCCATTAGATGCAGTGACATCACTCCCCTCTGGAGTTGCCAGAGTTAACTGTTTGTATCTATCATCTGGCATTTTCTTACACGGTCATACCTCCTTCCTCTGTAAAGCCCTGGAGAGTGGAGACTGGGTCTTATGTCTCCCTCTAGTCCCAGCATCTTCAACATCGTGCTTTGTACACAACAGGCAACCAGGGAATGTTTAAGGAATGCAAGATGTTGATTGTAGACAGTAACTGTAAAGCATTATGGCCCTCATTACCTGTCAGTGGGCGATCCTTGGCACTCCCTCCATCTCTGCAGCATTGTGCCATCATCAAGAATGCAGCACGACATTGACAGATGGCTGGCCTCCTGAGCAGAGCCAGGGTCCTGACTGGAGGGTCTTGACGTGGTGTTGATACTCTGGGCTGCATTGCTTTTGGGATCCTCCTCAACAAATAATTTAAAAAAGGAAATTTATTCTGCTGGGAATTCAACTTGGGCGTGTATATGGACCATATTTTGCAACAGGTGAGTAAATTATCTGATTAATAGAATTGACCATTTGTCATAATGTAACACATTATTCCCATCTTTATTATTTAGAGTTTTCATGCTTATAAATCTTACCTCCTTAAGAAGGATCAAGCTCCCTAGAAACAGAATCAGCAATTTATACAATGGTCGAAAAGCCACGGGTATTGGATTCAGACAGATCTGGATTCGCTTCATAGCCAGGTACTTTGGGCAGGTCACTGCATTTCTCTGAGCGAGTTTCCTAATTTATAAACTACCACTGTTATACTAACCGTGCAAATTTCTGGCATGTTCCCTGTCACCAAGGAGGCATTCCACGCCTGCCCTCCCTTCTCTCCTACTTCTTTACTCTTCCTGAAAAATACACAGATGTGCCAAGATTCCCCCCACCATGTTTTCTGAACCAAAACTTGAGGGGACATGATTCTGGTGCACTTATAGGGATGATCAAACAAAATATTAGATATTAAGACTGTCTCAGGAAATGCATATGGCCACTCTATCAAGATTACTTGTTCATTTGAATGAAACAAAAATAAAAACAATTCCAAAGCAACTTCTGCAGCATATCAAACTTTTAACACAATTACCAAATCGCCACTTCACTCTGGGCCATGTAGACAGAGTGGAGGAGGGGACAGGAAGGCCATCCCGCTGCTCTGAGAGGCACCCTCTTGGGTTTATCACCTAAGACCTGCTTATCTGAATGACTCAGAGGAGAAGGTTTACAAGCCGTCCATCCACCTGCTGACTCTTGGGTCATGGTGTCCCGTTTTCCACGTGTGCTTCTGTTCACCTCTTGTTCTGCGACGTTTGCCTCAGAAGTACTTGAGGAAATTAGACATCCAGCAACAGTAAGCTCTGCTATTTGTTCTATAGCCAGAGACTTGAATTAAGAAAAAAAAAAAAAGAGCTTACACGGGCCTTGGGTATATCCAGTAGCTGGAATTTCCCACTGCTGGAAACCTAATGAAATAGTCTCAATACAGCATTTTATAGATCCTGTAGCAGGAGCTGAATTACCGTGAAAGGACAAGCCTATTTGATGACCAATCTCTTCTAAACTGAATGGCTGTTTTTGTCTTGGTGTATGTGTAGTTATTTTGTTATTGATGATAAGGTAGGATTTTTTCCCCCCAGAGTTTCATAGAAAAGAGAGGCACATCTTCAATTCACTACCCAGGGAACAGTAAGCAGGGTTCCTCTTCCAAAATTCCAATCCAAAAAGCAGCCAGCAGTGTTCTGAAACAGCCCTCCTGTGGGCACACCATGAAATAGTGGACTTTGTTTTGACTGGGACCTGTGGAAACAGACTTTTGGTGCTGCATCCCTTAAACACATGGTGTTCTGAATACGGCTTTGATGGTTGTTAGCTGAAGTGGATTTAACATACAGCCTCGAAACCAGCAGCTGTCTTTGCCACAGACATTGACCCTGTCCTGTGTACAGACAGGCATCGGGTCTAATTACCCTGAGCATTTGCCATAGTGTGGAATAAATGTGGCGGCTTCCCACTGGGGACGTTTCTGTGACGCAGTGGACTGGATTCAGACCAAAAAAGAATAGTTGTGGTGTACAGTCCAGCCCAACTGCCCATTCCCTCTCCTTGACCTACCCTTTGTGGGAAGCCAGGAATGCCAAATATTTCTTGTCGCTCTGCCCAGGCCTTTGCCTTATTTACAGTGCCTCCCAATGCCCCGGCCTCAGCCCCAGCCCTGTCTCATTTCCTGTGGCAGCTCAGGCGTTCCTTCTCTCTCTCCTTGAATGGTTGCATTTCTGTTTAAGATGGTACATCCCAGGTATTTCAAATGAAGAGAGACAGAAACATAAAATGACGTCCACTGAATAGGAAGCCGTGTTCAGGCGAGGATAATGCACTATTCCCAAGTAAAAGACTTCCTTGATGTTGACAAACTGTATCAGAGTTTCTAGGCTGTAGATAAAATAATTTTTTTCAAGAAGTTAAATGAGACAGAGTCAGGCAAAGGCCGACCAAATGAACATGAGGTGGAAGATTGATGGGGAGCATCTTTAAAGAACCACTGGCCACTCTGTGTGTTTTGTTTCCTGAAGGGCAAAATTAAGCCCTTAGATCAGGTCTTTCATTTTCGGGTTTCTTTTCTAATTCTAGAATCTCCTCTAACCACACTGGGACAGCAAAGTGGGAATATAATTCCTTCTGTAGTTATTGCTACACACTTATGAGGACAGTGTCTTCGACAAATCTGTTTTGCCCCAAAATACATTCTCAAAGTCATTTCCAGGCAGTATAACCCTGGAGGTGGGGCTTCAGAGAAGCTATAAATGTTTTAATTGCAAACCTAGTAAAGAGAAAATGCAGGCATCCTGAACAGGCCTCCTCTGGGTAGCATAGCCCTGTGTCCCAGTTTGCCTGAGGCGCGCTCCATTCACGTCTGTTGACCTGGTGTGCTGATTAATAGTGCCCTCTTTCAAAAGTGTCTAGTTTGGATGATAAATTTTATGGGCATCCTGCCTATCACCATTTCTGATGTCCATTACAAACATTGTATACAAATAATGGTTCTTCCGCTGTTCTGGCAGTTGGCCTGGCTCTCCGGAAGGGAAGGATGACATCTGAGCACACGGGTGGCGCAGTGGTCTCAGAGGTCACCGTGCTGCTCATCCCTCGGGTCAGGTCCTGAGCTTTGCAGCTAGCTGCTGGCTGCATGCTGCAAATCAGATATTTTTTCTTTTTTCTTTTTGAGATTTTTTTTTTTAAAAAAAAACCTTGCGCTTGAAAATAAGACACTTGGTTTCAGAATAGAAGACAAATCAGACCTCTGGGTTTCTTCTTCCCTGTCTCAATCCCTCATTCTCACCAAGACTCCTCTACTCCACCAACATCTGCAGTGTAGACAGTGACCTTGTTGGCTAAGGGCCCCTCAGTCCAGTTTTCCTTCCTTGCCAGGTTGGGTGGAACATCCTTAGGTAAAAAGAAAAATAACACCCATGCATAACAAAAATTAATTAATTAAAAAAAAAACACCCACACATCTTTATCAGCAAATGTCAAAAACACATCGGGAGTTTGGCCTGTGCATTACTGCGTGCCCAACTGAGCTACTGAAATCGTTTGGAATTCTATGTGGGTTTTTAGGTGGTTGGAGAAACTTTGGAGACTAGGGAAGAAAAGCAGAGAAAAGATTGATTCATAGTTGTATCCTAGACTCTGGGCCCAAGGTGTGAACATTTGCCTAATGAATATGTGAATAATTGCATTGGTGGGGGGAGATTTTCATCCACTCTCAATTATTTTTAATACATTAGAGAGTTTGTAAGATAAACAAGAATAAAACAAATAATAATAACAAAAATCCATAGTGACATATGTAGTCGTTTGGGGACATTTTTCCTAAAGATATAGCACTTGAATGTAGTTCACTTTAGTCCTTAGGCAAAGCTGATTTAAAATTCTGACAGTGTATATCCAAAATCAATATGCAAAAAAACTCTGTTCAATTTGTGCTAGTTTGTATTTTAATTGGGGTTAATTTTAAATGGACTGCGGATTGCACCTGTGGTGCCGCAAAATGCCTTGTTAACTTCCAAACTAGCCATGACATTGATGGACACGAGACAGATGCAGGGTCTGTTACCAAGACTTGCCTGCCAGACCTCACTCTTGAATTTAGGGTGACATTGCACAGAAGAAATGGTTTTGGTTAAATTCTAGGGCTAAAAGAAATAAAAAATAAATTGTCAAACCACATCCATTTGCATCAAATCCACATCCATTTGCCTGTACTATATGATATCTAAATAGAATAAGATACAGGAGCACTGAGAAAATAAAGCACTTTGGTTTTAATGTGAGAATATCTCTTTTTCCCCCTGTTTTATATCCGAGCAAATGGCTGATGGTTAAACTGTAGACTACATAGAAGTGGGACATTATCAATGGACTTTAAAAATGTCTCTAAATTCTGTAATCTACTTTGGAGAGAACTTCCAAGGACAGAGGGCATGAACTAATCCACATAAGGAATGAAGACAATGAGGAGAGCTGAAATAAAACTCAAATGGTAAATAGTCACACACTGGTAAGGTAAATTGAAACCCAGTTTTTGGCAACTTACAATAAGAGTATATTTGTTTGATAAACAGTTTTTGAATAGCAGCTTTTCATATTTTCTTTGCTAGATACTTTATCATCTCCTGTGTTCAACGAATGGCTCCACGTAGCTGTTGTGGCATTCAAGCCACACAGCTCTGTTTGCAGAGCGCGCTGGTGTTTGCTGGACTGCCTGCAGCCATAGCTCCTTCCCTTCCTTTTACTAAAGGACGCTCTTGACATTTGACTGGACAGTAGTAGTTTAGAGATCTAACACACAACTTTTGTAAACAGATATAATATTCTTGGTGTGACTTGCTGCTCTTTGTAAGAGTCAGTACTATTTCGAAACTAAAAAAAGAAAAGCAATTTATTTTGTCAGTTACAAGTTTCTAAGGTTTTTCTTGTTTTCTATTTGCTTCAGAATCCACCAGAGAATTCCTCTATAATGAACCTGGTATGGAATTATTCTTCCCTTTTTAAAAATAGCTGCTTTATGAAACAACTGGAATGTATTGGAATTGTTTATGTATACATTTAAAGTGTCTTGGCATGTTTATGCGGTATGGATATTGTTTAGTCATAGCATCAAAATGGATGTAAAGAATAGTATAACTGGTTAAAAAAAAAAATAGAGTGCTCCTCTTCTAAGGAAAATGCCGTTTCAACCTGGACCAAATGGTCTTTTCCTTGGTGCATCACAAATAGCAGATTTATACCACTTTTTTTTTTTTTTTTGCGATACGCGGGCCTCTCACTGTTGCGGCCTCTCCCGTTGCGGGGCACGGGCTCCGGATGCGCAGCCTCAGCGGCCATGGCTCACGGGCCCAGCCGCTCCGAGGCATGTGGGATCTTCCCGGACCGGGGCACAAACCCGTGTCCCCTGCATCGGCAGGCAGAGTCTCAACCACTGTGCCACCAGGGAAGCCCTATACCACTTTTCAGTACATATTTTGTATTTGTCATGTTTTGCTATCTTGGGGCTGTAACCTAGTTTCTAACTCCTTAATTATTCCTTTGATTAAGTAAATGTAATTTTTAAAGTTAGGCTGGAAATATATTAATAATTACTTTAAAAGTGTAATAAATATATAAACTTGTATAACTCAATAACCAAAAAACCCTCAAACAACCCAATTAAAAATGTGTCCATTGATGGATGCATGAATATATATATATATATATATATATATATATATATATATACAGGTGTATATATATACAGGTGTATATATATACACCTATACATACATACACATAATGAAATATTATTCAACCATGAAAAACAAGGAAATCCTACTATGTGCAACAACATGGATGGACCTTGAAGGCATTATGCTAAATGAAATAAGTCAGACAGAGAAAGACAAATACTCTATGATCTCACTTCTATGTGGAATCTAAAAAACAAACAAACTTATAGAAAAAGAGATCACATTTGTGGGTGGGGGTGGGAGGACTGAAAGAAGGCAGTCAAAAGGTACTAACTTCCAGTTATAAGATAAATACGTCCTAGAGATATTACATATGACATGGCGACTATAGCTGACACTGTTCTATGATACATAGGAAGGTGGTTAACAGAGCAAATCCTGAGAGTTCTCATCACAAGATGTTTTTCCTTTTTTTCTTTTGTTTTTCCTTTTTATTGTATCAATATGAGAAAATGGATGTTAGCTGTACTTACTTCAGTAATCATTTCACAATATACGTAAATCAAACCATCATGCTGTATGCCTTAAATTTATTTATTTATTTATTTTAACATCCTTATTGGAGTATAATTGCTTTATAATGGTGTGTTACTTTCTGCTGTATAACATAGTGAATCAACTGTATGTATACATATATCCCCATATCTCCTCCCTCTTGCGTCTCCCTCCCACCCTCCCTGTCCCATCCCCCTAGGTGGACGGACACAAAGCACCGAGCTGATCTCCCTGTGCTATGCGGCTGCTTCCTACTAGCTATCTATTTTACATTTGGTAGTGTATATATATCCATGCCACTCTCTCATTTCATCCCAGCTTACCCTTCCCCCTCCCCGTGTCCTCAAGTCTATTCTCTACATCTGCATCTTTACACCTATCTAGCCCCAAGGTTCTTCAGAACCATTGTTTTTTTTTAAGATTCCATATATATGTGTTAGCATACTGTATTTGTTATTTGTTTTTCTCCTTCTGACTTATTTCACTCTATAGGACAGTCTCTAGGTCTATCCACCTCACTACAGATAACTCAATTTTGTTTCTTTTTATGGCTGAGTAATATTCCATTGTAAATACGTGCCACATCTTCTTTATCCATTCATCCGATGATGGACACTTACGTTGCTTCCATGTCCTGGCTATTGTAAAAAGAGCTGCAATGAACACCGTGGTACATGGCTCTTTTTGAATTATGGTTTTCTCAGGGTCTATGCCCAGTAGTGGGATTGCTGGGTCGTATGTGTAAGGAACGGCACCAAGAAACGGAGGAGAGCTTAAACAAGCTTTATCTGGGAGCGCTCCCGGGCGAGATTCGCTGGTCCGAGAGAAAGGGGCCAGAGAAGTCACGCGCGGGCAAGGGTTTGGGAAGAATTTATAGAGGAAGAAGGGAAAGGGGTGTGGTGAATCTGGGAGGGTGCAGGGTATTCCTTATTTGGTGGTCTTTTCGGGTATCGTGGCAATATCTGGTGCCGGTCGCATCAGTCTTGGGTCCATAAGTCCCGCTCCTCGAAAGGCGGGAGGGCTGGGCCGGGTGGAAAGTCCCCAGGTCAGTTCCTGGAACTGGGTGGTCAGGAAAGTTCCGGTCTGATGCAACCTGTGAGTCTGATTGCGTTCCCCTGCCTCGGGCCAGTTGGCCTTACAGTATGGTAGTTCTATTTTTAGTTTTTTAAGGAACCTCCATACTGTTCTCCATAGTGGCTGTATCAGTTTACATTCCCACCAACAGTGCAAGAGGGTTCCCTTTTCTGCACACCCTCTCCAGCATTTATTGTTTGTAGATTTTTTTTTTTTTTGGCAGTATGCGGGCCTCTCACCTTTGTGGCCTCTCCCATTGCGGAGCACAGGCTCCGGACGCACAGGCTCAGCAGCCATGGCTCACAGGCCTAGCTGCTCCGAGGCATGTGGGATCTTCCTGGACCGGGGCACGAACCCGTGTCCCCTGCATCGGCAGGTGGACTCTCAACCACTGCGTCACCAGGGAAGCCCTGTTTGTAGCTTTTTTGATGATGGCCATTCTGACAGGTGTGAGGTGATACCTCATTGTGGTTTTGATTTGCATTTCTCTAATGATTAGTGATGTTGAGCATCCTTTCATGTGTTTGCTGGCAATGTGTATATCTTCTTTGGAGAAATGTCTATTTAGGCCTTCTGCCCATTTTTGGATTGGGTTGTTTGTTTTTATGATATTGAGCTGCATAAGTTCCTTGCATATTTTGGAGATTAATCCTTTGTCAGTTGCTTCAGTTGCAAATATATTCTCCCATTCTGAGGGTTGTTTTTTCATCTTGTTTATGGTTTCCTTTTCTGTGCAAAGGCTTTTAAGTTTCATTAGGTTCCATTTGTTTATTTTTGTTTTAATTTCCATTTCTCTAGCAGGTGGGTCAAAAAGGATCTTGCTGTAATTTATGTCATAGAGTGTTCTGCCTATGTTTTCCTCTAAGAGTTTTATAGTGTCTGGCCTTACATTTAGGTCTTTAATCCATTTTGAGTTTATTTTTATGTATGGTGTTAGGGAGTGTTCTAATTTCATTCTTTTACATGTAGCTGCCCAGTTTTCCCAGCACCACTTATTGAAGAGGCTGTCTTTTCTCCATTGTATATTCTTGCCTCCTTTATCAAAGATAAGGTGACCATACATGCATGGGTTTATCTCTGGGCTTTCTACCATGTTCCATTGATCTGTATATCTCTTTTTGTACCATACTGTCTTGATTGCTGTAGCTCTGTAGTACAGTCTGAAGTCCAGGAGCCTGATTCCTCCAGCTCCATTTTTTTTCTCAAGACTGCTTTGGCTATTTGGGGTCTCTTGTGTTTCCATACAAATTGTGAAATTTTTTGTTCTAGTTCTGTGAAAAATACCTTTGGTAGCTTGATAGGGATTGCACTGACTCTGTAGATTGCTTTGGGTAGTATAGTCATTTTCACAATATTCATTCTTCCAATCCAAGAACATGGTATATCTCTCCATCTGTTTGTATCATCTTTAATTTCTTTCATCAGTGTCATAGTTTTCTGCATACAGGTCTTTTGTCTCCTTAGGTAGGTTTATTCCTAGGTATTTTATTCTTTTTGTTGCAATGGTAAATGGAAGTGTTTTGCCTTAAATTTAAACAGTGATGTATGTCAATTATTTGTCAATAAAACTGGGAAAAAAGGAGGGGAGGTCTGGGATTGATATAGAGATGATAGTGAGGACAATGAAGCAAATAAAATCACCTGCTTTCCTATTAATGTATATAAACTTCTGCTTGAACAGAATGTAGAATTGATGTGGTCCTTGCAGACCAAACATTATCAGTGTATTAATAACAACAGTGATAATATGTTGTAGACATTAACATTTACATCAACAAGTTCTTTTCCAGAATATCCTGGAACTCTAAAACTACAAATTAGAATCAACCTACAGCTAAGAGCAATTTTCATTAACTATATGCATTAGTTATTGGTCACTTTCTGATGTTTCCCCATTTATTTCACAAATTTTGCATTTCAAAAGTAAGATAGATCAAAATCCAACTTTTTATTTACATTATTTAATACCATGTCATGCTCTTTTCTAACTATATTTTGAAATAATTTTAGACTGAACAATTGCAAAAATAGTACACAAAGTTCCTGTTATCCTTTACCCAACTTCCCATATTATAGCATCTTACATAATAGTCACAATGATCAAGCAATGTATTAACATTGCTACAGCACTAATAACTACTCTATAGACCTTATTCAAATCTCAGCAATTTTCCCACGAATGTCCATTTTCTGGTCCAGGAATCAATCCAGGATCCCATATTGCTCCTTTATCCTTTCAACATGGCTCCATCCTTTTTTGAGCACTTCCTTACTACCTGTCATGTTCTTTTGAGTTTTTTAGTTTTTAAAAATTTTTTATTACAGTATAGTTGCTTTACAATATTGTGTTAGTTTATACTGTACAGCAGAGTGAATCAGCTATATGTATACATATATTCCCTCTTTTTTGGATTTCCTTCTCATTTAGGTCACCACAGAGCATTGAGTAGAGTTCCCTAGGCTATACAGTAGGTTCTCATTAGTTATCTATTTCATAAATAGTATCAATAGTGTATATATGTCAATCCCAATCTCCCAATTCATCCCCCCCTCCCCCTTCCCCCTTGGTATCCATATGTTTGTTCTGTACATCTGTGTCTCTATTTCTGCTTTGTAAATAAGACTGTCTATACCAATTTTTTCAGATTCCACATATATGCATTAATATACAATATTTGTCTCCTTTTTCTGACTTACTTCACTCTGTATGACAGTCTCTAGGTCCAACCATGTCTCTACAAATGACCCAGTTTTGTTCCTTTTTATGGCTGAGTAATATTCCTTTGCATATATGTACCACATCTTCTTTATCCATTCCTCTGTTGATTGACATTTAGGTTGCTTCCATGTCCTGGCTATTGTACATGTTCTTTTTAAAAGAATGATTCAACTAGTTCTTATAAAGTTGATATATATACATTACAGTAAATTCAAGTAATACAGAAAACTACAAAACACAATGTAAAAATTATACAAAAATTTACCATGAAAGAACATCACATGATAGAATAACTATTAACATTTGGTAAATATTGTTCCTGATATCTCTTTAGGCACATCTACATTTAAAAGGATAGATAGATAAATTGATAGAATTTTGATGGAATGAAATTATTTTTAATAAAAGTATTAATAAAAAATATTAAAGCCGTTTTTAATAAAAAGCACTAAATGTAATTCCACTTGAATTTAACAGAAGAAAAAGAAACTAACATATAATTAAATGTGCTGAATTTCAGGTAAACATTTCTTTATAAAAAACATGTCCTAAATTATCTCTCTAAAGGCAAAGACATGTCCTAAATTGTCTGTCATCTAAATGAAAGACATTTAGGTATTTATCAGTTACCTTAGTGCCTAATAAACCACTCTAAAGCTTTGTGGCTGAAAACAAACACCATTTATTATAGTTCACAGGTCTACAGGTCTGTGGAGGTGGTTCTGCTGATCCTGGGTGAATTACCTAAGCATCTGTGGTCAGGACATGGGTCAGCTGGAGCCTGACTGGCCTACAGTCACCTCACTCACATGTGTAGCAGTTGGTTATCTCGTGGCAGGAGCAATGGAGGTGACCTTGTTGTGTGATCTCTCAGCTTCCAGCAGGGTAGCTCCGGTTTGTCCACATACCAGTAGCAGAGTTGAAAGAAAGAGACTGGAAGTCTGTGAGGCCTCTGGAAGCTTAGGGTCAGAGCTGTCACAAGATGCCATTGGCCAAAGCAATCCACAAGACCAGGCCAGATTAAGGGCTAGTTATCCATATTATTCCTAGGTACTGGTGTTGATCATTCAAAGGTCAAGTTTTCATTATAATATTATTCACTCAATCTGCAGATTTAAGCATTTGTTTGGGGATTGTTTTCCTATTACGTTTTTTAACATATTTTCCGTTTCATTTATTCATTTCTTTCTTTTCAAACATCAATTACGCATTTGCTGGATATTCTTTAATTGTCACTCATGTCTACCTTCCTTATAATCTTTTTTTACTATTATTATGTCTGCCTAGAATGTCTCCCCAGATATTCATTTTTGGATTTTTTAATTGAAGTGTAGTTGATTAACAATATTGTGTTAGTTTCAGATGCACAGCAAAGTGATTCAGTTATTTCTGGATCATTCATGTTATCCAGGTTTCAGATAAAATGTCACACGATCAGAGGGACCTTTCTTGATCACCCAATCTAAAAAAGGCCTAACTTTTTCATTCTCTATTATATAATCATATTTTATTTTTTTATAAGACTATGTAAGTTTAGTCTGTGTATTTTATTCTCTCTACCCCCATCCTAGACTGTAAGCTCCATGAGGGCAGAGACTCTGTCAACCTTAAACACTGCTAAACACACAGCATTTGCAGCACTCCTGGCATGTATGGGGTATTCAGTAATTATATGTTGAACAAATGAGTGAAAGTTCTAGTTTAGGTTAGGTTTACTCTAAATTTTGTTGTGTATAGTATAGCTTTCGTCTCTGTAATATTTTTCATTTACCTGTGTTGCCTATAGTTTCTTTGCAAGTACAGAGAATTCTTCGTCTGAACTCTTCCTCTATTTATTTGGAAATGATCTCTAGTTGTTTATATTTCTTTGTCTTACCTTCCTGTCTTCTTTATTTTCCCTCTCATTTCAAAGTGGATCTGTGGGGGTGGCTCCTTCTGATCACTATTCATCCCATACGCCAACTGAAAGATGGTCTGTGGAGGAAGGGAAGCAGTGGAAGATGCTAGTTAGTAAAAAGCTCAGAGAGTTCTGTCTCCTAGAGCCTCTCACCAAATCGACAATTCTTCTTAACCTGTGACTATGTATCATCACTCAATCTTCGGCATTTAAGAAATTGGTAATTTGGAAAGTGTTGTTTCCTCCACTCTCCATCTGACCTCACCTTTGATCATCTCTACAGCTAGGAGAGTAGACAACAGATAAAAATTGTGTATTGGCCTGGTTCCCCCTTGATTTCTACCTGCCATGTTCTGTGGTGTCAAATTGGGTCTCTATGGGGACAGTTCTCTTCGGCTGTGGCTCTCTGTGCCCCTGAATCTTATATCACTTAAAGAATCCTTGGATGGGCATTTCAGGGTAGCCTCAGTTGCTCTTGGGGAAATGTCCCTCTTGCCCAAGGTCTGAGGATATGTTGTTAGTTGTCAGTGTTCTTCCCCATTTTGGGGCCAGATTTCACAGCATTTAGCAGGTTTGCTACATAGTTTGTGGTTTAAAATTGCAGTCATATACTTAGTTTATTGGCAACTAAAATATTATCTCCATTTTTTATTGTTTTTGAGATTTTTGAGGAAGGGAAGAGAGAATTAATGTCTACACACCATGATTTTTAACCAAAACTCACTTTGTACTTTTCCAAATTGCATTTGGCAAATTTGCATTACAGAGTGCAGGAGAGGGCATAAGTGTCATCCACACACCAGGTTTAAGATTTAGATCTGAATTCTCATGACGCTTATCTACATTTTAATTGCATCCATCACCTTTCTTCTCCATTCCGTTTGCTCTGCTTTTCTCTACCTCAAAATCTCTAGAGTCTCTTTTTGTTTTGTTTGCTTGTTTGTTTGTTTCTTGCCTCCCAGTGTAACCTCAATATTCTCTTTTCCTCCTATGACAGTGGTTTCTTTGTCATCTTTGTGGCAAGAGTTTCCTGGTCCTTCATCTCCCTAACTTCTCTAAGTTAAGCCCCAAAGTCACCTGGCCTCACAACTAGTTAGTTGGGACTTCCCTGGTGGTCCAGCCTCCACCCTTCCATTGCAGGGGGCCCGGGTTCGATCCCTGGTCAGGGAACTAGATCCCACGTGCCGCAACTAAAGATCCCACGTGCCGCAACTGAAAGATCCCACATGCCATAACTAAGACCCGGCACAGCTAAACAAATAAATAAATATTTTTTAAAAAACCAAATAAACAAAAAAGTAGTGAGTTCACCACCATCACCACCTCCACCACAACAATCACACTAATTGTTGCCTCTGCTTACCAAATGTTTACTTTATGCCAGTAATGTTGCTAAAGCTTGTGCATATATTATCCCAGGTAATCCTTCCAATAGCCCAACAAAGTTAATATAATTACCTGAAATTTAAGTGTAGGGATGTGAACAATAACTTTTTTCCTAAAACTGTCTCCAGAATTATGCTCAAAGAGGCCACTTGCATTTTTGGCCACTGCATAAATTACAGTCATCACGATATCACCACTATACTCTATCTCTATCTATCTCCTCATCATGCTTTATTTTTCTGAAGAATAGCAGGTATTACTACTAGATGTAATATTAAATATTTAATTTTTAGTTTGGCTCAGCTAATAGGATGTAAGTTTCAGGAGGCCAGGGATTTTGTCTCTCATTCACCACTGTATCCATGGTGCTTGGTATTGAGTTTAGCATTTAGATGGTGCTCAATAAAGATTTGATAAGTACACTCAATAAGTACATATTTATTGGGTGCCTTCTATATGTAGGGTTGGTCTCTTGTCTATAGTTTCCAGCTGATCAAATGCAACCCAGTCTACCAGTTTCCAAGCTAGCCATGCAGACCACCTATTTTCTTTAGAACTGAGCCAAATTATGCGTTATACTTGTTCTCACGAATAACTGCAGCTATTCATTGACTTACTTTGAAAAGAACTTCAAGGAGCTCTGGTGAAGAGCCACCACTACTTCAATCAGGAACTGAATGTCTCAGAAGTAGCTTTTTCCCTGCACGACTGTACAGAGCTACTGAGCTGCCATCTAACGGTTCACACATTGGGGGTAAGGAGGCAGCAACACTTGAGTATTTAAGAACAGGGTCTCTAAAACCAGACTGGATTGAATCTCAACTCTGAGCTAGGTAATAGTAGTGCCTTCTTCACAGGGCAGTTGTGAGAAAAACTTGTCAAGAGCAGTAAGGCAAGGGCAGAGGATCCACGTAGAACACTTGGTGAGGAGACCAGCTAAACTTAAAACGGCAAACACTTCCTGGAAGAGGGAATTCCTGGCCAGGGTTTTGAAGAAAAATGAAAGCATGACTCGAAGGAGCAGATGGTATCTTGAGGGTCAAGGAAAGGAACTCAGACTGGGAGTGGAAAGCCACAGTAGACTTCAGAAAGGAGCTGTTCCTTAGGTGGAGTGATGTGGGCAGAAATGAGGGGCTGAGCTAGAAGTCAAGGGTTCCTGTCCACACCCATCAGCTGGGTAAACTCAGGCCAGTTTCATTTTATCTGAACCCATTATCTCATCTGTTATTTGTGATGCTGGTAATCCAAACCTATGGATTTGTGTGAAGTCTAAGTGATTACAAGCAATATTTCTGAAATTGTTTATAAACGGTTGTGGACAAAGAATATCCCATGCCATATCAGTAAACAAAGGATGCTGCGGCCATCAAGCCATCAGCCACTGCAGCTGCCTTGACTGTGCACCCTGAGGGGCTTCAGGATGAAAAAAACCAAGACACTGGCCCTAGATAGTTATGTAGCATATCAAAGGAATGATTTCAATGAGCCCAGACTCTTACATCTTCCCATACATAGAAAAGTGTTAAATTCATTAACTTGAGATGTCTGTTTTTTCTTTTCAACAGTAATCTGACGTTCAGACCACCTGTTTGTTTGTTTGTTTTAACATCTTTATTGGAGTATAATTGCTTTACAATGGTGTGTTAGTTGCTGCTGTATAACAAAGTGAATCAGCTATACATATACATACATCCCCATATCCCCTCCCTCTTGCGTCTCCCTCCTCCCCCTCCCTACCCCACCCCTCTAGGTAGACCACCTGTTTTTTGAGCAAAAACTCCTATATATCCCAACTCCTCCCTTACTTCTTCAGAACAGTTTCTCAGAACTACCTGAGAGCTGTCTCTTGGGCTTAAGTCCTCAGTTTGTCCACTGAATAAAACATAATTCTCAACTTTTAGGTTGTGCATTTTTTTTTCAGTAGACACTGTAAAGAATTGTCCTAATGCATATGCTGATTTGGTCCAGTAACATGGTAGTACAATAAAGAGCTCCAGAGTTGGGTTAGAGAGACCTGGGTTTGAATCCCTGCCCTGCCACCGCTAACTTTATGCCTTTGGGTGGATTACTTATTCTCTTTGAGCCTTACTGTCCCAGTAAAAGGAGGGTATCTGTCAGGGTAGACTATATCCAAAGAGCCTAGTAAAGCACCTAGCATGCATCCCCATCACTACCAATGTGGCCCATGTTAGTCTGAGCACTCACCACTTGCCAGGCATTATTCTAAGAGATACATGTGCGTTTAGGTAGGTATTGTTAATCTGAAGCCTTGGGAGGTTAAGTAATTTGCCCAAAGTCACGCAGGTAGGAGTGATGGAGTCAGGATTAGAATCCAGGCAGTGGAGCTCAGCGCACCAGGGTAGTTATTGACGATACATAGTGCAAATCTGCCACTGAAATGGGCCAATTTTTGGAGAGTTCCTTTGTGAAATAACAGGCTTTTGGAAAAACTCATGTTTTCCAAGGAATTTGATGATGGACAAAAGAAATCCTTCAGGAAGCTCTTTAGATCCTTCTTACCTGCTCTTCTTTTAAAAATAGAGTGGATTCCGCTAGAGAATAAGTAATTGATGCCACTTCCAAGAAGAAAGGAAGTTGAATTTACAATGTAAACTAAAGCACCTGCTTCGATATCTGACCTCTATTCTCATATTTGTAAAACTCCTGAAGACAATCCTGATCAGCTTTGGGATTGTTTGGATCAGTAAGGAATGCCTCTAAGCCCATAGAGAACTAGGTGATGGACTGGAATGAAAACCTTGCTATGCAAGGCAGTACCCTGATTTGCATCAGTTGAAAGGGTGAGACATTGCAGGCAAGCAGTGGTGGCTCTTTCACCCCAAGGAAATCTGCTGTTGCATTCTCTCAACCTCATGTGAGGCCATACATCCACAGGGCAGGAGAAACTCTAGCCCCATGGCTTACACTTCATGCAACTTCCTCTGGAGTAATCACAGGCCTGTTTCTAAATTCTTCATGCCTGCCCTCTGGGCCACAGGTCGGACACCAGTGGGCAGAAGGCACCAGACCATCCTTGCAAAAGACTTCTCCATCATTTGGCCAGGGTATAAAGGCTTCTAAAGGGTGCTGACTAAAGAAGATTGACTGACATCTGGCTCTACAAGGATTGAGTCATTAGCCATTGCTGCCATTGACCTTTACCACCCCCTGAAAGGAGTTCAGAGAGGAGATCAGGAATGAGACACTCTGTGCTCTGAGAGAACTGGCAGAACAGGCCTTCAGATAGATATTCTCAGGAGAAAATTTTAATGAACTTGGATTCTTGCATCTCCCCATATTTGAAAAAGCACTAAAACCATTAACTAAGATGTCTATTCCTGATGACTGGCAGCAACCTTCTACTGAGGTGCGCTTGGTTGCATGTACCCCCTTTGCCAAAATCACATATATACTGACCTCCCCCCTTACCTCTTTGGAACAGTTTCTCAGAGCTACTGAGAGGCTGTCTCCCAGGCTACAGTCCTCAGTAAGACACTGAATAGACTCAGCTCACAGCTTTTACGTTGTGCGTTTTTTTTAAGTCAACAAGGGAAA
>NW_006769677.1:5213077-5303987 GCF_000442215.2 Lipotes vexillifer
GGAAAGAGAGACTTCATTTCATTCCAAGTTTTCCCTCTGAGACAATTCTCACTTACGTAAAATATCAGCAGTAGCCCTCAGACCTTTGTCCACGAGCCCCAACCACACCATCTCTGAGGAGCTGCCATAACAACACCTGAGTCTTTGCTAACTTTGCGACCATGCAGCACCCTTTAGACTTTCATTTCATTATCTTTTGGAGATCATCTATCTGTCTGTGGGACAGGTCATTAAATTAGTAAAATTTTGGAATGCCACAGGCCCAGAAAATTCCTAGGAAGAATATGGTCATAAAAATAAAATCACACTGTTAAAAAAAAAAAAAAGCAAGCAACAACAACAGAGACAAAAACATAAATTAAGACAATAAAACACATCTATTGGGAATGACTGGGGCGAGGCAGAGGGCCCTTTCTACATGCCAAACTGAAATGTACTATTAAGTTTTAAGAAATCACGTTTACAGCAGATATAAATTAAATTAACTGCTAGGCCATAAAAAAGAGCAGCTGTTCTCCATCTCCTCTGATGATAGAACAAGAGGAAAAGGCTGGTCAGAGGTAAGGAAGACTTTCTTCTTGGTGGTAAGCATATAACTACATCAAGGTGATAATGAGCAGAGGCAGGAGTCCTGTGAAGCCATCTCCTCTGATACACATTTAAAAGGCACATATTACGGGAATTTTACATGCTAGTTGAAGTCCCTTGCCCTTGACCAAGATTTTGTAACAGCTCTCCATTTCTCTGTACATTTAGCTATTCCACTCTAAATAAAGTTCTTACAAAATACTACAAGAATACAAATGCACATTTAAGACAATTGTGAAAACCAATCAGCAACTGTTAATCCAAAGTGAAAATGATCATCTAGTCCTGTTCTGCAGTAGCTTGGCCTAAGGCTGAGGAACTGCATGATTTAAGGGATCTCTGACCCCATAGGCAGCAAGCCTATGATTAGCAGCTGAGTTAACCAAACAAACATAATGCCTGGGTCACTCCTGTCTCTACTTGCTGGTCTGGCTTTCCCTAAAATGCTGCATTTGTGAGGATAGTCAAGCATGTCTGCCTTGCCCACCAACCCAGCACCATCACCTACAGCCTCTACTCCCCAGGGCTCTGGAAGCAATAAATGGGAGGGCAGGTAACAAGGAAGAAAGGATGGGATATTTGAGAAATGTGGCAGGAATCCAGAGATGTCCTATGAACACACTGAAATCTGCTTACATAATGAGGTTTGATTCATATGAATGAACTAATTATTTGGGGGTTTTGGTCAACTCCAATGAATTGTTTTGGAAAACATTTTAGAGATACTAATTTCTTAAAGTTACAAAAACATCTTCAACTTACAAAGTTATCTCTGTAAGGAATTCTTTTGTTTTGCTTTGTTTTCTTTTTAGTTCAGTTGGTGGCTTTATTTTGTTTTATTGCTGAATGCTTTAAACACAATGCTTTTTACATTGAGAGAGAGAGAGTAAGGTGTGTGTGTGTGTGTGTGTGTGTGTGTAATATAGAAAAAAGATTATACACCATGACAAAGTGGGATCTATCCCAGGAATGCAAGGGTGATTCAACACACAAAAGTCAATCTGTGTTATATGTTTTATCAATAGAATAAAGGACAAAACCCACATGATTATCTCAGTATATGCAGAAAAATCATTTGAAAAAATCCAATACCCTTTCATGATAGAAACACTTAACAAATTAGAAATAGGATGGAAATTTCTCAGCCTGATAAAAAGAATCTACCCAAAAAACCCTACAGCTAACTATCATCATAGTAACAGTAGAAGACTGAAAGTTTTCCCCCTAAGATTGGGAAAAAGACAAGGATATCTGCTCTTGCCACTTCTACTCAACTTTGTACTGGAAGTTCTAGCCAGGGCAATTAGGCAAGAAAAAGAAATAACAGTCATCCAAGTCAGAAAGAAAGTAAAACTATCTCTATTCACAGATGACATGATCTTGTATATGGACAATCCTAGGGAATACACACACACACACTATTAGAAGTAATAAATGAATTCAGCAAATTTTCAGGATACAAAATCAATTGTACAAAAAATCACATACACAAAAATCAATTTTACTTCTCCATACTAGCAATGAACAATCCATAAATGAAATTAAGAAAATAATTCCATTTAAGATAGCACAAAAAAAATAAAATATTTAGGAATACATTTAATGAAAGCAGTGCAAGACTTGTACTCTGAGAACTACAAAACACTGTTGAAGAAATTAAAGACCTAAATAAATGGAAACACATTCCATGTTCACGAGTTGGAAGACTCAATATTGTTAAAATGGCAATAATTCCCAAATTGGTCTACAGTTTCAACCCCTATCAAAACCTCAGCTGCCTTTTTTATAGAAATTGGTAAACTAATCCTAAAACACATATGGAAATGCAGAGTATCCAGAATAAACAAAACAATTTTGAAGAAAGAGGAGTAAAGTTGGTGGACTCATACTTCCTGATTTCAAAATTTGCTATATAGTTACAGTAACCGACACTGGGCTAAGTGTAGCTATATAGATCAATGAAACAGAATCGACAGTCCAGAAATAAATCCTTACATCTACGGTCAATTGGATTTTGACAGGTGTATCAATCAGGTTTCCTCAGAAAAACAGAACCAATAGGATATACGTACATGTAAGTTAAGAGATTTATTTTAAGGAATTGGCTCATGCAGTGTGGGAGATGGCACATTTGAAATTTGTAGGGCAGGCCAGCAGGCTGAAAACATAGGCAAGATTTCTGTGTTATAGTCTTGAGGCAGAATTCCTTCTTCTCCAACTTCCATTTTTGCTGTTAAGGCTTTCAACTGATTGGATGAGGCCCACCTACATTATCAAAGGTATTATCTTACCAACTTAAAGTCAACTGACTGTGTATGTTAATCACATCTATAAAGTACTTTCACAGTAACATCTACACTAGTGTTTGTAGTGACTCGACACCATAGCCAAGGCAAGCTGGCCCATAAAATTTAACCATCACAAGAAAGGTGTCAAGACAATTCAATAGGGAAAGTGTAGTCTTTTCAGCAAATGGTGCTGGGGCAACTGGATTTCCACATGTTAAGGTATGAATCTGGACTCCTTCCTCATACCATATACAAAAGCTTAACTCAAAATCCTTTGTAGACCTAAATGTAAGACCTAAACTATAAAATTCTTAGAAGAAAACACAGAAGTAAATTGTGACCTTGGATTAGGGAATGGTTTGTTAGATATGGCACCAAAATCACAAGTGACAAAAAATAAATAAATAAATTAGACTTCATTAAGATGAAAACTTTGTGCTCTGAAGGACACCATCAAGATAATAAAAAAGATAACCCATAGAATGGGAGAAAACATTAGAAAATGTAAGTGTATCTGACATAAATCTAACAAGGGACTTCTAATCAGAATATATAAAGAACTTTTACAACTCAGTAATGTAAAAACAAATAACCCAATTTAAAAATGGGTAAAGATTTGAATAGATATTTCTCCAAAGAAGATATACAAATGGCCTAGAGCAGGACCCATCAATCTAGAAGGTATCTTGGCTTCTATCTATTTGCCCATTCACAATTCCTCAAACTTCTTAATCTCCAAAGGTTAGGAGGAGCAAGGTGAGGGCTCTGATGAGCTGTTCTGATGAGTTACTCACTTATGCATTTGTTTGAATCACTCATTCATTTTCTCAACAGATACTTCGTAAACACCTACTATGTAACAGTCATTCTACTGCATGTGGAGGTCCTCAGGGGATCTGTGTTTATAATTTAAAAGCACAGGTAGAGAAGACTAAAGCATAGTCCCTACCCTCAAGGAATTCACAGAGTTGCACATCAGGGAAATAAGCATTACCAGGAGATGTGGTAAATCTGCCACCTCCTGAGAACAATCCTCATAGCTGTGTTCTGTCCCTGTTGGATTTTCTGACCTCTGTGAACTAGCATTTATAAGGTCAACTTCCTTGGGCTGCCTGCTACAATTTTTGTTCCTTTTCCTTCCCTGAACTAGATTCCTCCTGGGCTCTGGATTCTTAAATGGATTGCAGATGGCTGTATATATGTCACTGATTTCATTTTAGGAGCACGTGTGTTGCTTTATGCCATTTCTGGTCATTTTGTTTTTAACATGAATAAAACAGTTCCACCTGCTTCTTTCATAAGACGGGTGTGGAGGCATGCAAAGGATCCCACTGGTGCTGCACAGAGATTGTTCATTGCTGACCGTGGGTTCTCAACACTTTTTATAATGCCAGCCCAGAGTCCCTAAAGACATTCAGTTGACCTTGTAGTTCACTTAAAGTGCATCTTCTGTAGATAGAGAACAAATGACCTGGATATTGCTGGAGGGCTGTATATTGAATATTTTTAGACTTTGAGTCATTTAAACTCAATTAAATATCATCTTAGGCCTGGAATTGATCTCCTGTTTGTTAATTTGTTCATCCGTGCTTCCTTTCATTCTTTCAGTAAATGCTGTAGTGAGTGCACTCTGTACCATACTCTGTGTTGGCATGGGAGAAGTAAACACATAAATAAACACAGGACAAAACACAATCTCTGTCTCATTGGAAGAAGAAAAAAAATAGGAAGAGGAGAAGACGATGTTCTATGGACTTCCTATGAATTAATTCAATTAATCTTCATAACAACTCTAGGAGGTAGGTAAATTTTCATCCCCATTTTACAGATAGAATAGCCAAGATTAAGGCTACTTGCCCAAGGTCATCTCATTGATGCGTACTTAATGGCTATGGAATCCACGAACTATATCACTGTGTTATGTTTCCCCAATTAAAATACAGTTTTCTGTATTATAATTTCTAAAAAGCATATAAAATGAACTATGGGAACCAGCGGGAGACACAGAGAGAGGAAGGGTGAGAAGCGCTTCATAGAGGAGAAGGTAATTAACATATTCTTTATCTAGTTCCCAAGTCCCATTCTCCCTTTCTCCCCACAGACTCACATGACAGAACTTCTCTGCTTCACTGACGCACAGGAGGGTGCAAAATGACCCTTAGTACAAAAATGCTGGAAATCCATCTCGGCAAGAACAACCCCGAGAACTTGTGTCCAATCTCCATGTCCTCTCCCTTGAGTACACTGTGTGTGGGAGTGCCTAAGACCTCCAGGAATAAATGCACAGTTTCTCTCTCCATCACTCCTACAAAGAGAACCCATAATCAGTAGATAGGAGCTCTAGAGACATCGATTTCAGTTTAATAAATGGAATGATTCAATTCCGTGCCTGCTGGACTCCAGTCTGGATTTGGAGAAGAAGGGAGTACAGAGGAGCAGTGAATGATGCATTTCTGTGGTGGTCACCACGGAACCACTACATTCCCCAGCAATATCCTCACATGCACAGGAGATTTTCAAGCCAGCTTCCTACTCAACCTCCCTTAAATAATGGTGACTATTTATCTTACTTGCCTAATTCAAGTCTTAGTTTATGTTTGTTGTGATAGTATAATCATCAGCATCTCTGTTTTCATGTCATTCTCTAATCGTCCCAGTTTAGATGACTTACGGGTGTGGGGGAGTACGGTGTCCTAGAATGCCCGAGTTAAAATCCTATCTCTGCTATTCATTAGCTCTACAACCTAGATGAGTTACCTAAATTTTCCCTTCCCTGGATTCCTCATCTCTAAACTGGGATGCTAAAAACAGTACCTACCTCACAGGATTGTTGTGAAGATTAAATGAACCACTACATATAAAATTCTTAGAATGGTACCTAGCACAGTAAGGACTGTGTAAGTGTTTACTATCGGAATTGGTTTGTATTGATTGCTGTATTGATTTGTTGGTTGATTTTAGTACTTAAGTGCTTCATTATATTCCTTGATCCTTATGAGAGTTCTGGAGGTAGGAGAGAAATACATATTGTTTTCGCCATTTTACATCTCAGGAAATTTGAGATTCTGAAAGGGTAAATTATGTGATTATCATTAAACAGCTAACAAATGGCAGGATAGGATTCAAGACCAGGAATTCCAGTATACACAGTCCCTGCTCAACTTTCCAGTATGTGTTGCAAAGAATTCTCCGTTGCTAGAAGTTTTAGTCTAGATTAGAATTTCTCAACAGATGGATAGTAAAACCTCAAAGATTGGTGTTGGTGTTTCAGGATGTCTACATCATTATTAATGATAGATCTGGGATCTGTTTTCCATTTTTATTTTTTAATTTTATTTTTATTTTTATTTTTTTGCGGTATGCGGGCCTCTCACTGTTGTGGCCTCTCCTGTTACGGAGCACAGGTTCCGGACGCTCAGGCTTAGCGGCCATGGCTCACGGGCCCAGCCGCTCCGCGGCATGTGGGATCTTCCCAGACCGGGGAACGAACCTGTGTGCCCTGTATCGGCAGGCGGACTCTCAACCACCGCGCCACCAGGGAAGCCCCCATTTTTATTTTTTAAAAGTTAACAAGATAACTTTTAATAAGGTATCTTTACCTTTTATTGAAATGAGTCAGAGTGTCCACATAGATGTTGAGAGGCCCTAGTGGTTGGCTGATGGGCATCAAGGAAGGATGTTTATGTCTTAGCTTTCCTTCAGTGCCCAGCTCGGCACACCAACAACTTTCAGGGTAGGTTTGACCATCAAACACAGTTTACAGTTGTATTTATTCTTAGTCTCATGTAAGTATATCATAATAGATTGTTGGATAAATACAGGAAGCATAAGGAGCTCTCATGTTAAAGACAAGTTAATGAAGAACATAAATGTAATTACTCATTCTGAAACTTTGCCTCATGATGTTGTTTACTGGATTTGTTCTTCGCATTCACCTCTGCAAAACTCTCCTTAAGAACTCTGCAATACTTCAAAAACCAATGTTGAAAAAAGAAACTATAGACACCACACCTGATTTGGCTTATCTGAAGGAATAATATTAATATTGTTATGGGCTGAAATGTGTCCCCCCCAAATTCTAATGTTGAAGTCTTAACCCCAAATACCTCAGAATATGATTGTATTTCGAGAGACGGTCTTTAAAGAGGTAATTAAGGTAAAATGAGGTTATGAGCATGGGCCCTAATCCAATATGACTACCGATGTCCTTATAAGAAGAAGAAATAAACACAGATGGATGCGGGGAAAACCGTCTGAAGACACAGGTAGAAGATGACCATTTTAAGCCAAGGAGAGAAGATTCAGAAGAAAGCAACTCTCACCCATATCATGATCTCGAACTTCTAGCCTCCAAACTGGGAGAAAATAAATTTTTGTTGTTTAAGCCACCCAGTCTGTGGTCCTTTGATATCATAGCCCTAGCAAACAAACACAAGTACATAAAATAATGCAATGTTTACTGTTCCAGGCTCTTTGACAATGTTTACAATGCATTTTCTCACTGAAACCTCACAACAACTCTCTGAGGGATGTTAACTACTAGCTCCTGATTGTTCAACTGAGAATACTAAGCACAAGCAAGGCACACAATTTGCTCAGTATCACACAGCTAGTAAACAACAGCTGGATTTGAACCCAGGTTGTCTAATTTCACAGACTGTGCTCATAACTAGGAGTAAGTCTATATTCCCAACAAGCACATGTCATTTGCAAAGAAGGGTTTACAAATTCCAGCCTGAAAATGTCTCTCTGGTCTTTCCATTTAAAAACAAAATGCAAAATTATCAAGAGAAACTAGTTTTTATAAGAATAATAGGAAAAAATATTACAAATATGTCATGAAAGTTTTTTGATGACATAAAGTTAAATTTCAATTTATTTTAACATGCTTTTGCAGCTCAAATCATGTTTTCTTATATAATCAAGCTTCAACTGAAAAATGAGAAAGTAAAAATAAGAGTTAAACCAAGTTTTATATATTATATATATAAGTATATATATAAACATATATATAATTATTAGTGACTCAAAAAACATTGTCATAGAAATTTGCATATTATATTTCTGCCAAATAAAAAATTATATGCATTGTATCTTTAGCATATCCAGATTAAATTCATTCACTCATTCCACAAATACTTACTGAGCTTTAACTAGGTTGCAGGCAATAGACTAGACAATGGGTATAAAAGATAACAAGAAGGACCTGATCCTATCCTGTGGAGCTTACAGTCTCAAAACAAATAAATACAGGTAAGAAAACCAATCCAATCATTATAAATTATAGAAAGTCTAAACCAGGATAGAGAGCACAGCTGGGGAATTTCCTCTAGATGTGGTGGACAAGAAAATATTTCTGACACGTAAACTAAGACCTGAAGGAAGAGATGCAGTTGAACTGAAGGCAAGAGCATTCTGGGTAGAAATGAGTGGTTTTGAGCAACTGAAGGAAGAGGGAAGAAGAGTGAAAGATGAGGCTGGTCGGTGGCAGAGTGTCCAGCTCATGTGGGGCGTCAGGGGCTATCGCGAGTAGTTCTAATTTCATGCTCAATGCAATAGAAAGCCATGACAGGTTTTAAGTGTGGGCATAATGAGTGGTGTAGTCAGAGGATGGGTTTTAAGGAAGCACTTCCGCTGCTGCTTGGAGACGGACTGCAGGAAGCAAAGCACTTGTTGGAAGGACCCAGTAAGAGGCTCTTGTAAATATTCCAGGTGGTAATGAGTTCACTACAGAGGTGGCAGCACAGATGAAAAGTAGATGAATTTGAGATATATTGTGCTGGTAGAGTTTGCAGACTTGATACTAGATTGAATACGGAAGAGTCGAAGGGATAGCAAGGAGCAAGCAGCAAGGGATAGCTCCCAAAGATTTTGGGAGGGTGATGGTTCTATTTCCTGAGATGGGTGTGTGTGTGTGTGTGTGTGTGTGTGTGTGTGTGTGTGTGTGTGTGTGTGGGGGGGTTACAGAAGGATGCAGTAGTGCTACAGATCCATACATCATCAAGTCTCAGGCTCCTTCCATCTTAGTGCATGCCTTTCATTTTCATGGTCCCAAGATGACTGCTATACTTCCAGCCCCATATCTATGTTTGAAACAGGAAGATGAAAAAGGAAGCAACATGGAAGGAGTGACCCTTATCTGAAAAAAAAGAAAAATTTCCCTGAAACTCCCACAGACATATGCTTATATCTCCTTGGCCAAAATGATATCACAAGTTTAGTCCTTGGTGCAAGGGATGCTAGGAAATGTAGCTTTACAATTGCATCAGTTAAGCCCTTAATAAAATCAGGGTTCTCTGATTAGGATGTTGAGGAGACAACTAGCAGTTTTTGATAGGCTATCCTCTGCTTGAGTTAGGTGTGAATCGCAGTAGGCTGTAGGACAAAATATTTTTTAATTTAGTTGGCTCTCAATTCTTCATGTGTGTGCAAAATGCATAAATGTGTGTGTGTGGGTGGGGTTACAGAAGGATGCAGTAGTGCTACAGATCCATACATCATCAAGTCTCAGGCTCCTTCCATCTTAGTGCATGCCTTTCATTTTCATGGTCCCAAGATGACTGCTATACTTCCAGCCCCATATCTATGTTTGAAACAGGAAGATGAAAAAGGAAGCAACATGGAAGGAGTGACCCTTATCTGAAAAAAAAGAAAAATTTCCCTGAAACTCCCACAGACATATGCTTATATCTCCTTGGCCAAAATGATATCACAAGTTTAGTCCTTGGTGCAAGGGATGCTAGGAAATGTAGCTTTACAATTGCATCAGTTAAGCCCTTAATAAAATCAGGGTTCTCTGATTAGGATGTTGAGGAGACAACTAGCAGTTTTTGATAGGCTATCCTCTGCTTGAGTTAGGTGTGAATCGCAGTAGGCTGTAGGACAAAATATTTTTTAATTTAGTTGGCTCTCAATTCTTCATGTGTGTGCAAAATGCATAAATGCTGGCAAATCTGAGGCTGTCCTATTCCTGATTATAAAGAATCTTTCATTTGTGAAAAGGAAAAACAAATCTTCTGTCACTGACCGCCAAGCCATCTCCCAACTGCATCCCTCAGTGCCAGAACTTCTCTTTTGATAGGGACTGTGTCACATGGAAGCATTGCCATCAGGCTTGGTGTTCTGCCACCAGTATGCTCACACCAAATGTCCTGAGAGGTTGGCTTAGCCGAATTGAATGTTAGCTCTTTTATCTTACATACTGACTTATGATTCTTGGAAGGTGAGTATTACCAGATTTAGCCATAGGACAGACTCCTCATCATAATCTCCAGATTATGGCCCAGGTATACCAGCCAGCCCTCCCCAGAATGTGTCTCTGGGATGCTGAAGCCCTTATTCTCTGTGTGTTGTAGGGCCCCTTGTACCCGAACCAAGAAGAGAATTCCCTGGCAGAAAGCAGAGGCCTGTCTAGAAGCTGTAGCCCATTACCCCTGCACAAAGATAGACTGTATTCTGCTGGAATCTAATCTGGAAACGTTTAATACATTTGCAGCACAAGTGCCAGCTACTTTACTCAAGAGGAAGCATGGTCGTTTTTTTTCTCTTAAAGAGAAACTTTAAATTGAATAGAAATCAACCTCTTCAAGATGCCCATCATACCTGATAATGAAAACATTCCTCAGTGAGGGGAAGGACGTTGGCCAAGAAAGAGAGACCAAAAAAAAAAAAAGGAAGGGACAGGCTCTCATTGTGTTGAATCAGAAACTACTCTCTCTGGAAGAAATTCAGCAAATGAGTGTCTTGTCAAGTTACTCTAATGAAAACAGGGACAATTAAAACAGCACAAACCATCCCCAAATGCTCGAGGTTGGGATTTGCTGAACATCTAAAGCTATTTTCCAAATGTTTGGGGTTTGGCACAGTCCAGGCTCACGGTTGGGAAGTTTTCCTGCAGGTCTGTCTAAATGCTCCTATTTTTATTCCATTTCCTTGTAGTTAATATCCGACTAATTCATTTGTTCCAAAGTCTGCATCTGATACATGTTAGATATTGTCAGACCCTGCATGTGCCCGTTCCCCTTCATGTGGTTGACAAAACTTTCAGGGTATTGCCTTTGTACCTGGGTTTCAGACCGGGGGCCCATTGCTTTCTCTTTGTCCTCCATTTTTGGGGATTTGGAGACTGTTTCAAGAATGGAGAGGGGTCCATGTCATGTGTGGTGCTGCACAAGGATTTGGGAATGTTGGCTTCAAGAAACATTTCTCAAAACCTCAGGGAGATGTGATAGCTGACCTCACAGTTTTGAAAGGACAACGTATGGAGAGGGATTAAACCTATTCTCACTCGCCCCAAAGGGGTGGAGCTAGGACCAGAGACACATGTGGGCTTAATACAAGAAAGACTTTCTCATTTTAGAGCAGCCAGGAAGAGAAAGAGCTGCCTAGCCTTCACCAAAAGAGATGGGTCTTTATCAGAGGTTTGTAATCGTTCTCCATTAATTTTTGGAGCCTGAAAATGGATTAATGAAGCAATTCAAATAGACTGAATAGTTGGATTAGAAGACCTTAAAGTGCCTTTCTTTAAATGATAGGTACTGCATACGCAACACTTAGCATAGTGCTTAGTACATAAAAGATGCCCAATAATTATTTGGTGAATGAACGAACAGTAATTGAATGAAATCTGACACAGCTTTGGCAGTATCAAGCATGGCGACAACCTTGAAAAACTGGGGTAGGTAGTAAAAGCTCTGGATGTATTAAACGTGGTCATCCTTGTTTCCTGCCTCTGAGAAGCAAAGCTTAAAGTTTAAAGAAGACAGCAATCCTGACTCTGCTTCCTTCTCCAAGCCTCGGTCGAAACTGTTCTTGTGCTGCCACATACTATGGTGTCTGAACCTACGGCTGAGAATGTGTGGGACGCAGCAACCTCTAAGCCTGATTAGGCTCAAATGACACTTGTCCCCTAGTGTGATTAACCGGATAAGTAAAACCATGCCACGTTACAGAGCCCTCTTGAGAGGGTCTGAGACATGAATTAGCACTCTGCCTGACCCTGTTTATTTATTCAATAACCATTTTTGAAGGCCTGCTCATTGCCAGCTCTGTGCACCCTGGGAAAGGGAGGAGATGGTATTAGGTGTGAGCGGACACGGCTCGTGAGGCAGCCTAACACGGGAAGGAAAGGTAAGGTAGGCAAAACAGAACGGGCCTCCAGGAAGCATTCCAGGAAGTAACAACTTATTCAATACATTTTCGGCTTTTATAGCTCAAGTCATCCTGGTTTTATTGTGGAATCGGAGGAAAACAGAGAAATTCAAGAACCAGATCTTCGAATTGCAGGAAGAAGAATTTGCATTGATAAACCATTAATTTTTATCAGTTTTATTTAGCATTAAAATCTCATTTAGTAGTCACAAAAATTCAACAGAGTAGGAATTTACGTATCTATTTTACAGGTGAGGAAGCAGGATTTGTAAAGCAGCATGAGTTGCCCAAGATCACACTGCAAATACCAGCAGAGGCAGGATGCAAACTAATTCTGTGTGACCTCAGGGTCTGCGTTCATCACTGCCAGGAGAGTTCAGCATACACTTAGTTTGCAAGGTAATTTGTCATTATTGTTTTCCTGGCAAATAGCCTAACCCAGCACTTGACCTGAAGCATCTTCTGCTCCCTGAGATTGTCACACACAGAGAAGAAAAATTAAGGAGTGAGGCTATGTCACCCATTTCCCAATACATCTCAATAGAAACCTGAGAGGAAATATTTTCGGAGTAGGAAACATTGTGGATCTGAGTTTGTGAACAATTACTTTTTGGAAGTCCGAGTTTTTCTACCCACTTCAGAAGGTAGAAGGTAGAACCTACCCAAACATTGGGTAGGTTCCCAATGTTTGTTCCAAATTCAGAGATTTGACTAACTTTCTGTGTCTGTGCAGCCAGTCCATCATTACTGCAGATACGACTTCACAAATTAAGAGTAATTCTTCATGGTCAAAGGATGAGCTCTATCCCAGACCCATCACCTAATAGCCACGTGGTCTTAAACAGTGCACTTCACCTTTGCAGGTCAGTTTCCTTGGGTGTCAAATTAGGATGGGAGTGACCTCAAAGAATTGGGACCAAATAAGGAAAAGCATGTGAAGACATTCTGTCACCTGTAAAAAGCTAGTCATATGAAGCAGTTAGTCATCTCTATTTTAGTTCTTTTCTATGGAAATTAACACACCTCTGGTTTCAAATGAGAGGGGGGAAAAAAAAGAAAGCCCTAAGTTGAATAGATTTAATAACCTTGCATGGGTTAGTTTTAAAAAAACATACTCTTTAAAATATTTATGTGAAAACGAGAATTTCAAACTGAGTCTCATGATTTGTCGTCAAGCTTGAAGGCAGCTTCCTAAAATAAGAACTGGCCCCTTCATCAACTGGCATCAACTAGATTATGCATTGCAAAACAATCAGCCCATAGTTCCAGAAAGAGAAAGGAGAAAAGAAAAAATATCTATAGAGCTTCCAATTTTTCTTGAATTATTAGTTGGTGCTCTGCAGGATTTCAATTTTTTTCTTATGAATGGAGCTCTAGAATTACACAAAGCTTAATCTAACTAGAGCTGCCATCACTCAGAAGGTGGGGAGGGGAGAGGAAAAGGAGAGGGAATGATGAGACCAATCCCCCATTCACCTTTCTTTCCAGTGAATAATAAAGTCTATGGGTGAGAGTATCAGTGAGATGAATTGGAATCTACCAAGCCTGAGGGGAAACCTTGAAGCAAGATGGGAGGTGAAACAAGGTTTTCTATTCCTTGATGCTTCACACAGATGGGAGTTGAGAAGTTAATCATGTCAACTCTTGTTTGACAACAATGACCTAAAAGTGGTTTGGGAAACATCAGCAAACAAGATGTTCCACGTACAGGTAAAGAAAACAGTAAATAGGGTAAATACAATCTGCCTAATATGTTTATACTAAATAATTTGTATAAAAAATAAGCTAGCCACTATGCAAAACTTAATAATAATAATAAATTTGGGTCATTAGACTCAATATATGTCAGTTTGTTCTATAGTCATAAAACTACCATTTACATACCATTTATATTTCCTTTGTATTTCTTTAATATAAAGGGTACATTTGCAAGTGTCTCTCAGATAACACCTTTTACTTTGAGACCCCAAAGCATTTTGACCATTTTTGTTTTCATAATTATACATTATTATAGTGACATACTTTAGGATTATTTACGGCTGTTCTTTGGGGGACCTTTATGATATTCATCACTTCTAACTAGTGAAATATTGTTGGCTGAATGAGTAGCCACGTTCATGAACTCATCATGAATATCTTTTATGTCCACTGGGCTGTAACATAATGGGGACCCAAGGAGGGGCTCTGATTTGGGGGTTCACTTCCTGCTTCTGAGACCTGACAGCAGAAAAGATTTTTAGAGGTACTAGTAAGTGTGGGAAGGGGAAGCAGAAAGAACTGAAATCAAGATGCAGAAATCTCATCCCTGCCTCCTACCAAGAGTTTCCAGAGAGATGGATAAGAAGTTTAGCACCTTGGGAATTCTCTGGTGAAGCAGTGGTTAAGAATCCACCTGCCAGTGCAAGGGACACGGGTTCGAGCCCTGGTCCAGGAAGATCCCACATGCCGCGGAGCAACTAAGCCCATGCACCACAACTATTGAGCCTGCGCTCTAGAGCCCACGTGCCACAACTACTGAAGCCCGTGTGCCACAACTACTGAAGCCCACGTACCACAACTACTGAAGCCCACTCACCTCGAGCCCGTGCTCCGCAACAAGAGAAGCCACCGCAATGAGAAGCCCGCGCACCGCAGCAAAGCGTAGGCCCCGCTCGCCGCAACTAGAGAAAGCCCGTGCAGCAACGAAGACCCAACGCAGCCAAAAATAAATAAATAAATAAATTTATTTTTTAAAAAAAGAAGTTTAGCAGCTCTGCAGCCCTCTGGAGAAGCAGTCAAGGTCAAGCCCTTAGAGCCTGGGCTGCTAGCCCACCGCACATGGGCAGCCATAGCAGGAGTCCTTTGTTTCTAGAAGTTTAGAGGAAAGTTCTTTAGCTGCTCACATTATGACCTGAACACCCTTCCCCTCTTGTGCCCTCACCCCACAGTAATTTCACTTGCTGCCGCTCTGGAGCCCCCCAGTTCAATGGCTTTCTTCAAACTCCTCCTCTCTCTCCCTGACTGATAATCCTACACAAAGAACCACAGAGAACCACACCCTCCTGGGCTCCTGTTAACCTGTGACAGTAACCGCAGACAAGGGTAAGGCTCAGGAAAAGCTGACTGGTTCAACAACAGCTTCTTCTGAGCCCCCTGTTGTGTTCTACCTGGCATGGCCACATTCAGGATGCAGGAGAGAGAGGAGAAAGAGGAGACAGTGTCCACTTCTCCGTGTTCATTTTCAGTGGTGTGGATGAGGCACACATTGGGACCCCTTCTGGGTTTTACCTCCTGCAGAGGACCCAAACGCCAGCCATCACCACCACTACCATCATCATCACCATCACCGCCACTGGGCACTTATTACATGCTCTGCGATATTTTAAGCACTTGTACATTTAAATCCTCGTAACAAGTCTATGGGGGATATACTGCCTTCCCTGTTTTACAGATGAGGAGAGGCACACACTGAGCTCAGGTCATTAACCCAGCTAGCAAGTAGGGGAGCCAGGACCCCAAATCCCAGGTCGTCTGACTCCAAAGCTCACAGGTTCCACTGCTACATTATATTGCCTCTCACAAAACACAAACTGATTTTGAATATCTGATTCTATTTTTGCATTCTTAGAAAAAAACAAACTTTTCCTTATTTAATGTAATACCCAGCAGAGTTGAGACTTTTATCATTATTATTATTATTAACTATTATTGTCATTACCTTAGGAATTTTAGAAATGATGTCAATCTGCTTTTGGAGCAGACTTTCTGTTTTTTTGGAGGGAAAGAACCAGAAAGGGCTCTTTGGTTGCATAAATAAAAAACACGTGCTCTTATTTTTCTTGGAAAAAAAGTGAAGCTATCATAAACCCGGATATAGATGCTGCAGCCCATTCTATTAAGTTCTGTTTTGTAATAGAAATGGAATGTATTTTTAGGATGACTGTATCCTTACAGAATTAGAAAAAAATTTTGGTCCCTTAATATGGACAGGAATTGAGTGGTTGGAATAATCCACAGTGTTGTAAAGACTGGATAACCCAGAATTTGGAGGGCAGACGTCACTCTCTGGGTAGTGGTGGGAGCTCCCCATGAAGAAAATGAAGGTTTTTGGTGTCAGTCATTCCATGTGTGGAAGGGAACAGGAGACCAGGGGAGAGACCTGGAGATGTTTGGTGGGTTCTGAGCTTCTGGGGAGAAGGCAAGAAGCTGGGGGTGGGGGAGTGGGAGTTCAGAGGTTGGAGACTGGCCTGGGAGCCCCCAGTGCAACCCCTTGTGGTATTAACTATGTTACTCTCTGTTATTCTTGGACTATCCCTGGGCTTTCAGTTAATCTCCAGAGCCTGGTATTAACTATGCTTTGGGCATTTGAAAAAAGGGCCGGTGCTCTGGAAACACATGTGGCTGTGGAGGGAGAACTGCAGGCGATGCATGGACATGTCAGCATGACCCCTGGGGTCCCAGAATCAACAAGAGGAAAGGCACCCCGTGAGAGAAAAGATAATCCATCTGAGAGAGAAAGAGGCTTTGACTTTGGGAGTTTGGATATTGAAGGACATTTAGTCATAGTTTAAAGAGGTCTGGAAATAAATCTGGGTTATGCTAAGATAATTTCCACTCTGAACAACAACAGAAAAACCAGCTTGATACATAGTAGAAGATGTTCATTTTACTAGTCAAGTACCTCCCAAACTTAAGAAACAGACCTTTATAAAGAAAAAAAATTCTTATGGATTCTCAGTGTTATTATTATTATTATATTAATTAAATGTATAAACATATAAAACTAGGTAAAAAGTCCTGATCTTTGTAGTTCTTAGACATAAAACCAAAACAAATTTCAAAGTTAACCCAAACAGAATTACAAAAGTACACTTTTATTAACAATAGCAATTTAGTGTAACTGATGATGTTGTTTTGGTGAAACTAAATGGCCAAAATGGTTTAAGAGCAGAAAGGAACAGGCTTAGTTCCAGTTCTACATTGTGATCTTGGCAGGCTTTTGTAGAGAGTACTTATCAGGATAAGTATACTCAAAAAAATTACAAAGTTCTAAAGCTTTGTTTTCTCCTTCAGGATAAGCAGACCTCCAACTTAATAATAATAATAATAAATTCTGCCAATGAGCAATCTTCAAAGGCCAATTTTGATGATCTACCACTTGATAACCATATAAAGCTGCCTTATATGCTCAAAGATGAGGCTATATTTGTGGCATTTTTGAAACATGCATTTCTTGAGAATCTAATACAACTATGGTATGAATCAAACAGAACATTTTTCCATTGTGCATTTCATCCTGGCTGACTGCAAGCTGGTGTAAACAAAGAGGCTCTCTGGATAATACATTTGCTCACTACCTATGTGAATACACTACTCTCAGTGCAGTGCTGCTTCAGCAAGCCTATACCAACACGGGCATGTGCTAACTCAATTCCCCCACACCACCCTTTTTTTTCTATTGCAAAACTTTCAAATAGTGTGCCATGGCATTGTCCTCTGTGTGATGTGAATATGAACAGAAAACAAAATTGCAAATGTAAGCACTGAATGTAGCAATAACAGCATATCATTTTTGTGAAGTTGTTATGGACTAAATGTTTGTGTCTTCCATAAAATTCATACATTTAAACTCTAACCCCCAATCTGATGCTATTTGGAGCTGGTGCCTTGAGGTGATGAGGGTGGGGCCTCTATGACTGGATTAGTGTCCTTATAGGAAGAGGAGAGCCCAGAGCTCGCTCGCTCTCTCTCTCTACCAAGTAAGAACACAGAGAGGAGTTGCTGCCTTCAAGCCTATAGAAGAGCTCTCACCAGGAACTAAATAGACCAGCACCTTGATCTTGAACTTCACAGTCTCTAGAACCGTAAGAAATAAATTCCTGTTGTTTAAGACACCCAGTCTATGGTAGTTTGTTATGGTAGCCTGAACTGACTAAGACAGTGGTCATTTAGATGATTAAGTAGAGACTTGATGTTTTTCTTTTAAGATTACCATCTAAATGATAACTCCTAAAATAAATTCCTGGGCAGAATACAGAAATCCTCAGGAATACATCTGTGGACTCTAGTCTGAAAACCAGGGTGGGTGTTTAGGCTTCCTAGGCTGCTCCGGCTTGGATGTAAGAATAGCCATGGACCGGGCTGCTCTGGCCCTGTCCCCACCTGCTCTGGGAGAATTCTAGCCACCTCTCAAATTCCCGGAAAATAATTCTAGGTGTCTCTGGATGTCTCTCCCGAACTCTAAGAACTGGTTCTTACAGGCCCCACGTAGTGTCAGCCCTGCCCACCCCTTTGGCTGTGGCAATATTTCTGGTCATTGCTGAGGAAGAAAAACATCAGTTCTATCCCTTGATGTCCATTAAGGCCACCACCTCAGTTGCTTCTGCTTAGCAAGGGCCCCATGGCTCTGTCTGCCATCATTGCAGCGTCAGTGCCAAAGCCGGAGCCTAAGTATGCGTGGCTGAGCCTAGGGCACTGAGGTGGTGGAACACAAAGGGGTCTCTGCAGTTGTTGCCATCAGAGCTGCTGGTGCCTTCACCTCTCCGAATCCCATGGGAATTCATAAGAAACAGCTCTCCTAGTCATTCCATGGCTCTCCAGCACTCTGCCCTACGAACCTGAGTCTCCTCCGACCCTCAACTCTGCCTCCTTCACTCAGGGAGTCCATTGGGCTCCTCCTGGGTTCCCCCTCCCTGTACTGTGGCCTGGAAACTCTCTCAAGGCAATTGCTGGGACAGTTGTAAGGCCCACCTAGTTTGTTTCACATTTCTTAGGGGTCACCGTCTTTCACTGTCTGATATTCAGTGTCTTAAAAAACATTATTTTATTTAACTTATCAGATTTTTTCAAGTTTTTTTCAGGCAGGCAGGTAATTTCAGTCGTTATTGCTCCATCTTGGTCAGAAGTAGAAATTCCTAAACTGTTTTAGAAAGTAGAAGCAATCTACACTCCTAACCACATTGTATAGGCATTGCTGTTGTTCTACATCCTCATGAACTCTTGATATTTTCAGACTTTCTAATTATTTTAAGGATTAAATTAGTTCACATAAGAGATTTAATGTGATTCTTCTTACAAGAAATCTAAAGTTTAAATGAGAGAGGACAATGTTTAATCTAAAGGAATGAATCTCTAATCATGAAGTTTCAGGCAATAGGGTACCAGGTGGAGGGATATGCCAGCACCAGGGGAATTAGTCCTATACTCTTTACCATTTGACTATTTCTATTTGTTTATTTAAGGAAAGTAAAATTGTTAACTCATTAAAATTAATAGTTCTGTGAAATGGTGGTAACATTTAATGCCTACTATAAATCATAAAAAAGCACTTAATTCTGTAAACAAAGAGAACCCTAGAGATTCTTGACAAAAATGTCCCACTTAAAGTCCAGAGGAAGACACAAAGATTAAGTGTACACTTACACACACAGGGTGTGCTAGGCGAGAGGAGCAGCATCAGCTGGCCACTTGGGTCACTTTGTGAAGCCCCGCCCTCTCTGGAGACTGTGTTGCCACTGTTAAAAGCACTTACAATTGTTTCTTTGAAAATGACAATACTCCCCAGAGAAACTCTCAAGGAAGAAATCTAATTATCCTGAAATTATTGAATTCTCTAGGTAACAGAGTCTTTATTTCATTTTAAGGAAGATTGTTTGGTATTATTCATAATGGACTGTTCTATCCTCCCCTCTCCCACCACGGTTTGGAGAGAGAAGCAGTGGAATTCTTCAATTCTTACTCTGCACCTGGCCCTCATCAAACTTTGCAAACACCCAACACTGTGTAGAAACATTTGGTTTTAAAAAAAAAGACAAAGCTTTGGTAGTAAGCATACTCATTAAACTATAAAAAGTCTCTATAATCTTCATTTTGTTTAGTTTTTTGTATTTCTACATCCATAGTCTTCATTCTGAAATAACATTTGTCTTGTGGTTGCTGACGGATGTGATGAAACAATCCAAAATCTGCATTCCACAGTTCTTTACAACAGACTAAAATAGCATTCTTGTTCACGCTACGATACCCCAGTGTTGGCGTGCACTCTGGCCAACTAGCAGAGGGTGAACAGAAAATACTTTATTCCTTGGTGCTAGAATATCCTCTTTATAGATACGAAATTGCTTCCTCCAAGGAAGAAACAAAGCTGCTTTATGCTACTTTTCTCCTTGGTCTAACTCGGAGGGCACAAGAAGTGGGAGACCAAGGTGGTCACAGCGTTTGTTTCTGGAAATAAAATGTTCATAATTCCTGGTAAATGTGAATTCCAAGAGTTCACGGATGAAAACTAAGAAAATGTTTTCCATCAAAGAACTTTATTTTGGAGGCTGTAAAACTCAAACTGCCAACAAGTTTTCCACACAATAAGCCCTATTTTGAAGTTTCTCAGATTTTTTTTTTAAAGAATGGTAACCTATGTCTTCTATGCACTCCTCAAGAAACACCTGCAGCAGGAAGAGGTAACTCAGGTTTAGTTGGCAGTACTAGAGTTGCGTCTCCCACTTGCCACGGATTAGATGTGAGGAACAAAAGAGAGGGCCCAGGGGATAGTTTAAACAACCGTTCACTCCTATTCTGGATCTTCCCAAATGCCAAAACAGGAAAGATCTTAAAAACAAATCCTCTAATCATGGCACTTCCTTTCTTCATGAGAATACAGCACATTCCAAACTTAACTGCAGAGCCCTTTATTAGGATGAAACCACTCATTCTAAAATCTAAAAGAATCATTCTTGTCAAATGGATCTGGGAGCTCAAATATTACTTCTGTCTCACAGCTGCTGGAAGGAAACTTCAGGATTGCTCTATATGTACACTTCCCTTCCTCCTACGTTCACCAGCCAACAGTCCTACCTTAGCCCTATCCCGCGCTCATTCATTCCCACTGGCACCTGCTTTCTTCAGGCCCTATCGTCACTGGGGTGAATACAGGTCCTGGATGGGTTTCCCTGCTCTCTGTCTCTCTTCACTCCCAGTGGTGTTGCCAGATGCACCTTTCAGACCTGCGAACAGCACTGGATCCCTTCTGCGCATAGAGCTCTCAATAGCCAATTGTTCTTTGTAGGGAGCACAGAGGGCTGAGCAGACTAAGCCCCAAATCTCCCTCCCTCCACAACACGGGAGCTGCTCTTCATCTCCCTCTTTTGTCTCATGCAGTTTGGATGAAAGATTTCATCGAAAAGGAAGCATGTTCCTTAAACAAACAAACAAACAAACCAAAAAACCCCACAAACCACTGATCACAAGATAAACCCCTAATTCCTTTTCACGGCATTAGAAGGTCCTCCAAGGACAGCCCCATCCTTTCCAGGAGCCTCAGCTCCTGCCATTTCTCCCAATAACCTCAGCTCTAAGCCCTCATCAAGGGCATAACCTCTAACATATCAGGGTTCCCACACCCCTTGCTGGAATGACCTTTTAACTTATCTCCCCCACAAAGGACTTGTAAGCAATCTTGAAGACGCTGCTCATTTGTTACTTCCTCATCGAATCTTCCTCAACTTCCCTAGATAATTATTCCCTTCTTCATGCTCCCGCAGTATTATGAGCTTTCTTGGCACACAGTGGGCATTCTCCAGTTAATTAATGCTCTCATGCTGTGTAAAACCAAATCTTTTCCCATCAATTTTATTAAGGCCGTGTATGAGAACTTCTAAATTCAACCTTTAAAAGCCAATAATCAAATAAACAAAAATATCCACTTACAATATGTAGTACATCCCCTACATACGAACCTTCAAGTTGCGAACTTTTAAAGGTGCGAACTAACTTTGCTGGACTTACCAACAAATTGGACTTACGAACGTGTTCTCAGAACAGAACTCATTCGTATGTAGGGGACTTACTGTACTAGAAAAAGAAAAGAACCTTTGAAGAGGGGGAAGAATGTGGGGTGATTGAACAAAACCAAGAATCACAGCTGATTAACTGAGTTCTGAGTTTTGCAAAGATCTGCTGTTTGTGCATATGTGGAAACTCCTAGGAACTTGTAGGCACCAGGGTGAGCTGTTTTTGAAGGATAAGACTAACATTTTCCCCTTCATTTTACATACAGTTGAGCATCACTAGTTCAGATCAAAGGGCGGGATAACTGTTTGAATTAATGAAATTCTGTGTCATAAGATATTTTCAAAGTAATTGCTTTTTTAACACTTTAGACTTAATTTAATAAAAGCACAGGTTCATTTCAAATGTATGTATTCATCACATGCAAAGTATATTGTTAATCACTTAAGAAAAGTTTAGTATTTGTTTGTGTCACCAATTCCACTACACGCATTATTTTTCAAAGATAGGTCAAAGGGAAACTTCATGATACTTGGTCAGATGATCATAATTCTGAACTAGGTTCAGATAAGCTGTTAACATTTCAACATCATGTTGTTTTTCAGCAAATATGCATTAATGCATAGTATTCCCAAGACTGGAATGAAGAACTGGGCTAGGGAGAGGCCATTCTGTACTCACTTCATATTTCCAAATTATTTTCATGGTGTATTTAGCCAGCTTTCCGTGGCTCACAAAACTCTAGGCTGGCTTGAGTTTCCTGCTTCCTTCTTTGGCAAGACTACACCAAACCTTTTCAAGAGATGTGTTCTTACTTAGAGGAAAGGAAATATCAGATCCAAGCTGTTTTACATGCACCAGATGCCAAGCACCAAACAAAGCAGCTCAGCTTTTCAAAGACTTGATATCATAACTCTAGCCACTTGAGTAAAGGCTCAGCCCTGGAATGGCCAAGTTAAATAAGGCAGAATTAGGGCTAAACTGATCTCCACGTCTAGTCTTCATAAATCTGCATGAAGAAGCTGTGAACCAAAGAAAATAAATTAAAAGTGTGTAATACTGGTTCATGTCCAATGGATCTGTGTGCTTTGGTGTTACTGTGAGAACTGTCTCTTCTCAGTGCACAATGATTTTGATTGTGGAGGTGAAACCAAGAAAATGCTGGATTCCAGAAGACAGCACTTCAGAAGATCAACCACTTGGAATCCTTGCCTCTAAGTGAGGAGGAGGGAACAGGTCTCATAGATTTCTTGAGAGCCATTGTCACATCCTAGTGGCTTTTAGAAAGGAAACACGGGAGATCTCTTACTGGATGCTCATCTCAGGCAAAAGGATACAGAACTGTAAAGAATCAGACATGTGTCATGGATCTGACAGATTGGTGGGATTTCTGGCCCTGAGTAGAGGAAAGTTACTAAGGTCTAGAATGTGGGAGGGAGTTGTACTGGAGAAGAGGTTGATTTTCTAGCAACTGCAGTTGGTTGGATCTTTATAGTAAGTGCCTTTTGACTATAGCTGAGGACCTCTCATTGCACAACACCATTGGGCATCACACACACACACACACACACACACACACACAACACAATGTGAAAAGTGCCCCCTACAGTTGTGCAGTACAGAATCCCTGCTCCACAGCCCTGTCTGTAATGTATGACCCTGCCTCCTTGGCTGCAGTTGACTGCACCAGGGATGAATGAACGCTTGGCCATGCTGAGCCAATCAAGGCAATCTGATTCTTTATTTTAGTTTTTGTTTGTTTATTTGTTTTTATTTATTTATTTATTTTGGCTGTGCCGTGCAACTCGCAGGATCTTAGTTCCCCGACCAGGGACTGAACCTGGGCCCCAGCAATGAAAGCACTGAGTCCTAACCACTGGACAACCAGGGAATTCCTGGATTCTTTCTTTTAGGAATTTGGAATCTGAATTGTATCTGAGTTGAGACATTTGCAACAAATCAGTTTCCTTATATGAAGACAAAGTAAACTTTAGCCTTCTGGAACTGTGTGTGTATATGTGTTGAATGGTGGTTGGGAAGTGGGGGCTCTTCTATCTGAGGCTGCATATTCTGCAGAGAGCAAAGAATGAAGGCAATAACTAGAAGTAGCAGCAAGAGATAGAGAGAGGGGCCTCTGGAGGCTCCTGACAACTTCTCTACTCCTGGCTACAGACCTATCCTGAGGTTCACCTGCATTTCTGTTTTTGGGCTCCATGAGGTATCTACATCCTTAAAACAAAAAGTGATACCAAAATTCACTTAAGTTGAGGGTTGTTTCTATAATTTAAGAGTCCCAATAAAGATACTAAATAAAATAGTCATTTATAAAATCGGGCCTTGTTTATAGAAGAATCTGCCCTCCTTTGTAATCGATGCTAGGCTCAGGGAGAACTATATGTAAACCACATCAGGCTTCCTATTTGCAAGCCCTTCTTAAGGACCTCTAAGAGCAGCCAGATTAACTGTATAATCTGGCTTTGTAGTTAATATTTCTTTCTATGGTAAAGTTCTTTAAATTCAACCTGTGTGCCACTTGCTGCAGTTTCAGCCTCCTTCTTACTGGTTCTCATCTAAGTGGATTTGGAGAATAAATAACAACCAAACATTCTTGGGATAATAACTTTAAGAGCTAGACATAGAAATAGGCAGGCATTTCAAGCTAACTTGATTCAACCCTCTAATTTGACAAATGAGGAGTCTGAGACCACAGAGGCTTATGTGATTTGCCCAAGGTCACGTGTGGAATTGTGGCAGAGCAGGGACTAGAACCCAGATTACAAGCTTCCTCAAAGCCAGATTTCATCAGAGAGAAATACTGAAGGCAAAGGCAGTCATTTTTCTGGTTGTTAATTTTAACTTCCCAGTTACATGGTCTGGATAGTTTCTAACACCAGGACACTCTCAAGAGGTAAAATTCCTTGGCAAATAACTGAATGGTTTCTCCATTTAATTACTGACTCAAGAATACATAGCTGAGTCATAGGCTTTTAAGATCATCTTGACAATTTTGTGCTTGTTAGAAAAAAAAAACCTTCTGAACTTTGAGTTTAGATCTCATGAAAGGAGTATGTCAACAAGGCATCAGTCAAATTTCAGAAAAGTATGTGCCACATGAAGTTAAAATTGTTCTAAACCAAAAAGAAAGAAGAGGAAAAGAAAGAAGGAAAAAGCATACGTACTTAACTATGTGTTAATGGTGTGCTTGTGAGTCATGACAAAGTCAATTTTCAGTATGAGTTATAGGTGGAACTGGCTCTTATTATTATCATTTAATATGATGTAGGTTTCAGATAGAGTACAGAAACACAAATGTGAGGTCAACTAATCCTGCTAAGTCTATAATATGCTGCTCTAACATGGCATTATTCAAAGAAAATGCTAAATCCTGAGTAGTCCAATATATTATTGTTCTTTTAAAGAAATGGATTGAGTATTTTGAACTTTTGAACAATTAAAATCCCCTTCATTTCAAATAAACATGGGTTATTATATTGAAGACCTTTTTAACCAAAGGAAAAGAAAAACAGTATTTAACAATATTTAGAACCCTAGGTGCAGTGCAAAATAGAGAGAAGAGACAGAATTGCTACTGTGATCTGTGTGTGTGTGTGTCTGTGTGTGTGTGTGTGTGTGTGTGTGTGTGTGTGTCAAGCTGGGCCCTCCATGTGTGGTGCCTCCCATAAGACAGGTGCCTGGGCTAGTCAATCATGGCTCTGATCCAGTAGTAAAAAAGTGGAATTTCTAGCATGAAGAGACACAAAAAGGAAAATATTCCAGGTAAGGCCTAGCATGGTGGAAGAGAGAGAGAGAGAGGGAGGAAGAAAGAAAGAAAGAAGCAAAGAAACAAAGAAAGAAGACAGGAGGGAGGGGAAAGAAGGAAGGAAGGAAATAAGAAAGGTAGGTAGGTAAGGGAGAGTGAGCAACAGACTAGAGTAAAAAACCTTGCCTTTTCCAGCCCTACCAAGAGAGCTAGTGGATCTCTAGCTATCCACTTTCCTCTCTGGTGCCCTTCAGGAAAGTTGCATAAGAAAATTTTAAGTCTCTACAAATTCTACAGTTCTATGATTCTGGAATATATATCCTGAAAACGAAAATGATCAGCTTTAAGAAAAGCCATCTGATAAACAGAAGTTGTTGCCCCAAAATACAGTTGGAATATTGTACATGACATAGTATACCATCTACCAGAATAGTATGTATCACACTCAATGGACTTTATTCTTTAACCAGACTCCTGGTCAATTTGACCCTTACTTTCAAAATGGATAATAGGAAATGAATACAGGTCAAAATAACCTGAAGCTTTCCCTCAAGTCACTTTTCTCTATAAGAAACTCCTGGCAAAGGAATCCTCAGTGATGTATAGCAGTCGGTGTATAGTGAAAGTGCCCTCAAGAAGGCTGCTGGATTTGGGCCTCCCCTCTCTTCAGGATGATGGCCCTGTGCAAGGTCACTGGTGCTTCTACCTGCTCCAGCCAAGAAACACTCACTACTTGTAGCTCAGAGAACAAGCTGAGCTCTTTGGGACCTCCATCCCTTCTACCTCTCACCACTATCTCCTGCCCCCAGCCCTTCCCTTCCCTACGCACACAGCCCACTCATTCTCCAGGTCTCAGCTTAGTCATCCTCATCTCTCAGGAGCCTCCTGGGGACCTTCAAGCCTGGTCTTGGAGCCCCTCATAGATTTGCCTGCACAAAACCTGGTATATCAGTCAGCTTTTACTGCACACATAAGCAGTCACAAAACCACAGTGGAATACAAAAAAAAGCACTTATTCTCATTCATCTTCAGGATGGCTGGAACAGCCCTTGCTCCATGTCTCCTTCTGATGTGCAGTGGTTTACCAGGACCTATTTTCCTCATGGTCACGCATAAACTCAAAAACTCAAGCCCAACCAAGCAAGCCCACTCCAAGCCAAAACAAGGCACATGGCCAAGCCCAGAGCCAAGGGCCAGGGAAGTCCACCCTACCTATGAAGCCACAGAAAGCGTGGATAGCTAATACTAATGCTACAGGGAAGTGAGGAATTGGAACCAACCATTCAACCTGCCCCACCAATATTAATAGCACCTACTACAGCATATTATCATTATCTGTGTGAAGTCTCCCTCTAGATTGTTACCTTCTTAAAAGCAGGAATTATGGTTTTTTCATCTTTGTATTGATAATATGGTATATAATAGGCACTTGAAAAACATCTGAGTGAATGAATGAATGGAGATAGGCAATACTATACCAGGCTCTATCTCTGGTCCTTCATAATACCCCTCCCGTGTGCCCACTGAATGTTCTTACTATTGTAACCAAAAGGACAGCAAAATCAGTATGGATGGGATCCGGTTCCTGTTGGGGTGGAGAGTGAGGGAAAGGGACTCCCATCTAAAGTCACTTGACCAACTTTGGCCCATGCCCTTGATTGCGATTGGCAGCCTCCTTGAAAACAGTGATTGTGTCTATCCCAGTTGGGTCCTGAGGTCCCACAGGATTGCAGGCTAAAGCGGTGGGGCTCTAGAACACATTTTTAAAAAGTATTTCAGAATCTGATCTGCTGCTTGGCAATTTGATTTAGAGCAAACAGAGGAAATGGAACACATTTCTAAGCAAATACTTCCCTGATTACTTACACATGCAAATTCATGCACTAAATTTAGATGTGCAATTAAACCTCTAGTTATTTTTGAGTCCACACTTATAGGCCAAATCAGATGCCCAAAGGAGGCACATGGTTGGTTTATTTCTGTGTTTTTGCTTGCGTTCTTAACTCTGGGCTCTCACCTGAAAAGAATGTGTTGGCTCACAGGTCTCAGTGACCCAGTTGTGGGCCTAAAGGAACAAGGTGGTTGAAGGACACGCCAAGTTTTGTGATTTTAAAGGATACAGCTGCTCAGAATGTTGCTTCTCTGGGCAAAGAAATGACTGGTGATGATCCCCTCTTAGCAAATTGCAAATAAGGACAGAGTAGGCACCATCCTCAGCACGGCTGTCATTCTTGTAAAGAACAATTAATGATCAGCTAGCCAAAGCCAGTATTGGTTTCCCATGTGGCAATTAGTTTTTTACATACTTTCATGATCCATATGAAAATGTTAATGCTGCACAATTTTGTGCCAAATGACGTGCTCAGATGCCAGTTTTACACATGCAAAGCAGATGAGTGGTTTGGAAAGTTTGTGCTCATCATTACTTTGCAAGAAGAATGGCATCACTCCCTCAACTCCTAGTCACAGTGACCAATGGTTCAACTTTCTTTTTGCCTTGCCTACAAAAGTATCATTTACTTAAGTGCTTCCTCACAGAGCATCCACGTAACACCAATTTCATTACAGGCAGGAATTCATGACTGGGAGCTTATCCGTGATGGTCAAGCACATGCCCCTCTGTGGGCCCTGATGGACACTTTGCCCTGACTTCCTGCATCAACATGATGGAGAAGGACCTCCTGTGATAGGCGCTCAGAGAATGCCCTGTGCTGTCTGCTCTGTTTTCCACTCTCTACCCTACCCTTCCCACTGCTTTCCCTGCTGTAAGCCTCCCACAGAGAATGGTTCTTTCCCCTGGTCTCTGCTAAGTAGGAGAAGAGGTCTGCTGTTTTTAAGAGAGTGTGGAGCCCACGATGCGTGTATGGGTAATTGTCTAAATACCACTCAGTGAGAATGTACCACATGCCAGGTGCTGTGCTTACAAACATCAATGTATTTGCTCCTCAGAAACAATTCTAATAACCCTGCAAGATGGACATTATTATCTCCATTTCACAGATGAGCTGAAGCAAATTTTCCAGGTCCCAGTAAATAGAAGAGCTGGGATTCAAACCAAGCCTCTCTAAATTCAAATCCCAGGCTCTTACCTATTATTACAGGCCTCCTCTACTATCCCACGGATACCTAGAGAAGACTTGTAAGGCCCCAGTCCAGTTCTGAATCAAAATAATACTTGTTAATAATGCCTTCCTTATAAGACATTTAATGTCTTCATTGTGAATATCACTGCATCTGAAAAAGCAATATACTCAGTTTGGCTGGGATATTTTCCTTCTTTTTAACATCTTTATTGGAGTATAATTGCTTTACAATGGTATGTTAGTTTCTGCTTTATAACAAAGTGAATCAGCTGTAAGTATACATATATCCCCATATCTCCTCCCTCTTGCGTCTCCCTCCCACCCTCCCTACTCCACTCCTCTAGATGGACACAAAGCACAAAGGTCAGGCAGCTGATCTCCCTGTGCTATGCGGCTGCTTCCCACTAGCTATCTATTTTACATTTGGTAGTGTATATATGTCAATGCTACTCTCTCACTTCGTCCCCAGCTTACCCTTCCCCCTCCCCGTGTCCTCAAGTCCATTCTCTACGTCTGCATCTTTATTCCTGTCCTGCTGGCTGGGATATTTTCTGAATGTGCATTTTTCATTGAATATCCAAAACCAAGATAGCAGATTCCTGCTTGCTTCCACTTTCCCCAAAGGTAAAAATTGTATAACCAGGTTGAAATCTTATGTTCTCTTATCTACTGCATTTTAACAGGCAGAGCAATTAGTGTGAGAGCCTCAGATTATCTCACGTGGTATGGAGCATGCAGCTCAAAAACATCAAGTGGTGTCTTAAATAAGCCTTTGGAGTTATTCCTAGTGAGCTGAGAATGAAGCAGAAGAACACAGAATCTGTGACTTTTCAAAATATGTCTTATTTCAGACACAAAGGTTCTGTGCTTGGTTTGCAACTGATATCTCTTTGGGTCTTTTATGGCATCATTATCTAACATAAGTACTCCTTGGGGTTCCCGAGGTGATGGAACTGTGGGTGGGAGAGGCTGGCCGCATCCCATGGATGTGCAGGAGGACTTAGCAAGACACACATGATGGAGACTGCTCCTCCAAAACCCTTCAGAGTTGCTAAGAGCCTGTACCCCATGCCTGTCAGGTAAAGAGTATACCACGAACGTAATTCCATTGCACTGGGGGAGGGGAGATGAGAGGTGGAGAGTCAGGGGCTAATGTCCAATCAAAGTGGAAAAGAAGTGTTTGTGGCTAAGAGAAGCATCCAAATGACTTGGCGAGGATCCCCTTACTGCCTTTTGTCAGAGCTCTGCTTTCCTTTTTTTTTTTTTCTTTTCTCTGCTTTCCTTTTGTCTCCCAAATTTGGGAGTTAGAAACAGGCTGTGACCATTCTCAGAACCCCTGGGAATGACTCTAACTCCAAAGACCTTTCACAGTTCTCACGTTAACAACACCTCTTCTTGTTGCAGAGAAGTGGCTGAAACACTTCTTGGGTGAGTAGCTGCATGGCTTTGGTCTCTTTGCTGTCTGCAATAAATGGGAAGGCTGTACCCCTCCCACATAAAGGTGTGAGGAGCACACACCTGATGCACAGTGCTCTGCTGCTGAAGATAATGTAAAGAATTAAATTAATTAATAGATTGGACTGTAGTCCAAGTTGGCCATTGCACTGCTTCTGAGGTTTAAAAAAATCTTTTTTCCCTTTATCCTTGTTCCTTTAAGCTTATTTCTTTAAGCTTTTTTCTCTTTATCCTTGTTCTTTTAGGCTCAAATATTCTGTGCTTCTAAATTTTATGTGTCCAAAAGTCGGTGACTACAATGTAAATGAGGTTAACTTGAGACCCTCCAGGACAGTGAAATCCGGTGATACATCTGTTCCACAGCTCGGACCCAAAATATATCATACCTATTACTAATTACAAGATTATAAAAGAATTCTCCCATATTTTCTTCCGCTATACTTATATTTTTTGGTGTTTAGTGCTTAAATTGCATTGGAATTTATTTTTGTATATGGAATGATGTAGGAATTTGAGTTTTCTTCCAAAGTGTTAGAATAATTTTCCCGGTGCTCTTTATTTCATATATTCTCCCCTTTCTCCGCTGATTGAAATGCCTGATTGACTTTATGTATTAAATTCACATATATAGAAGGCATTTTTATTCCTCTCTCTTTGTTCTTTTCTGTATCTGGAGGAAGAATTTTAATTAACATAACTACATATAATAGTATATTTAATATTTGGTCATGCAAGTCCACATTTTAATTTTTCCATACATTTTCTTGGATATTTTAAAAACATTTTTCCTTTATATGAACTTTACAATCAGTATGTCAAGTTTATTCAGATTATTTTACTATATAGATTAATTTGGAGAGAATTATTACATACAAAATATTGAGTCCTTTAGCACATTTACTATTAGGCTAATCTTAGTGTTTTGCTGTTACCATGATAAGATGCTCTTTGTCTACTACCTTTTCTAAGTGGCTATTGTTGACAAATAAAGATGCTAGTGGGTTTTTATATTAAAAAAAAAAAGTATACCATACAAGGCTTCTTGGGCTCTGGGTTCTCTCACTTTGTCCTTCCAGAAAAACTGCTCTGGGACACTGTCTGCTTCTCATCAAGAATATTTCCATCGTGAGTATTACAAGCTGATAAAAAGAAGTGCTCAGGCTTGCCTTTTTCCCTGGCACCCACTGGAATTTCTGTTGGCACCAAGGTGCTGATGGTGAACCTACCTCCAGGGAGTCCAAGGGGAAGACTGTCATGATCGCCATCACACTTATTTTTTCATCATATGCCTTTCTAATTAATTTCCAGCTTTTTCAGGAATTTGCATAAAAAGAACAGGATTGGGAAGAAATGCCTTCTGTGGAATATTATTTCTCATTTATTTTCATTCTGAAAAATAAAATGCTGCACATCCTTCAAGGCATAGTGTTGAATTCCACCTCCATTATGAACTCTTCACCAATATTAAAGCCAGAAGTTACCTCTTTTTCCCCAGGGCTTCCATGGCCTTTTGAGGGTACCTCACTCACAGAACTCATCACACTGGGTCTGATCTTTTAGTTCTTAAATTACAAATCTGCCTCTAGACTATAAATTCCTGGTTGGCAATAAGTCCTGTTCAACTCTATGTATTGTGCATCCAGCATGATGCCTTACAAGTAATAGGTTTTCAAGATGTTTGCTGAAATGATTAAATCTGTGAAAATGTCTTGGAAATATCAAATTCCAGAGATATTAAAGTGCACTATTTCAGTGGTTCTGAAACTTTATCATGCATCAGAATCACTTGGAGGGCTTGTTAAACCCAGATCGCATGGGTCCCACCCCCAGAAGTCTGTGGTAAAGCTGGGTAATTTGCATTCCCAACAAGTTTCCAGGTGATGCTGATTGATTTTGGTCCAGAGACCACTCTTTAGAGAGTGCTAAACTATTTTTTTTCACGTTTCAATATCTCTGATATCAGGCTATGTCTTAAATTTGTTGACATGTCAGTTTAACCTACAAATTTTTAATTTCATAGTAGTATATAAAATAATGGTTTTCCAATTGACAGTATCTTACATTAAATGAAATCTAATTAAGCCTCCTGTTATAGATTTGACTCTACATTATAAAGCATAGCAATGAAATGTTTAAAAAATGTAGCCCAATACTAGTTCTAGAGAACACATACGTAAGATTGCAGTGCTTAATCTTTAAAATGGCAACAGAACAAATCATCTTTAGGGCCTCATATGAGATCCATAGAATAACAAATTAGCTCGGTCTGGCCAGGAACATTGAGAAAAGAAAGGCAGGCATTTCCACATTCATTTCTGGTGGCTGCTAAGGCCACTCTCCTTCTCTAAAGTAAAAGTTCCATGAGGTCAGAGTTTATATCTGGTTTTGCTCATAACTGTAGTCCTAGCTCTAGAAAACTTCCTGACGCAGCACTCAGTAAATATTTGTTGAATGAAAATTTTTACTTAAAAACATCAGCATTTCAGCGTTCAGCTATAAATGAGATGAATTATGAGACATAGCATGATTTGTCAGTAGAATACTCACTAACCGATGCCAGTACTGACATTCTCTCTTCTAAGCAAACAACAACAACAAAACAAATCAAGAGCTTAACAACTAAGGACCACACTAAATTGTAAACATCCCGGTTAAACAAGTATCCCAAGGTCACAGACCCAGACATGTTGTCCCAGCTGCCCTTCTTGCAGGGGTGGGCCAGGTTTGCCATCTTCAGGAAATGCTGTTTGCTGGGAAGTAGCAGGAGCAGAGGGGGAAGAATTCCTTCCATGGGAGGTTTCGTCAGGAAGGCTCAGGGGATTTCCCTGGTGGTGCAGTGGTTAAGAATCCGCCTGCCAATGCAGAGGATACGGGTTCGATCCCTGGTTCGGGAAGATCCCACAGGCCACAGAGCAACTAAGTCTGTGCTCTAGAGCCCACGAGCCACAACTACTGAGCCCACGTGTCACACAACTGAAGCCCGTGCGCCTAGAGCCTGTTTTCAGCAACAAGAGAAGCCACCGCAACGAGAAGCCCGCGCACCGCAATGAAGAGTAGCCCCTGCTCGCCGCAACTAGAGAAAGCCCGCGTACAGCCACGAAGACCCAATGCAGCCATAAATTAATTAATTAATTAATTTTTAAAAAAAGAAGTCTCAAGCCCAGTCTGATCATTATTCCCATGATCTTGCTGGACTCAGGCCTAAAGGAATTTTGGCATTTAAGGTATGAGTCAATAAATATCATCATTTAATCCCTTTCCTGAATTCAGAACCAACTAAGAAATAGATACAGGAGTCAGATAGGAAATAACACAGCAGCATCTCCAGTGATAATGCTGTTTGGAGGATGCAATTTAGGCACAGAACATGAGCTTGGTAAATGAGCCACTTCCCCTGAATTAAGCAGACCTCCTGCTATGTTGTAACTACTGGGTCACGGCCAGCCCTGGACAACTGCCACCTCCATACCAGGGCTACAGCCTGCCCTACCCTGCTTAGTCTATGGCCCAGAAAGCAAACAGCAGACTTCCTGCAGGAAGGCAGCTCTAAAACAAGAGAACATAGAAGCAGCAGTGTCACATATGCCTGATTCTGCTGTGCCCTAAATGGGAGGAGGGACCAGATCGTTTCTCTAACACAGACTCCCCAGTGTGGAAACACAAGGTGTGGGCAAGAAGTGTTCTTTCCTAATGGACACTATCTCTTCATACACCCCAGGTGCCTTAGAATTATGCAACTGGCTGGTACTGCCCAAATAACATTACCTGATTTCTGCAAATAATTTTTTAATTATTCCAATGAATATTTCTTGAATGTAAAAGCTAATGAGAAAAAGAGGAAACCAAACAGACCAGGAAAGAAAATATCAGTCATTCCTGGGGGAAACAATTCTCTCTGTGACTTGCAGCCTGTGACACTGAGATCAGCCCTCACTCAGGCCATCTTCCCTACAATTACCTTGTTACAAGGGATCGCCAGTCCAGAGGAGATCACAGTGCAGGGATTGCCAGTCCAAAAGAGAATTGGTTTTTCCAGGTTTTGGTATTTGTCACTGAGGGAAGACTTTCGTTTTTGGTTTGAAAGACATGATCAAAGGTAAGATAGGGCTCCCCTCCGGCTCTCCTGCCACTGCTTTGCCAGCCCTGCAGCTTGGTGTCTGTGTGTGGCCTGTGAGCCCCTCTTGCTCAGCAATGGGCTCTTCAAGCTTTGGGGAGCTCTGCCCTGGGCTTCGAGATAACACACGCCTCTGTAGAGGACCCTGTGGCAACTGTGGATCTGGAGTGAGTTGTGATCTTCTTTTTTGGAGGCAGCACTATTATTAAAGTATCTACCATAGGGGCCGTTGCACTGTTTTGCAACAGGAAATGAGGGAATGTTTGGGTAGGAGGGGTGCAAAAGTCTAATGAGCACCACACCCTGACAGAGGAAAGCGTTGTTAAAGCAGCTTTTTGTAAGGGCTCTACTATTCATGTGTTTTTCCATCTCCGGGCAAGACACTGTTGCCAGAAAGGGTCATGCCAGGGCACCCTAAACCCAAACACCTGTGTACATCATGACATGGAAAGACCTTGAAGTGGGATTTATGAAAGCAATGGAAAGGGTTAGTAGACAATGCCTCAGCCTCCACTGTGGAGTGAGAACTATACATTATTTAGTTAAAGCCAGGCATGATTTTTTAGAACACACTATAAGTCATCAGTGGGTTCCTGATGTATTCCCAGTGTCCCATTTTAGAGATGGGTCAGGCTTTGGGATGGAAAGACGCCAAAGAAGAACACTGAAAGTAAAGTAGATGGGAGGGGGGAAGTATCCAACTTTGAGGGCATGTGTTTCAAAAAAGCGAATATTTTGAACTGGATGATTTTTTTCCGCAGTATTTGTTAATTGTTTATTTATCAAGAGAAACTGTTTTTTAGCCCAGATAGTCATAGTTCATAGTTTCATAGTTCAGGAACACAGGAACACATAGTTTAGGAACGCCTACCAACATTTGTGCAATATACCTGAAGAAGTATTTAGAGGCAAATGTGTAGTTTTACATTTTTCAGGAAAAAAAGTAGGGTATGGAATATGATCTAAAGCTCCACATTAAGAAGCTAGAAAAAGAACAAATTAAACCCAAAGTAGAAAAAAGAAAAATAACGAAGGTGAGAATGGCAATCGACGAAATAGAAAACTGACAAATAATAAAGTCAAAAAGTTTTCCTCAAAAGGTTAATAAAAGATTGCAAGATTGATCAAGTAAAACAGAGAAAATACTTTTATCAGCATTAGGAATGAAAAAAGGGAGCATGTCTACAAGTCCTACAATCAAGCAAAAGATAGTAAGGAAACATTACAAACAACTTTGTGTTGATAAATTAAACAATTTAGATGAAATAGAAACATAATTTGAAAAACATAACTTACCAAAATAGATACATACATACATAAATATTCTTACGTCAACTCAAATAGCTGAATTCATTTTCAAAAATCTTTGTACAAGAAAAACTTGAGACCCAGGTGATTTTACTAATGAAATCTATCATGATTTTTTTTTTAACATCTTTATTGGAGTAGAATTGCTTTACAATGTTATGTTAGTTTCTGCTGTATAACAAAGTGAATCAGCTATATGTATACATATATCCCCATATTCCCTCCCTCATGCATCTCCCACCCTCCCTATCCCACCCCTCAAGGTGGTCACAAAGCACCGAGCTGATCTCCCTGTGCTATGCAGCTGCTTCCCACTAGACATCATGATTTAAGGAAGAAATACTACCAATTCAACACAAACTCTTTCAAAAATAGAAGAGGATAATTTTTCCCAACTCACTTTATAAAGCAAGCGTAATCCCAACACCAAATACTGACAAAGACATAATAAAAGAAAACTACAGACAATATTTCTCATGAGACAGATTTAAAATTCTTAACAAAACATTAGAAAAATAATCCAGTTATACATTTTAAAAGAAAATACATCATGACTAAGTGAGGTTTTCAAGAAATGCAAGGTTGGTTTAACACTGGAAAACTATTCAGTGAATTAAAGAATAAAGGGAGAAAACTATATGATCATCTCAGTACATGCATAAAAAATTTTTGACAAAAGTCAACACCCATTCATGAAAAAACTGAGAAAATTAGGAATAGAAGGAACTTCCTCAAACTGCTCAAAGACTTCTCTGAAAATCTATAACCAATATACTACTTAATGATATTTCTTCCTAAGATCAGAAACAAGTCAAAGACATCCACTTTCACCATTTTACTGGAGGTTCTAGCCAATGTAATAAGATAAAAAAAAAAAAGAAAGAAAGAAATTAAAGGTATACAGGTAAAAGGCACAAAGAAAGAAAGTAAAATTGTCATTCTTTGCAGATGACATGATTGTTCATGTAGAAAACCTTATGGAACAGAGAAAACAACTATGAGGACTAAAGAGTGAATTTAGCAGGGTGAACATACAAAAATTAATTCTATTTCTATATACTAGCAATAAACAATTAGGAAACACAAATTTTAAAATACCATTTGCAATAATATCAAAAATGCCAAATACTGAGAAAAAATCTAATAAAAGATATACAATTCCTGTACAATAGAAACTATAAAACATTGTTATGATAAATTAAAGAAGACCAAACAAAATGGAGAGACACAATATGTTTATGAATTTGAAGACTAAATGTTGTTAAGACATTTGTTCTCCCCAGATTTATTTATGGATTTAATATAATCCTTATTAAAATTCCAGCAGGCTTTTTTTAGAGAAATCGACAAGCTGAGTCTAAAACCAATATGGGAATGCCAAAAGAATTTTTAAAAAGAATAAAGTTAGAAGACATAATATCTGGTTTCAAAACTAAAAATAACGCTAGATGAATCAAGACATTGTGGTATTGACATGAAAATAGGAAAATAGCAATAGAACAGAATCCAGAAATAGACCCACACATAAAGAGTTAATTGATTTTTGACCAAAAGTGACAAGATAATTCAATGAATAAAGGAAGACTTAACAAATGGACCTGGAAAAACAGGATAACTATATGAAAATAAAAATAAATTTGACACCTATCTCACTCCATACAATAAGATCGGTTTGAGATGGATCATAAAACAAAGTATAACCTAAAACAATAAAGTTTCTAATAGAAATCATGAAATAATATCTTTGCAATGTTGAGGTAGGTAAAAAATACTTAGAAAGGATGCAAAAAGCATCAACTATTAAAAATGATAATTAGCTTTTGCCAAATAAAAATGTTTTGCATATCAAAACACACAATTAAGAAAATAAATAGGAAAGCCAGTTACATATATTTGACAAAGGGTTCTTTCCAGTATATATAAAGACCTCCTCCAAATCAATAACAAGACAAAGGATCTAATTTTTTAGAATGGGCAAGAGATTGGAGCAGCCATTTCACAAAAGAAGGTACATGTATAACCAACAAGCACATGAAATGTTTTTCAACATCATTACTCATCATGATATGCAAATTACAACTACAATGTTTACACTCATTAAAATGTCTAAAATTTAAAGTATGACAATACCAAAAGTTGATGGGGATGTGGAGAAACGGGAACTCTCAAACATTGCTGTTAGAAACGGAGAATGGTACAGCCACTTTGTAGAACAGTTTGTCAGTTTTTTACAAAATTAACTTCTACATCTATCTTATGACTCAGAAATCTCATACTCAGTATTTCTCAAAAGAAATGAAAACATATATCTACAAAGAGATTTGTACAAGAATATTCAGAGGAGCTTTATTCATAACAGCCCCAAACTAGAAATAGGCCAAATGTTGATCAACAGGAAAATGAATAAACATATTGTGGTATATTCATAAATTGGAATAATAATCAGAAATAAAGGGAAAAAAGTACTGATGATGCAACAACATGGATGAATCTTAAGACTTCCAGTTATGCTAAGTGAAAGAAGCTAACCAAAAAGTATACACTGTATGATTCTATTTATATGAAGTCCAAAAATGGGCAAAATTCATCCATGGTGAAAAAAATACATGAATAGCAGTTATTGCTTGTTTGGTGCATTCAATTGTCATCATGTATTCAATTGTCAAAATCATTGAACAAAGGGACTTCCCTGGTGGTGCAGTGGTTAAGAATCCACCTGCCAATGCAGGGGACACAGGTTCGATTCCTGGTTGGGGAAGATCCCACATGCCGCGGAGCAACTAAGCCCGAGCGCCACAACTACTGAGCCCGCGCAGCCCAGGCGCTCTAGAGCCTTCACACTGCAACTACTGAAGCCCACACGCCTAGAGCCTGTGTTCCGCAACAAGAAGAGCCACTGCAGTGAGAAGCCCCCACACTGCAACTAGAGAGAAAGCCTTGCACAGCAACGAAGACCCAACACAGCCAAAAAAAAAAAAAAAAAAAAAAATCATTGAGCCAAATATTTAATACTTTTTGATGGGTTATACATAAATTATACCTCAATTTTTAAAAAACAACTACATCTGGTGGGTATCAACTACATAAATAACTGCATAGCGTAAAGTTCTTTCATCCAAACAAATATTATCAATAACTTATTATGTGCCAAGCTCCATGCTAACCTCTGTGAATATCAGGGTCTATTAGACATGATTCCAGCACTGAAGAATGCATGGATTTGGGGTCGGGGGGGAGAGTCAAACAATTTCAAAATGTTGGAACAAGTGCTTTAATACAGCCATTGATTAGGGCTGTATATGAGGGCAGAGAGGAGTGAGAAGATATTACAGAATAGGAGAATGGTCTCTTGCCTGATCATGGTGACTGAATCATTGCTTGAGAGAGTGAGATGTTGCCTTTTATTTTTGGCCTCTGGGACTTGGGGTGATATCTTAGCAGGTGTAAGGACTCAAAATAACAGTTCCCTAAACCCTAGGAGCAAACTCCTTTTTGTAGGGGGACAATGGAGAGACTTCCCTTTCATCTTGGGGATAAACAGAAAAGGGCCAAACACTTTCTGAATACTGGGTTTAGAGGGAAGCAGCTCTCTTGAGCCAGGGTCCCTATGCCACGCTGCAGAGCAGCCCACAAAACACCCCAGAGGATGTGGCTTGCTGGCCACTCCTCTTGGGTCATGACAGCCCTGCCAGAGAATGTAGGGCCCCAAGAAAGAATGTTCTGAAAGCCACTTAAGAATCTTCCAGGAAAGCCACAGCCGGCAATCCACCACTTGCAATGTGTGTGGATGGGCTCCTGCTTCTCCCTCTCTTCCCTGTCATCCCCGAGCTCCCACCAAATCCCAGGTCTGCCCCAAAGGAGGTGCAGGGCCAGGTACAATTTGCTTGCTGGTGATGTAGAGGACAAGGAACCTGCCTGAAAGTCTCTAAGGACAGCACTGGGGAGCCTGCCACTGAGTGCCTTCAGATCTCCCTTCAAAAGCTCCATTAGGACTGCAGGTCTGACTCTCCACAGATGGGCCACCCAGAGAGAGGTGGCTGTGGTGGAAGCTCCAACACATCCCTTCCAACCACAGCTGTATTAGTTTCCTATTGCTGCTATGACAAATTACCTCAAACTCAGAGGCTTAAAACAACGTCAATTTGTTGTCTACAGTTCTGGAGGTCATAAGTCTAAAGTGAATCCATGGGGCTGCATTCCTTCTGGAGGCTCCAGGGGAGACCCCGTTTCCTTGTCCCTTCAGCTTTCAAAGGCAGCCTACATTTTTTGGTTCATGGCCACCTTCCTCCATCTTCAAAGCTAGCATCTTTGGGGCTTCCCTGGTGGCTCAGTGGTTAAGAATCCGCCTGACAATGCAGGGGACACGGGTTCGAGCCCTGGTCCGGGAAGATCCCACATGCCCCGGAGCAACTAAGCCCGTGCGCCACAACTACTGAGCCTGCGCTCTAGAGCCCGCAAGCCACAACTACTGAGCCCGTGTGCCACAACTACGGAGCCCACGCGCCTAGAGCCCGTGCTCCGCAACAAGAGAAGCCACCGCAATGAGAAGCCCGTGCACCGCAACAAAGAGTAGACACCGCTCTCCGCAACTAGAAAAAGCCCGCGCACGGCAACGAAGACCCAGTGCAGCCAAAAATAAATAAATTAATTAATTAAAACCAAAAAAGCTAGCATCTTCAAATCTCTTTCTCTCTGTCCCTCTGCTTCTGTCATCACATCACCTTCTCTCTGACGTGGACTCCTTCTGCACATGGCTTACAAAGACCCATGTGTTTGCATCAAGCCCCTTGATAACGCAGGATAATCTTCCCATCTCAAAATCCTTAATTCGATCACATCTGCAAAGCCACTTTTGCTATATAAGGTAACATTCACAGGTTCCAAGGATTAGAATGTGGACATCTTTAGAGGATCATCATTCAGCCGACCCCAATAACTCTAAGCCAATCTGACAATAATAACAAAAGCATCAGCCATTGAGTGCTTACCGTGTGATATAAACACAGATATAGAGATAGGGATAGAGATAATTTTATATAGATATATATGTATTAGATTGATAAATGATTATATATGTATGTGTATATATATAATCATCTATATGTGTGTGTGTGTGTATATATATATATATATATATATGTAATCATCTATCAGAGTCTAAATCTCCAAAGCCAGGGCTCTTTACCCCACTGTCTCCCATTTCTGGTCCATGTTTCCACAAGAAACTCAAACTATGAATTCTTGTGTGTAATAGCTTCAACCTAATTTTTTTTTTCTCTAGTTAGGGCTAACCACATTTGTGGTTGGGAAGACTAGGAATGGGTAATTCCCAGTTGGCTGCATCTACGGAAAGCACAAAAAATGATCTATTTCTCCCTGTAAATAAAACTATTTTTTGCTTACCCATAGTGTCTTGTTTCTTTTCTTGCTTTACCTTCCTCAGGGTTTTCACTTTTCTTTACTGTTCTCAACCTCAACGGAGGATGCCTTTCCAAGCAGAACCATTCACCAACCTAAAATCTTACCTTCATTTTTGGAATCTGTGTCTCCAAATAACCCGTCACAAATTATTCAAACATCCTAAAAAGTGAAATCTGGAAATACCACAGCAAAGGAAACAAAAGTAGGAGCTGAAAAGTATAAATACATCAAACCATGGTTTAAAAATAAAATACAAAAGAAATCAGTATTCCATGAAACAAAAGTGAATGAAGATTTATTTTAACAATATCACCTGGACAGCACCCATTCTCAGTATTCTTCAGTGAGGTTTATTGTTAAATATTTTAATGTGTGTGTATTAAATCAGAATCATTACATTTTTAGAAGACAGAATCCCTTTCTCAGAGACAATCCTTAAATGGCAATAGCGATCTGTTTGTGAGTCTGTCTCCATGATAGTTAATATTGCTCTGCTGAGCCTCTTGTTGAGGACAAGAATGAAATATGTTCCTAATTTTTATATGCCTCTGACATTGCCAAATCGTGTGCTTTGGGGATTCTGGCTCATACTGTATAGATTTTTTTTTATTACTGCCTTCTCAACAAAAGATTCCTGAGTATTTATTGATAAGCATGACCATTTTAAAATCTGGATCATGAATGATTTCAAATGAAGTTGGGAAAAGCAGAGCAGGAGAAGCAGGAAGGTAATGAATCAGGTATTGGGACGTAAAGCCCAAGATGTTATCCTGTACCAGGAAAGTACACCAACATAAGCCCTGCTGAGTACCCCCTGGTGTCTGACGGGGACCTCCAGCCTTGCCTCACTTGGACCTTCCTCCTTTCCACCTTCCAGGCCAAGGACAAGAGCAGGACCACCATAGGTTTGTGTCAAAAATAGTAAAAATGGTTTATTATGAATCATCATAATTGAGAAATAGGTTCTTAAGATTTTGATCTTAAATAATACTTCATTGCTTGAAATAGACTTAATCATCAGAGGACTGGGTAATAAATGAACATTTTTAAGATTTTAAAAGGAATGTCTATGTCGTTTCAAGATGATCAGAGGCTATTCATCCTCATAAAATACTATTTTTACTTGAATCTTTTGATATTGATCTCCCTCTAACATGTTTGCATTCCACCAATGTGTTTTATTCTGAAGTCAGAATTATTGTTTCAAAATGCAAATCTGATCGGATCTTCCCTCTAAATTGGTCAGGATTCCTGACACATGCTCACATCGCCCTGTGGTCCACAGTGTCTGGCATAGAGGAGGCATGTGAGAAATATTTTAGCACAAGGAAGTAAGCAAACAAACTTCTCCATTGATGCAGATTTATCACTAACAAGTCAAACACAGGGCTGTGGTTTTCAGCCCTGTGAGTGAATTGGGGCGGGGTCAAAGAGTGAAGATTTCCCTGAGGTAACTATGAAAGAATGTTAGAGGAATTCAAAGGTAGATTTGGATTTGTGTAGCGGTTATCTGAGGTGAAAGTCACTCCCTGAACTTGGAATGACCCAGGAAAATACTGAAGGCAGGAGGAGGGGGAAGTCTTTGGCTGCTATCAGCGTTAAGAGTTTGTTTGGACGAAGCAAAGCAATTAAGGGAAGAGGAAGCAGAAGCAACCAACCTGTGATAAGTGTTTCATGTATTTCAAATCTTACTCCCAAAGGTCTTAAAGAACTCTTACAAAGATGCATACAATACAGTGAAATAAAATATACTCAAATAAATGGGGAAAACAATTTATATGAATGAGATTTGCAAAGAGTCTCTGCAGTAAAGTTATAAGCCTTTAGCCATTACTTTAATTTGGAAATATGGAAAATATTTCACTGACTTCTAAAGAAACTGTCTACAAATTGTATGGGAGTCCATATTAATAGATACCATTTATGTAAAAATGCAATCTATGTTTGAATGTGCTTTAAAAGTGTGGAAATGATCTGGAAGGATACACACCAGGTATAACTGTGGGTATTTCTGAAGAGAGAGAGATGGGGTGAGAATTGGGACGTGAAAAGGTTTTTATTTTTTGCCTTATATATGACTGAACTTTTTACAATTAGCTTACACTCATGTATGACATATGTAATTTAAAATAATAATGGTGATAATAATAATAAAGGCCCTACAAAGAAATCAATAACATTCAATACTAGATATTGAGAGATATTCTGTTATATATGCACCTATTCATTCACTGAGATCAAATAACAACAACGTTCAGAGCACTTCTCAGTGTTCAGAATGTTTACATCTATTATCGTATAGCTGCCTCCCAACAGCCCTCTGAAACAGGCAGGGCCCGGCAAGGCAGACCCCATTTTATTATCCCCACTTGAAGAATGAAGAAGCAGAGGCGGGGAGCAGAACCAGGCAACGAGTCCTGGTCGTGAGATGAAGAGCAGCAGAGTGTACAAAGGAACCCAGGCCTTCCGATTCTTTCCCTGTGTGCTTCTTTCCTTTTGTCTTTGGTTCACAGTGTGACTGGAAGTCTTAGCATTTTCAAGCTGAAATAAGGAAAAATCTTTCGACTGCTGCATTTGATCGCTCATAAAAATGTTTCATTGTAAACTGTCCTATAACTTCTGAATTATGCCACATAAATGGTTTGCGCATTTCTCATTATTGCAGAAGAGGAAAATTTACTGCTTTCATTTAAAGTCTGAGCACTCTCTAAAGAAAAGCTGCAGTAGCCAAACATCTTTATTATACTCTTGCCCTCAGAGCTAATGTATTAAAAAAGCCTATTGGGTGCAGACAACAGTGTTCAGAGGAAGGCATTTCTTGATTCAGAGACTTAAGCTGACAAAGTATGTAGCAGCCTTACGGATAATCCGAATAAATCATATTTCAGTTTATTTGCCTCCTTAATAGTCTCTGACAGCTACCTTTACCTTCTAGATAGATACATGCCTAGCTGTCTGCATTACATGTATCTTCTGGTGCCTTAGTCAGTCAAGGCACTGAGTATAGCCTTTCTTCTCCCTGTGGTAGCTTGTCTGCAAACCTAACTACAACAATCCCTCCCATTCCTGCACCTGCACGCCGCCATCACTTCCATCTAGAGGTAGAATCGATTTTCCCTCCCTTTGAGCTGGGCTGGCCTTGTGACTTGCTTTGATCAATAGAATGTGATAGAAGTGATACCTTGCCAGTTCCAGGCTTTGGCCTCAGGAGCTGGCCATTCTATCTTTGGCCTCTTGGTTCCAGCCACTATTTAAGAAACTCAGAGTAGAGTATTGAATGATTGAAACCCCATTGAGAGAAGTCCCGGAGGATGTCAGGCCACCTTGGATGGAGCTCCCACTGAGTGCAGCTGTGTCAGTGACCCCAACCAACATCATATGTAGCAGAAGGACCACCCAACTGAGCCCAATCAACCCACGGGATAAAGAGAAATAATAAATTATTGTTGTTTTAAGCTACTAAGTTTTGAGGTAGTTTGTTATACAGCAATAGAGAAGTAAAACATGAAACATGCTCTTTTTTCACACCCTGCCTCCCCCTGACCAACTTAGTACATCCCTGACCTTCTCTTATGTTTGTTTTCTGTACCATCATTTCTTTCTTTTTTTTTGTTTTTTAAATATTTATTTCTTTGGCTGCATTGGGTCTCAGTTGCAGCATGTGGGATCTTTTGTTGTGGTGTGCGGGCTTTTCTCTCTCTCTAGTTGTGGCGCGCGGGCTCTAGAGTGTGCGGGCTTAGTTGCCCCACAGCATGTGGGATCTTAGTTCCCTGACCAGCGATCGAACCCGTGTCCCCTGCATTGGAAGGCAGATTCTTAACCACTGGACCACTAGGGAAGTACTTGTACCATCATTTCTATTTGAGGAAAAGGGAAGGTTCTTCTCAAGTCCTTACTCTGAGCTGCACACTGTGTGAGCCTTTGGCAACACAGGGATGACTAGAGCATAGGCCCTGCTTCATGTGACCCTTACATCAGTGGAGGAGACATGCGCAAAAAAGTAAACCTTCTCACTCACACCTGCCACTCCCAGCCTGTGACCCCATAATTCTCCTCTGGGTTAATTCTAAAGTCTGTTTTCAGAGTCTCTGAGACTCACACAAGTGGGAGGTAGAGAGAGAAGCCAAGCTCATTCAAAAATGATACATTTTATCTCCATCAGATAGAGGGGTATCTTGTTATTAGTAACCTAATATGTAAAAATTAAATCTTACAAAACATAAGTAAAGGAATAATTATTCACTTCATAAAATTGGATCTTTCATTTATAAATAAATTCCTTTAAATTTCCTGTTACCTACTTTATAAGACACTGGGTGGTATATGGGGAAGAATTTTGAACTGGACAACAGGAAACGTGGCCACAAATACTCACTCTATTCCCTAGTGATTGTAATTTAGGAAAATCACTTAACTTTTCTATCTCTTTATTTTAAAATATCAGGAAGTTTGTCTCAATGATTTCTAAGGTGCTTTCCAGTCCAACAGTCTCTGGTTAGGAGGGGGTTTTAAAGCAATTGGTATGAAGCACATTAACAGGATTATACACCAGGATCAAGTGGGGTTTACCCCAGGAATGAAAGGATTCTTCAATATACGCAAATCAATCAATGTGATAAACCATATTAACAAATAGAAGGAGAAAAACCATATGATCATCTCAATAGATGCAGAAAAAGCTTTTGACAAAATTCAACACCCATTTATGATAAAAACCCTCCAGAATATAGACATAGAGGGAACTTACCTCAACATAATAAAGGCCATATATGATAAACTCACAGCCAACATTGTTCTCAATGGTGAAAACCTGAAACCATTTCCACTAAGATCAGGAACAGGACAAGGTTGCCACTCTCTCACCACTATTATTCAACATAGTTTTGGAAGTTTTAACCACAGCAATCAGAGAAGAAAAAGAAATAAAAAGAATCCAAATTGGAAAAGAAGTAAAACTGTCACTGTTTGCAGATGACATGATGCTATACATAGAGAATCCTAAAAATGCCACCAGAAAACTACTAGAGGTAATCAATGCATTTGGTAAAGTTGCAGGACACAAAATTAAGGCACAGAAATCTCTTGCATTCCTATACACTAATGATGAAAAATCTGAAACAGAAATCAAGGAAACACTCCCATTTACCATTGCAACAAAAAGAATAAAATACCTAGGAATAAACCTACCTAAGGAGACAAAAGACCTGTATGCAAAAAACTATAAGACACTGATGAAAGAAATTAAAGATGATACAAACAGATAGAGAGATATACCATGTTCTTGGATTGGAAGAATGAATATTGTGAAAATGACTATACTACCCAGAGCAATCTACAGATTCAATGCAATCCCTATCAAGCTACCAAAGACATTTTTCACAGAACTAGAACAAAAAATTTCACAATTTGTATGGAAACACAAGAGACCCCAAATAGCCAAAGCAGTCTTGAGAAAGAAAAACGGAGCTGGAGGAATCAGGCTCCCAGACTTCAGATTATACTACAAAGCTACAGTAATCAAGACAGTATGGTACTGGCATAAAAACAGAAATATAGATCAATGGAACAGGATAGAAAGCCCAGAGATAAGCCCACGCACATATGGTCATTTTATCTTTGATAAAGGAGGCAAGAATATACAATGGAGAAAAGACAGCCTCTTCAATAAGTGGTGCTGGGAAAACTGGACAGCTACATGTAAAAGAATGAAATTAGAACACTTCCTAACACCATACACAAAAATAAACTCAAAATGGATTAAAGACCTAAATGTAAGGCCAGACACTATAAAACTCTTAGAGGAAAACAAAGGCAAAACACTCCATGACATAAATCACAGCAAGATCCTTTTTGACCCACCTGCTACAGTAATGGAAATAAAAACAAAAATAAACAGATGGGACCTAATGAAACCTAAAAGCTTTTGCACAGCAGAGGAAACCATAAATAAGACGAAACGACAACCCTCAGAATGGGAGAAAATATTTGCAAACAAAGCAACCGACAAAGGATTAATCTCCAAAATTTACAAGCAGCTCATGCAGCTCAATATCAAAAAAACAAACAACCCAATCCAAAAATGGGCAGAAAACCTAAATAGACATTTCTCCAAAGAAGATATACAGATTGCCAGCAAACACATAATAGGATGTTCAACATCACTAATCATTAGAGAAATGCAAATCAAAACTACAGTGAGGAATCACCTCACACCTGTCAGAATGGCCATCATCAAAAAATCTACAAACAATAAATGCTGGAGACAGTGTGGGGAAGAGGGAACTCTCTTGCACTGTTGGTGGGAATGTAAATTGATACAGCCACTATGGAGAACAGTATGGAGTTTCCTTAAAAAACTAAAAATAGAACTACCATATGACCCAGCAATCCCACTACTGGGCGTATAGCCTGAGAAAACCATAATTCAAAAAGAGTCATGTACCACAATGTTCATTGCAGCTCTATTTACAATAGCCAGGACATGGAAACAACCTAAGTGTCCATCGACAGATGAATGGATAAAGAAGATGTGGCACATATATACAATGGAATGTTACTCAGCCATAAAAGGAAAAGAAATTGAGTTATTTGTAGCGACGTGGATGGACCTAGAGACTGTCATACAGAGTGAAGTAAGTCAGAAAGAGAAAAACAAATACTGTATGCTAACACACATATATGGAATCAAAAAAAGAAAATGGTTCTGAAGAACCGAGGGGCAGGACAAGAATAAAGATGCAGACATAGAGAATGGACTTGAGCACATAGGGAGTGGGAAGGGTAAGGTGGGACGAAATGAGACAGTGGCATGGACATATATACACTACCAAATGTAAAATAGATAGCTAGTGGGAAGCAGCCTCATAGCACAGGGAGATCAGCTCCCTGATCTTTGTGCTTTGTGTCCACCTAGAGGGGTGGGATAGGGAGGGTGGGAGAGAGATGCAAGAGGAAGGAGATATGTGGATGTATGTATATGTATAGTTGATTCACTTTGTTATACAACAGAAACTAACACACCGTTGTAAAGCAATTATACTCCAATAAAGATGTTTAAAAAAAAAAAAAAAGAAAGAAATTGGTATGAGAGAAGGAGAAAGTATTACCATAAAATGTTAAGCTCCATGGACAAATTGAAGCTAAATTGTAATGTAAAGCATCCCCGGGATGAAACCAAATCCAGGGGAAAGCAGGATGATATCTTTTGAGGCCATCCCCCCTATGATTCACTCCTTCATTCTGAAAAGAGGCAGAGACAGAAAATGAGGATTTGAAGAGCAGGCTTGAGATTGAGAGATGAAGGGCTTGGAAACAGGAAGCAGAGGACCTAGAAGCAAGCAGAACTGCATGCCATTAAGCGTATCATCATAATTGCTCATTAATGGAAATGTGACCATTTCCATGCCCAAGCTAGTAAGGGCTGAACACAACAGAGTTTGAACTTTCTCCATAGACAGTGGAAGATGATGAAGATTTTTTTGAGTAGAGGACAATGACTCTCAAACCAGGATTCCTGCCCCATCCCTGGCCCTTTCCATGCAGCCAGCCATGTACCCAAGCACCATACAGAAGAACATGTTGAAACTAGCTGGCCAACAATACCTGTTCCAGGTGGTAGTCTACATTTTATTCTTAACTGTGGCCTACCAGGCCTTCTGAATCTAGTCCCCATACTCCAGCTTTCTTTTTTTTCTTTTTAATTTTCTCATACTATAGATATCTTTTTTAAAATAAATTTATTTATTTATTTTTTATTTTTGGCGGCATTGGGTGTTTGTTGCTGCACACGGGCTTTCTCTAGATGGGGCGAGCGGGGCTACTCTACATTGCGGTGCATGGGCTTCTCACTGCGGTGGCTTCTCTTGTTGCAGAGCATGGGCTCTGGGAGTGTGGGCTTCAGTAGTTGCAGCTTGCAGGCCCTAGAGCACAGGCTCAGTAGTTGTGGCGCTTGGTCTTAGTTGCGGCACTTGGGCTTAGTTGCTCCGCGACCTGTGGGATCTTCCTGGACCAGGGATTGAACCCTTGTCCCCTGCATTGGCAGATGGATTCTTAACCACTGCGCCACCAGGGAAGTCCCTCACTCCAGCTTTCAATAGCTGCCTTGTCTGTCTTCATTTTGGAGATTGACCTGGATACCTTTCTCTAGTCCCTGCTTCCTCCTAGACTTTTACGCTTGCACAGGACTTGATGACAGTATCATGGTAGCTTTGGCTGAGATGGTTTCTCTGTTAGACTCAGATCCCCAGGACCCACACAAGCAAGGCTGTTTCATAGGAGAGAATGATTTAGATACACAAATTGTGTGAAAGTAGAATAATTCAGCTCAGGAGAGGCCAATGGAGATCACTGGTTTTTATTTTTGTGTTTTTTTGTTTTTCAGAAGGAGGCTGTGGGTTTGTCACTCTAGGCTCAGAAACATGGGAGAGGAGATTGAAGATGGGTCTGAAGTGGACAAGCCAGTCCATAAAGGCAAGTCTATGCCAGTCAGTAAGAATCACTGTTTTGAAGTCTAAGATGGAAGGTGAATATTCAAGCAGAGGTAGAACTGGTCATCAGTAGAGGTTGATTAGGCAGTTGGGGGTCAGAGAAATCTAGCACCTGGTATTAGAAAGCCTGGGATTTAGGGACAGGAAATCCTGGCACTAAAGGAAGGAGGATAAAGCAAAAACATAGCCATAAAGGAACTACTTTTTAAACATATATAGCTTTTACATCTTTCAAATCATTTTCACATGTATGGTTACCTTTGTCTTGACCACAAACCTGTGGGATAAATAGAGCAATGGTTATTATTCCCATTTGACAGATGAGGTTGAAGCCAGATTGTTGAAGTCTCTGAAAGACAGGAAGAAACTCTGAGACTTTGAAGGAAGGGCTATAGGAGATCATCGTGAGAGGTAAGCATGGGAGAAGCTTTGTAAGAAGATTCACCCCTTAAATGCCTGATGCCTTGGATCTTCCTAACACATTACTCCTGTGCTAAAATGGCCTTCTATTTTGGAGCATTAACGTGTTGTTGAACTTTTAAATTAGTCAAATGCCCAGATGCAATATCCACATCAAGAAGCACTCCAGCAGGGCTTCCCTGGTGGCGCAGTGGTTGAGAATCTGCCTGCCAATGCAGACGACACAGGTTCGAGCCCTGGTCTGGGAAGATCCCACATGCCATGGAGCAACTGGGCCCGTGAGCCACAATTACTGAGCCTGCGCGTCTGGAGCCTGTGCTCCGCAACAACAGAGGCCGCGATAGTGAGAGGCCTGCGCACCGCGATGAAGAGTGACCCCCACTTGCCACAACTAGAGAAAGCCCATGCACAGAAATGAAGACCCAACACAGCCATAAATAAATAAATAAATAAATACATTGTGTATTATTTTAAAAAAAAAAAAAAAAAAGAAGCACTCCAGCAAAAATCAGAAGGTTTGAGAGGTCATTAGAAGTTGAAATGTATGAGGAAAAAGCATCTCTCCTAGAAACTCATTTTACTCCTGCAAATGACTTCAAAAATCATTTCTGGGCAACAAAGTGGGAGTCAGATTAGTTTCACTTATGTGGTTGTTAGCATTTGTTTTCTTGACCTCTCTATTTTTCCCCCACTTTGTCTCCATTACCAATGTAGAAGAAAATTTGAAATATTCTGACTAATTAAATATCTTCTGGCTAACTTCCTAGTTGATGTATACTTTTAGGAAAAATTATATACACAACTATCTAAGAGCCATTTTTTGCCAGCCCGCCTTCCACTCACCACAGGGCTCATAAATCTCATGGGGCCATTGCCTGGAGGCCACCATCACAGACTCCATTGACACCATTGTCACATGAAGCCAGAGCCACCACTAATACTAACCACTCCCCACCCAAGCTGCCCAAAGCCAAAGCCAAACCCTGCCCTGTGTTAAATCCTAAATTCCATGGGGAATTCTCAAGGCCAGCTAACCACAGCAAGCCTGAAAGCTATATCATCTCTGGTCACCAAGCAAAATGCCATCCATACTCCCCTGACCCTTCCACACACTCCTCTCATCTGATAGGACTCTAAGCCTCCGGTCTCTGACCAACCACACCTTTCTGCCTCCCATCCCACAGCTATCACTGTGCCCTCTGAAACTCCATCTCATGATAATCCAACCACCTTAGGTCTTCAGCCTCTTCACAGATGCTCCCTTCATTTCACAACAACTGAAACTGGGCTCTCCCTTGAGGACGTGACTCTCCCAAGTGCCTTCTCCAATGGAAGAAGTTCCCATATCCACTTGAATATCTCAGCGGGTACCTCAAACTCAACAAGGACAGAACTGAACCTGTCCTCTTCCCCATATCATCCATTCTCTTCCCCTGCCTCCATGACAAAATGACACAGAAGTTACCCCGTCACCCAAGCCAGGAATCTGGCAGCTCGCCTAGACTCATCTTTCTCTTTCCCCTTCTACATTCTATCACTCACCAAGCCCTAATAATTTTTCCTGCTAAATAGTTCTCAACCCATTCCTCCTCTGTGTTTCTATTATTAAAGTCTAGTATAAGGCCTCAGTCATCTCCTGCCAAGATGGTCACAGTCATTTAATTTACCCAGGACCATCCTCCACCTGGCTGCCAGAGGGATCTCGAGTTGACCATGTTATTCCTCTGCCTGTACTAGTCCATGGACTCTCCCAAGCCTGGCTGAGCTCTCTCTCTCTCAGGAAAACAGGCTCTCCTTGATCTGTCCCTACCCACCTTTCCATTCTTATCTTCTCCAAATTGCTGTCTCCCACTCTAGGCTTTAAACAACTTGTCTTTCACTGCACTCATCATGCTGAAATAATCCTGTGTTTTTTTTCATGCAGTTCCCTCGTTTGAAATGCCTTTCCTTACTCTACCCTGTTCTTTGCCTGGTTGTCTCTTACACACTAAGGCTTTTTTTTTTTTTTTTTTTTTGCAGTACGTGGGCCTCTCACTGTTGTGGCCTCTCCCATTGCGGAGCACAGGCTCCGGACACGCAGGCCCAGCGGCCATGGCTCACGGGCCTAGCCGCTCCGCGGCATGTGGGATCTTCCCAGACCGGGGCACGAACCTGTGTCCCCTGCATTGGCAGGCGGACTCTCAACCACTGCGCCACCAGGGAAGCCCCTACTAAGCTTTGATTGGTGTCATCTTACCAAGGAACCATTTCTCCTGTGATCATGCCAAGCTCAGTCACCCTCCCTGTGCTCTCCCAGCCTCCTCTGCTTGGTTTGTATTAACAATATGAGTACGTTTGCATCTTTCTTCTGTATCTATTTACCTGGAGGTCAGAGACTGAATTTTTACTTTTTTTTTGTTTTTTTTTTTACATTTCCATCTGTGTGTCTAGCAAAGTGACAGGAACATATTAGATGCTCAATAAATATTTGATGCACCAAAATAATTTCCACTGAAAATGGATTTGCCAAGTCCCAGTGGCCTTCATGCATGTAGGCATTCATTTATTCATTCAACAATAGAACACCTACTAAATAATTATATCCTATTTAACTAGCCTTCTCAACCTCTCTGCAATTTAGATATGCTGTAACTTCTTAAAATGCCTCAAATTCAGTTTCACTCAGAAGCATGCTCTCTTGTGAACTACAGTATCTAGCTTGTGTAAAATAACTGGTAGAGGTGATCTGGGAAGAGGCAAAAGTAGGACAGCCCAGGTCCCCATGAATTTACAATCTCATCTGACTATACGCATCTGCAATATTTGGCAATACATAATTTTTTTTAAAAAAACCTTTCAGCAAATGTAAATTAATAAAATGCAAACTGAATACCTAAATGTCTAGATAACTTGGAGAGAAAAAAGAACTGTGTGAATTTAATGAGAACCAGCTGCAGAAGGTAAGGTTTGTCTTTAATGTAAAGACTCAGTAAACATGAATGACTTAAAAAAAAAAAAAGAAAAGAAAAGAAATACTATTTCAGGTTAAAGAAATGACATGAGCAAAAGAAAGAAGATAAAATGTCTATTGAGAAAACAGCAATCCCATTTCCCTGATGGAACTACAGGATCTGAACTAGGTTATGGGAATAGGTGCTCAGCGTGCAAGATCTGCACAAAATAAACCTATGAAGCCAAAATTAGTCTTTAGGGCCAACTGAGAATCTAGAGTTGGCCCTAGAGAATCTCCAGATCAATTCCTTCCTCCCTTCTTTCGCTGGGGTGGGGGTGGGAGACTGCTCTTCCTCCTGTTATGAAGCAGAGACTATTCCCCTATCCCTTGAAATCCAGTATAGCTTTGTCACTTGCTTTGACGAATAGAATCTGGTGGAAGTGATACTGGGCTACTTCCAGCAGAGGCCTGGAAGCTTCTGCTTTTTTTCTTGGAAGCCAACAATTATGTCACACACACACAAAAAAAACTCAGGCTTCATCATTGAATGAAGAGAGGCCATGTGGAGAGAGACCTGGAAGACAAAACACCATCTTGGAAGGATGGTCCAGCCTCCAGATGAATGAAGTGGCTAAGTGACCTCAGCTATACCAGCTAGATCAGAAGAACAAAGGCAGAGGTCGGAGTGAGCAGTCACAAGTCAAAGAATGCCGCCAGCCATCAGAAGCTGGAACAGGCAAAAGTGGAATCTCTTCTAGAGGCTCTGGACGAAGCACAGCCTTGCTGACACCTTGATTTCAGACCTCTGGTCTCCAGAACTGTGAGAGAATACATTTCTGTCGTTTTAAGCCAAGTTTGTGGTAATTTGTTACAGCAGTTCTAGAAAACTAAAACAGATGGGTTCTATTTTTATCCCCATATTATAGATAAGGAGATTAAGTTAATGAGAAGATTAAATAATTTGCCCAAAGTCACATGGTAATAGGCAGAGGGGTGGACCATTCCCACCTCCTTGCACTCTGTGTCTATCTTTCCAGCTTCCTTCCTATCAAAAATACCCTGCTTGCAGCAAAGTGTCAGGAAAGGGTCTAATAATTCATTCACACTATCTTATTAATTCTCAATCCCAGTTTTGTCTTTGAACTCTCCTGGGACATGGTAGTAATTATATTTTATTGGAAGAAAGAACAGAGTCCACAATGCAAATAGTGAAGCTTTAGGTTTCAACTACAGGCAGATGGTGGAGATATTTAGCAACCAAAAAATTTGCCTTTGCCATGTAATATTAGGTAAGATATGGGAGACATTTAGAATCCTCTAAAAACTGTAAGTTCTTGAAGGGCAGCATTCAGGTTTAATATGCAGGTATTTCTGCTATAATGCAACAAATATATAGCTGAAAAACCTGAGGTCTACCAAAATTATGAACAAAAAACATAACAGGGATTATGGGACCAGCTAGGGAACTTGGGACGCAAGGAATGACACAGAAGTGAGTTCCCTGGGTTTTCTTTTTACTTCATATATCCCAGATGTGGAGCTGAAGAAGCCAGCAGTCCCAGAAATGCCAATGAGTGCAGACAAAAAAAGAAAAAATCATCAAACAAAAGCCTGCTCTTTTCAGCCAAAGGATCAGGAAAGGAAAAGCCTCAGAAGACAGAAATTTAAAATACAATACTACTTACGATTGTTCAAAAAAGTGAAACACTTTGGTATAAATATAGTAAAACATGTATAGCACTTGTACGCTGAAAACTACAAAATGAAATGAATCAAACAAGATCTAAATAAATGAAAAGACATACCCTGTTCATGGATTGGAAGTTTCCATGCAGCACAGATGTCAGTTTTTCCCAGGTTGATATACAGGTTTAGCACAATTTCTATCACTATCCCAGCAAGTTTTCTTTGTAGATATATGTAAGATTATTCTAAAATTTATGTAGAAAGATAAAGCAACTAGAATAGCTAAAATAGTCTTGAAACAGAAAATAATGGGAGGAATCAGTCTACCTAATTTCAAGCTATGTAATCATAGCCACAGTAACCAAGACTGTGTGGTATTGGTAAAGGGACAGACACACAGGTAAATGGAACACAGTAGAGAACCCAGAAACAGACTCACACAAATATGCCCAGCTGATTCTTTTTTTTTTTTTTTTGCGGTACGCGGGCCTCTCACTGTTGTGGCCTCTCCCGTTGCGGAGCACAGGCTCCGGACGCACAGGCTCAGCGGCCATGGCTCACAGGCCTAGCCGGTCCGCGGCATGTGGGATCTTCCGGACCGGGGCACGAACCCATGTCCCCTGCATCGGCAGGCGGACTCTCAACCACTGCGCCACCAGGGAAGCCTGCCCAGCTGATTTTTGATGAAAGTGTAAAAACAATTCAATGGAGGAAGGACAGCCTTTTCAACAAATGGTGCTAGAGCTCTTGGTCTTCCATTGGCAAAAAAATGAAACTTGACATAAACCTCACACCTTATACAAAAATTAACTCAAAATGGATCACAGACCTAAATGTCAAATGTAAAACCATAAAACTTCTATTTCAAAAAACATAGAAAATTTCTGGGATCTAGGGCTAGGAAAAGAGTTCTAAGACTCCAAAACACAATCCAGAAAAGAAAAAACTGACTAATTGAAATTCATCAAAATTAAAAATGTTCTCTCTACAAAAGACTGTTGAGAGATGGAAAAAACTACAAACTACAGATCGGGATAAAAACAAAAACCAATCCAATTAGAAAATGGGCAAAAGACGTGAAGAGTAATTTCACTGAAGACATACAGATGGCAAAAAAGCAGATGAAAAGATGTTCAATATCATTAGACATTAGGGAAATTCAAATTAAAACCTTAATGAGATACCAGTGGACACCTATTAGAATGACTGAAATAAAAAGTAGTGACACCACCAGATATCAGCAAGGATGCAGCAAAACTGGATTACTGATGGGAACATGAAATGGCAAAACCACTCTGAAACTATTTGGCAGTGTTTTGTTTTGTTTTTTTAGCCAAACATGCCACCCTCATACAAGCAAGCAATTGCAGTCCTGGACATTTATCCCAGAGAACTGAAGACTTATGTTCACACAAAAGCCTGTACACAAATGTTTATAGCAGCTTCAGTCAAAATAGTCAAAAACTGGAAACAACCCAGGTGTCTTTCAACAGCTGACTGGTTAAACAAACTGTGGTACATCCATACCATGGATTCAGCAATTAAAGGAGTGAACTAGTATCATACGTACAACTTGGATGAATATCCAGAAAATTGTATGAAAAAAGTCAATCCCAAAAGGTTGCATACTGTATGTGTCCATCTGTGTAACGTTCTTTTTTTTTTTTAATAGTCACTGTTTTTTTAAATTAATTAATTAATTTATGTTTGGCTGCGTCGGGTCTTCGTTACTCTTCGTTGCAGTGTGCGGGTTTCTCATTGTGGTGGCTTCTCTTGTTATGGAGCATGGGCTCTAGGCACACAGGCCCAGTTGCTCCCCAGCATTTGGGATCTTCCCGGACCAGGGCTCGAACCTGTGTCCCCTGCATTGGCAGGTGGATTCTTAATCACTGCACCACCAGGGAAATCCCTGTGTAAGGTTCTTATAATGACAAAATTACAGAAATAGAGAACAGATTAGTGTTTACAAGGATTAAGGGGGGAGTGGGGAAGGAAGTGGGTGTGACTATAAAAGGGCCACATGAGGGATCCTTGTGGTGATGGAAATGCTATGTATCTTCACTCTGTTAACGTCAAAATCCCAGCTGAGATATTGTACTATAGTTTTTGCAAGGTATTACCACTGGGGGAAACTAGGTAAATGGCACAAGGAATCTCTCTGCATTATCTCTAAAATTGCATGTTAAAAAAAAAAAAAGCAAATACACAAAGATCAAGGACCCTTCCAATATTTACCTTCCAAGATAAGCCCTTCCAAGTCAGAGCATGTAGCCAAATATGGGAAGAGCAAACACTCAGCGACTGGGCATTGTGCGCTATACTGGCTTGTCACATTCAGCTGTGATGATGTCCTTTGTGTTCCAAGTGTTCAGTACTATTATTTAGCGGCACAAAATATTAATATATGGAAAACACATAAACCAACATGAATTTTGCATTAATTCTGATATCATTCTTCTATTTACCATTCATATATAAGCGAACTTTCATTACAGAAATGTGTTGTTACAAGGGACTGCATTTCTTTATTTCCAAGTGACTGTGCTGGCATAAAGTAAGTAAACAGTATTTGGGGGAAAAATCTGAACAAATGAATGAACTGAAGCCAGAGGTAAGTGGATGAAATTGGAAAATCATGTTTGAAGAAGATTCCTCTAGTGGCTGTGACTGTAACATGTAATACATAAAGCTGAGACAGAAAACATCAAAATGATCAAGGTTTTAGTAAAGTCTGATTAGGGGTAACGAAGGTCTGAATGGGGGTAAATATGTAGGACTTTACGTTAAAAAGTACTAGCAAAATTAATAAGGGTTTCGATGTCAAAAAGTCTCTAAGTTTTTATTTAGGGTACCAGGAAAAGCTAAGTGGTTCTCTTGACAGTAATGAAAAAAATCTCTGAAAGGTGACTGTTAGAACTATCTGAATTTATTTATTAAATTAAATATAACGTGTAAAGACATTCAAATAACATTGTCCTGCAGATATTTAGAGACGCAGGGTCAGAGAGGGAGCATGAGATAAAAGCCACTTAAACAGTGGTATCAGCGGGTGCTAGAGGTGAGGAAAAGCTCCCAAAGCAATGAATCATCCATCGTCCTAGATATGGGGTCTGTGAGACTGGATTGGGGTTCAGTTCCCCTACCCAACGAGAAGATTTTGATGGAGCTGAACTCACATGTGAAGATAAGTTACTTCATTTTCAAAGGCTAGAGGAATAGATGGAGCAAAATCTGACAGAAACTTAAATCAGGGTTTCAAAGGCAATGCAGTTGAGGCCAAATTCCCCATCCTTCCCCTCACCAAGTCTCCTGCCTAATTATACGATACAGTTGGAAGCACTGCCAAAGCCTTGTTCTAATTTTGCAATGACAACACTATCTCAGGCTCTGCTTCCTCTCCCTACACCCAAAACTCTTAACTCTTACATCTTCAGCTATCCCATCTCAAAAATAGATCCTTTGAGACCTCCACAGCTACTGAAAAATTCCTCATCTAAATGTAACACCACCTACTACAGCAAATCCTTCCACAGGTTCTCTAGATAATTAGTTTCACAGAATTCTACTTTTGCTGGAATATTCTGCCAACAACCCCAACTTGCCTAGTAATGAAATAAAGAACAGGTGTTTCTCTTGCCAACACTCTCACCACAAGATCATTTTAACATAACTTAATCAATAGAAAGCAAAACACAATAACTAGTATCTATAAATGGCAAATGGAAATGGCAATTCCCAATCCTGCCAAAATCTTACATCTTTATAGATGCATTTTTTTTTCCCCACTCATCATAGTGACTGATGAGGTGGAAAGATTTCCTGACTTGGCTTCCCCATTGGCTTCTGTAGGTTTCCTCTGATGGATACCTCCTGGCTCCCACCTTCTCTCATCTTCAACCCTTCTAGAACACAGATATAGCATTTCCAAGAAAGCCTCAGCCACACATGTACTCAGCTACTTAGGATCCTGAGAAATCTGCTCTTCCAATATCTTAATGAAAGGGCAGATGGAAAGCCTCCATTCTTTGATTTATGTAATTCCAGTGGACACTTCATTAAAATTCATTCCAATTCTCATCTGCTTTTTTTGTTTAAGATTTTTTTGATGTGGACCATTTTTAAAGTCTTTATTGAATTTGTTACAATATTGCTTTATGTTTTGGTTTTTTGGCCCCAAGTCATGTGGGATCTTAGCTCCCCAACCAGGGATCGAACCCATACCCCCTGCATTGGAAGGCGAAGTTTTAACCACTGAACTGCCAGGGAATTCCCTCATCTGCTTTCGAAGTGGTCCAGCACTGTGGCTTGCCTCTCCCAGCTCCACCTCTGGCTACTCACTGCTAGTTCACCACTTTGATCTCCAGGGGCACTGTCCCCTCCTAGAGGGGATGCTGGCACACTGACCTCAGCAGAAGGTAACATTTCCCTCTATTATCACATCCTTAATTCACCCCATTCCATCAACAACACAAAGCTGTTGGACTTGACTGAGGGTTGGGAGATAGACAAGATGATAACTTTTAATATTAAAAATGACCCTATAACTGATTCACTTTGCTGTACAACAGAAACTAACACAACATTATAAATCAACTATACTGCAATGAAAAAAAATTTTTAAATGACCCTAAACATCACCATTCTGAGTGTATGAAAAAAATTAAAGAGCACGTTAAATTCTTCACATAGATACTCTCGTTGGGTCACCTGGATCCTAGCCTTGCTCCCCTGTCCCTCCTCAGTAACATTCTTAAATCCATCATGTTGCAAATTTCTCCCTTCCTCTAGGAAACTTTATCCCTCTACCTAAGGAGGCTAATATGATCCTCCACTTCCAATTAGGGCAACCCATGAGACATAACAGCTCAAAGTAAGATCTCTCCCCAAAGACTGAGTTTTTCAATCTGGAACAACACTTTGGACTTTCAGCCAAACAACACACATGCTCATCCTTCCCAGAATGAGTATAATCAAAATCCCTTTTAAAGAAGAGAAACACTTCCCTCAAGGCAACAAGATCTGCAGAGCTTGCTCCAGGTCACGAAGGAGATAGCATTTTTATGCTCTTGACAAAGAGATATCAATCCTGCTTTCTCAGTCTCCTGTTTCCAGACCTTGTCCAGGCTTTTTCTCTTTGTAAACCAACCAAGGAGCCCATGACAGCACCTTTGAGAATAGTGCCATCCACTTAATCGTTACTCTGTAGCTTTCTTTACCTTGGACCAAATCCTATTCTAGTCAAGATTTCCTCCCATTCTAGTACCATGTTCCTTGGTATCCTCAGGAGATTGGTTCCAGGCCCCCTCCCTGCAGAGACCAAAATCCACAGATGCTCAAGCCCCACATATAAAATGGTGTAGTATTTGCATATAAGCTACACACATCCTCCTGTATACTTTAAATCATCACTAGATTCTTGTAATACCTAATACAATGTAAATGTTACATAGGGACTTTCCTGGCAGTCTAGTGGTTAAGACTCCAAGCTTCCAATGCAGGGGCTGCAGGTTCAATTCCTGGTCGGGGAACTAAGATCCCACTTGCCACACAGCAACACCCCACCCCCCCAAAAAATGTTATGTAAATAGTTGCCAGGGCAGCAAATTCAAATTTTGGAACTTTGTGAAATTTTTTTTTTAATATTTTTGATCTGTGATTGGTTGAATCCATGGAGGCAGAACTCACAGATATGGAGGGCCAGCTGTATTAAAAAATAGGACAAAGACTAACATGGAGATGCATTTTCCACCCAAGCCATCTACTTTTTCTCTGCAGGGCTGCTTTTTCCTTCTTTTACTGGGGTGGGATAACATTTAGCTTCTCTGCAAGGCTCTTTCCCATTAGTCCTCAGACCTCGTGTCCTTCCTGGGCTGTACCCTGTCCCTCATCAGTGAGAATCCGTGGCTAATCTGTCAGCCCATTGGTTATTCCTAGTTAGAGTTAAGTTACATAAGCTTTATTAGTATAGCTTTTTCTTTAGTACATTTCTCTAAAACTGAAGTTGCTCTATCAAAAGCCATTCAAAATCATCTTCTGCCAAAGTCATCTTCTGTCTCTCACATTATAAATCCCTAACCTTCTAAATCCACATTCTCTAAATCTCTTTATTAGTTTCCATTTCCTTGTCAGATTTTACTTCTCATCTTCAGATAACTCTGATTTCTTCTAACCCCTCTACTCACATCTTTTTTTTGCTCCTGGGATTTCTCTTTTCTTGCCCTTTTTCTACTCCACATCTGCACATATTTTTTAAGCCACCTGACCCCTCACGAGAATGCCTTCTCAATTCTCATCTGACAAACCAGTTCTCTCAGCTATTAAAATATGGGAAATTTCCCAACAGCCCCTATGTACTCTAGAACCTATAGTGACAGACTCATTACTGCTGTCAGAAGACAGTTCTACAGGGCTCAAAATAAGCATTCCTTAATTGACCAGGGCCTTGATGATTATGTTGCAATGGCATAATATATGAATTACTTCAGCCACCTTATGAACTAGAAATGTACTCCAGCAACATTATTAATTAAACAGCCTTGTGGGATAACCCAAGAATCTAACCACCATTTATAACATTATCTGTCTGGGAAAATGAGGCCTCCATTTTATTTTATTTTTTATTTTTAAAAAATTATTTATTTAATTTATTTTTGGCTGTGTTGGGTCTTCATTGCTGCGCACGGGCTTTCTCTAGTTGCGGCGAACGGGGCTACTCTTCGTTGCAGTATGCAGGCTTCTCAGTGCAATGGTTTCTCTTATTGTGGAGCACGGGCTCTAGAGCGCAGGCTCAGTAGTTGTGGTCCATAGGCTTAGTTGCTCCGCGGCATGTAGGATCTTCCCGGACCAGGGGTTGAACCCGTGTTCCCTGCATTGGCAGACGGATTCTTAACCACTGTGCCACCAGGGAAGTCCCAAGGCCTCCATTTTAAATAACCACAAATGAATTTTTGAAACATGACTGGTTCACACCTGGCATCTATAGACATTGTTGTAATTTGCCATCCATGTGCAAGCTTCATCTGATGCAGGAAGCAGCAGATTTTCTGTTTCAAAGACCTGGATAGACCCAGAAGAAATGCATTGCTGCAGATTGGAGGAATCCCACCTGCTGATGACAATAACAGTAAAACATTTATTTCTGTATATTTTTACCTTTTAATCACATCTAATTTTTAAAACCATCCTTAAGATTTTTAGAGCAAAAAGCACAGATTTGAGCAAAGAGCAAACTGTTTGGAGATGGGGACCTAGGTTAAGGCCTGACTCTACGGGGTATTAGACATCCAGTTGGCCAAGTCACTTAATCCTTCTGAGCCTCAGTCCCCTTAACAGTAAAGCAACAGTAATAACAACAATATTCTCCCTATCAAATACCCTGATTCTGGGACTTCCCTGGTGGCGCAGTGGTTAAGAATCCACTTGACAATGCAGGGGACATGGGTTCAAGCCCTGGTCTGGGAAGATTCCCACATGCTGTGGAGCAACTAAGCCTGTGTGCCACAACTACTGAGCCCATGAGCCACAACTAGTGAAGCCCCCACACCTACAGCCCATGCTCTGCAACAAGAGAAGCCACCACAATGAGAAGCCCATGCACTGCAACGAAGAGTAGCCCCCTCTCACCGCAACTAGAGAAAGCCCACGCATAGCAACAAAGACCCAACGCAGCCAAAAAAACTGCAACGAGAGTAGCCCCCTCTCACCGCAACTAGAGAAAGCCCACGCATAGCAACAAAGACCCAACGCAGCCAAAAAATAAATAGATAAAATTTTTAAACAAATATCATGATTTTTCAGTAAGGCATGGCATCAGGACAAGTTGTGAACAGGGGTGGAGCTGCTGGGACAGGTAGGGGTTAGGGTGACCACAGAAATTCAAACAAACAGGGCATAGCAATGAAGGGAATGGAGCAGTGTCCAGACGTAACAGAGGCAAACACCAAGTTAGAAGGCAGAAGTAGCAGGATGTCCTCACTTGTAGTCAAAATCTGGTGACCAAGACAGGTGCCAAACTATCATGACACTGTAGAGTGGCTTAACGAGGATTCAAGACAAAGGATTCAAGGGATCATCCCTGAGACGCCATGCCCAACAGCAAAAGAACCTTGGATCATGACACTGAAGCTCACACATTATCAGGGCAAGGTATAGTTTATAGGAATGTACACTAAGTAGGCAGAGGGTGGTTTGACAAAAAACATCTTCCAGTAGAATTAAAGTTGACTTATCAGTTTGCTCAGTGGCTTGGGGCTTTGCGTGCTTGGCTGGATGCTGGAACAGGTGAGTTCCTCTCACTGCCTGTGGCAATAGGCCTCTTCTTTGCTCCTGCCAATTACTCTGTAAATGCTGGATGCCGGGGCACGGTGGGGGTGAAGCGGATTTGCACCACAGCTGATGCTCAACCAGTGTCGGAAAAGTGCATGGACAGAGGACTGAATAATGAATGCCACAAGTTAAAGTCCATGAATGAGAAGTGAGGACTCAGTGAGCATTTTGTAGAGAAAAGCCTGTACTTTTTTTTCTCCTGCAAAGGAATTTTAAGGAAGGTTTCTCATCGCCTGTAATTAAGCCTGCAGACATCCTTAGTCCTCTGGTCTCTGCACTTTGGAAGATAGAATGCAGCCCTCTGAATGCATTTTAAGAGCTGTGTAGGAAAAGACAAACAGGTTTAGAAGAATTCAATAAAAGATGAGAAGCCAACTGTCGACAAATTCAGCATTCCTGATTGAAGCCAGTCAAAAGCAGTAAACAAAAAATGTATTAGGCAAAGCGAGTTAATCACTTAGTTAATACTTTAACATCCATTTGAAAGTGACTGTCGTGTCAGTCCTGATATATCTCCTTTGCAATGCATTTGAGGAGTGTAATATAGGATGGAATCCAAGGTGTTGTGATCTCGGCTTACTGGTGGTTATGTGAGGAATGCAGACTAGACGGGTGAGATCTGTCCTAGAACCCTACAAACTTGTGTGTGAGCCTCAAGGGTTCCTACCATGGGGAGAGGCAAGTGGACCTGTGTTTCCCGGGCACTCATCCCCAGCAAAGGGACCTTCACATTTCCTAATTAGGTTATAGTCAATGTTCACAGGCTGGTGATGGATGAGATACTGAAGTGTAATCACAACTGATATTATTCATGTCCCAGGAATGTGCAGCAGAGGCCTCTCTGCTTGCTCCAGCAGGAAACAATGGTGTAATTGACAAGGCCTTTTATGTTTCAGATTCTGGTCTGGGTTTAATCCTTCTGTTTGGTCATGATTGCAGAACAGGTATCTAGAGAGGAGAAATAAACATGATGTAAGTTCCATTTCCCTGTTGTTTGAAGCTCATTGAGTCATACAAAGACTGGCATAGCCTGTCCAGAAATGGGGTCAACTGGGGCAGCCTCAGGCATCTGCCTTGAGATGTTTAGTTGCCTAGAGGCCACTGTAACCACAGAAAGGGCAATTAACTTAATCAGCAGGTGTTGGGCCAGGCATTGTGCTAAAATAAAAGGTGCAGATAAGCCGTCTGTTCTGAAATGGTTAGCAATGAGGTGAAAATTCCAGAAAAATATGTATGCCAACAACTAACACAAGTCAGATGCAACTCAGGACTATGAGAGAGGGACAAAATCTTTTTTTTTTTTTTTTTACATCTTTATTAGAGTATAATTGATTTACAATGGTGTGTTAGTTTCTGCTTTATAACAAAGTGAATCAGTTATACATATACATATGTTCCCATATCTCTTCCCTCTTGCATCTCCCTCCCTCCCACTCTCCCTAGCCCACCCCTCCAGGCGGTCACAAAGCACCGAGCTGATCTCCCTGTGCTATGCGGCTGCTTTCCACTAGCTATCTATTTTAAGTTTGGTAGTGTATATATGTCCATGCCACTCTCTCACTTTGTCACAGCTTACCCTTCCCCCTCCCCATATCCTCAAGTCCATTCTCTAGTAGGTCTGTGTCTTTATTCCCGTCTTACCCCTAGGTTCTTCAGGACATTTTTTTTTCCCTTAGATTCCATATGTATGTGTTAGCATACGGTATTTGTCTTTCTCTTTCTGACTTACTTCACTCTGCATGACAGACTCTAGGTCCATCCACCTCACTACAAACAACTCAATTTCATTTCTTTTTATGGCTGAGTAATGTTCCATTGTATATATGTGCCACATCTTTATCCATTCATCCGATGATGGACACTTAGGTTGTTTCCATGTCCTGGCTATTGTAAATAGAGCTGCAATGAACATTCTGGTACATGACTCTTTTTGAATTATGGTTTTCTCAGGGTATATGCCCTGTAGTGGGATTGCTGGGTCATATGGTAGTTCTATTTGTAGTTTTTTTTAAGGAACCTCCATACTGTTCTCCATAGTGGCTGTACCAGTTCACATTCTCACCAGCAGTGCAAGAGTGTTCCCTTTTCTCCACACCCTCTCCAGCATTTATTGTTTCTAGATTTTTTGATGATGGCCATTCTGACTGGTGTGAGATGATATCTCATTGTAGTTTTGATTTGCATTTCTCTAATGATTACTGATGTTGAGCATTCTTTCATGTGTTTGTTGGCAGTCTGTATATCTTCTTTGGAGAAATGTCTATTTAGGTCTTCTGCCCATTTTTGGATTGGGTTGTTTGTTTTTTTTGTTATTGAGCTGCATGAGCTGCTTATAAATTTTGGAGATTAACCCTTTGTCAGTTGCTTCATTTGCAAATATTTTCTCCCAGATCAATGGAACAGGATAGAAAGCCCAGAGATAAACCCACGCACATATGGTCACCTTATCTTTGATAAAGGAGGCAGGAATGTACAGTGGAGAAAGGACAGCCTCTTCAATAAGTGGTGCTGGGAAAACTGGACAGGTACGTGTAAAAGTATGAGATTAGATCACTCCCTAACACCATACACAAAAATAAGCTCAAAATGGATTAAAGACCTAAATGTAAGGCCAGAAACTATCAAACTCTTAGAGGAAAACATAGGCAGAACACTCTATGACATAAATCACAGCAAGAACCTTTTTGACCCACCTGCTAGAGAAATGGAAATAAAAACAAAAATAAACAAATGGGACCTAATGAAACTTCAAAGCTTTTGCACAGCAAAGGAAACCATAAACAAGACCAAGGGACAAAATCTAATGACTCACTGAGCAGGGGAAGATTAACTCTGACTAATAAATGGGAGAAGGGCTACCCAAGGGGAGTCTTGAAGGATGAGTAAGAGAATATGAAGGAGGCGTGAGGTACATTCCAGGAGATAAGACATGGGACAGAGCCATGGGCACGGAGACATAATAGCACAGAGGAGGGACAGTAGCCCAGCCGACAGGACCCCAGAGCACTTGACAGAGGCAGGGAGCCCTGAAGGACAGGGAAGTGTAGTCAGATGGAGGGCGGGGGAGGGGTATTCTAGGAAGAAGAGGCAGCACTACACACACAGAGCAGTGAAAGAACGTGGCAGTTTTGAATCCCACAAGTAACTCAGTGTGTTTAGAAACTGAGGAGGGTTTGGAAGATGAGTTTGGAGAAGTAGGCAAGAGCCAGGGCACAACAGAAGTTATTTTTAGCCAGCTATGTACTTTGTATTTTACCCTGATGGCTATGAGAAGCCAAATGAGGTAGTCCAATCTACCTGACTCGGTGACAAATTGGACCTGGGGAGAGAGTAGAGGTGGTGCCAGGGTCAGTATTTACACCAAGAGAAAGTCCTTTAACTACTTGCTTTGCGGAGAGTTTACCTTCTCTGTCTTCCTGCACTTTCTCAAGACAATTGTGGCCACCAGAGACCTTCAGAGAAGACTTCAGAGCTGCCCATCTTCTTAGGGATGATGGCCACTAGAGTCTACACAATTTCTAGAGGATTCCAAAGACTGCCAGACATATACTTGCCAGTGCTGGGCAAATGTGAGCAGGAGTTTCTTGTCAAAATTTCAAAATATCCACTTACCTATTTATTGACACTTAAGGGTTCTAGTTCACCAGGATTCTCTCAAGTCATCCATTTTCAAACCACATCCAGAGCCAGCAGTATTTTGTATACTGAAGGTATGTATCAATATACATACCTTCATAACTAAATTTAAAATTTATGTTTGTCATGGAACTTTCATAGTTGCCTTTCAGTAATGCACATCAATAGTGCAATCATAAACCCTCATTATTAGTATGGAAAAAAACAAAGAGTCCTATATTTTGTACACATATCAACCCCGGTTTTGGCTGGTTTAATTGTTTACTTCCAATTTTCTGAGAGAAAGCTCTTTATTTATGATGAGTTAAACTTTATTCATTTTATTGACTCCCCTGGTGGTGCAGTGGTTAAGAATCCACCTGCCAATGCAGGGGACACAGGTTTGATCCCTGGTCTGGGAAGATCCCACATGCCGCAGAGCAACAAAGCCCGTGCACCACAACTACTAAGCCTGTGCTCTAGAGCTCGTGAGCCACAACTACTGAGCCCATGCACCACAACTACTGAAGCCTGTGCGTTCTAGGGACTACATGCTGCAACTACTGAGCCTGCGTGTTGCAACTGCTGAAGCCCGCGTGCCTAGAGCCCGTGCTCTGCAACAAGAGAAGCCCCCACAATGTGAAGCCTGTGCACTGCAATGAAGACCCAATGCAGCCAAAATAAAAAATTTACTCATTTTATTATTTAAAAAGTTAAATTTCTAAGCTCTAAATTATAGAGGAAAGAGTTAAAGACAGAAGCCAGCTGTAAACAAAATAATTAAGCCCAGATCCTCTTCCCAGCACTTTTTTAAAAATAAACTTTTTTTATTTTAAAATAGTTCTAGACTTACAGAAAAATTGCAACGATAATAGAGTTACCATACACCGTTTTCCTGTTATTAACATCTTACATTAATATGGTACACTTGTAACAGTTCATGAACTAATATTGATACATTATTTTTAACTAAAGTCTGAATAAAATACTTTATTGAGATTTCTTCAGTTTTTACCTAATATTCTTTTTCTGTTCCAGGATCCCATTGGGCACAACACATTACATGTAATTGTCATATCTCCTTAGGCTTTTCTTTGCTGTGACAGTTTCAAAGGCTTTCCTTGTTTTTTATAACTTTGACAGTTTAAAGGAGAATTGGTCAAGTATTTTGTAGAATGTCCCTCAGTTAGGAATTGCCTGATGTTTTCTCATGATTAGACTGTGGCTATGAGTTTTTGAGAGGAAGACCACAGAGATAAAGTGCCATTCTCATCAAATCATGTGAAGGCTACATATTGATATTATCAGTATGATGTATGACAGTTGACGTTAACCTTGATCACCTGGCTGAGATTGTGTTTGTCAGGTTTCTCCACTGTCAAGTTACTTTTCCCCTATCTTTGCATATTGTATTCTTTGAAAGGAAGTCACTATATGCAGCCCACAATTAAGGAGTGGGGAGTTATACTCTACTCTTTGACAGAGAAATATTTACATAAATTATTTGGAATTCATCTGCAGGGGAGATGTATCTATTGTCTCCTATTTATTTATTTATTCAATCATTTATTTATATCAGCATGGATTCATGGATATTTATGCTTTGAGTTATAACCCAACATTATTTTGTTGCTCAAATCGTTCCCACTTTGGCCATCCAGAGCTCTTTCAGCTGGCTCCTGTGTCCCTTAAAATACTCCAGTCATTGTGGAGTATTTTAAAAAAAGCACTTCCTTACTTTCTGGGACTACAAGATGCTCCAGGCTCATCTTGTATATTTCCTGCCCTAGTTCTAGAGTCAGAGATTTCTCCATGGAGCCCTAGTTCTTTTATGGGAGAATGGTATTAGAGACTATAATCTGGGTGTGCTGGGAGCTACTGGGGTGTTGTCACTTGTAGGTCCTCTCAGCTAACAGAGAAAGAATGTATATGTATTTATGTTAACATGTATATACACATATATCTATAAATTTTTTATCTAACTATCTATATCTATATTAAGCTAAATATAGGTTCATACTGATGTCTCCAACTGTAACCCAGTACCACATGGATCACCCTAGCTTTCTCCCCTTGGTTGTCTAGATCCTCTCCCCTGTAGTGAGAAACCTGGCTCCCACCCTCAGCCATCCATTACTTAATTGCTCAATTAAAGTGCACTGTAGAGTACTTACATAATTGCTAGCCTGTAACCTTGTAGAAAATGACTTTATAAACCAGAGTGCTTCTGTATAATTCCTTTTGCCTTTAACTTTACAGACTCCACTTATTTCAAAATGTACTTAGGTCAGCATTTTCCCCCCCACCCCCTTCAGTGAAATTGTTCATGCATTTATAATACAGTTAGATTCTTTTCTCATATTGTGTATTCCATCCTGGGATCCTACAACCTCCTAAATGGTTTTTTTAATTTGCACAATTAAGGTTCACCCTTTGTGCTGTAAAGTTCTATGGGTTTTGACAAGTGCATAGTTTCATGCACCTACCATTTTTACAGCATCATAAAGATAGTTTCACCATGCTAAAAAAATCCCCAGTGGTTTACCTATTCAGCTCTTCTCTCACTCCAAGTGCCTGGCAACCACTAATGTATCCACCATCTCTATAAGAGTTTTACCTTTTCCAAGATGTCAAATAAGTGGAATTATATAGTATGTAGCCTTTGAAGACTAGCCTCTTTTACTTAGCAACATGCATTTAAGATTCATCCGTATCTTGTGTGGTTTGATTTCTTTCAGTTGTATGACTAATACCATCATTCGTTTAGCCATTCATCTACTGAAGGTTGCTCCTAGTTTTAGGCATTTATGGATAAAGCTGCTATAAATACTCCCAGGCTGGTTTTCGTGTGGACATAAGTTTTCAACTCAGTTGGGTAAATATGTAGGAGTGTGATTGCTGTGTCCTATGGAAAGACTATGTTTAACTTTGTGAGAAACTGCCAAACTGTTTTCCAAAGTGGCTGTTACCATTTTTAATTCACACCAGCAATGAATGAGAGGTCCTGTTGCTCCACATCCTTGCCAGCAAATGGTATTGTCAGTTTTCTGAACTTTAGCCATTCTAATAAGTGATTGGCTACTTTTTAAAAATATTAAAAGCTTGTCAGGAGTGGGGAATAAAAGTTAAAAACTAAACAAGAAATCTGAGTCACCGGCATTGAGAGCAGTTTTGAAATAGCTCAGGCTACAGGAGAAGAGGTGTACTTCTTTGGGGTCATGTTAGAAATGGCTGTAGAGGGGACTTCCTTGGTGGCACAGTGGATAAGACTCCATGCTCCCAATGCAGGGTGCCCGGGTTCGATCCCTGGTCAGGGAACTAGAGCCCACCTGCAGGCTGCAACTAAGAGTTTGCATGCCACAACTAAGGAGCCCACGAGCTGCAACTAAGACCCGGTGCAACCAAATAAATACATAAATATTTAAAAGAAAAAATAATAAATCCAGTAGAAATAATTAAAAAAAAAAAGAAATTGGTGTAGAAACCATCAACTTGTTTCCTCCGTTCAGCTTTAGCTCCTCTGTCCTCCAACCTCAAAATAGAGAGCAAAAAAGATGTATGGGCTAATAAGTAAATGAGAGAGACAGAAAGACTGACAGAGACAGAAACAGAGACAGTGAGAGAGAGAAAGAGATGCAGAAAGTAACTTCTCAGAACACAGGAGAATATCAACTCCAAATCAAAGTGAAAAACGTGTTCAGGGGCTTCCCTGGTAGCACAGTGGTTGAGAGTCCGCCTGCCGATGCAGAGGACACAGGTTTGTGCCCCGGTCAGGGAGGATCCCACGTGCCGTGGAGCGGCTGGGCCCGTGAGCCATGGCCACTGAGCCTGCGCCTCCGGAGCCTGTGCTCCGCAACGGGAGAGGCCACAGCAGTGAGAGGCCGGCGTACCGCAAAAATAAAAAAATGCTCAATAAGGGAAGAGAAGGCTGTCATCTGGGTAGAGAGGACAGTCCTAGAAACGTGGATGGCTCCTTTTTGTAAGGGTACCTGGGGTGTGTTTTAGTCAGGTGTGGTAAGACACGCAGACATGGAAAAAACTGTCCTGAAGGTTTTTATAGTCATAGATCCCTAGACACAGGAGCCATGGCACACCATGCAGACAACACGGGGAAGCACCAGGGCCTAACAGAAGGAAGAGGAACAAGGGGGAAGAACATGAGTGAAAGACTGTATCATGACTTCCACAGGAAAGGCAAGGCAAGGCAGGGTACACAGGTTTAGGATCGGCTAGTTTGAGTCATTTCAGTGGGCTCTGGGTTGGGGGTGGGAGGTCTCGTCTGGTATCTGGTCTTCAGCTTCTTGGGGCAGGGGGATGGTGGGCTCCCATTGAGAGCCCTTTGGGAGCCTGATCTAAAGGGGGTGGCTGGGGTATGGCCTTTGGATTGGCTGGTGTGCATATAAAAGTCATGTTCCCAGGACTTCCCTGGCGGTCCAGTGGTTAGGACTCTGTGCTTCCACTGCAGGGGGCACGGGTTCGATCCCTGGGGAACTAAGATCAAAAAAAAGAAAAAGAAAAAGAAAAAAAGATATGTTCCCATGCAAGCTGTTTGCTGTCTCTGGGAATTAGCTAACCCTGAAAGGGGCAGTCCCTTCCAGTATCCGCATGGCCCCAAGATGTCAAAGCATCAGAATAAAAAGATATGCTTAATACACTCCACCTTGCAAAGTCTTTATTGTTGGGTCTATTTTTACTGGTGCCGCCTGAGACTGTCCTCAGTCTCTTCCCCCTTGACCTCCCTGCTTCCTGAGGTCTAAACAGTGTATGCCTCTCAAGATGCTTGGGGTAACCTCTCCTTCAAATCCTAGTAAGATGAGGCTGCTTCTGGTATTGATGGCTCCTGCACACCTGTTTTGTACTTCATGCATGTCAAGCATGTCAAGTGCACCTGTTGTATGGTCCCATGCAACCCCCTGGAGGTGAGAGATTCTTCTTTCCCATTTACTCCCATTGAATATTCCTCAAATCTTTCCACTTGCCTAAGAATCTTTGCAGATCTCCCTTATCCATTTTTTATCATCTGTCTTCCTTTTTCTTTTCCCAGCTGTATGTGCTATTGTTCCTCCTGGGCCACTTCTGATGCTTTATTCATTCAACACACATTTGTTGCACATGGGCTCTGTGACAGGGCTTGTTCCAGGTGCTAGGGACACAGAGACAAACAAGACTATCCTTGTGGGGTAGGAAAAACACTTTGAGGTTTTTTTTCTTTTTGAGGTTTATACTTTTTTTTGAGGTTTGATAATGTGCCAGCCACATTCATAAGAACTGTTTCACTTAATCTTCCTATTGTGTTTTTTTTGCTTGTTTTTCTTTATGGGGGGCCACGCCATGTGGCATGTGGGATCTTAGTTCCCTGACCAGGGATCAAACCCATGCCCCCTGCATTGGGAGCTTGGAGTCTTAACCACTGGACTGCCAGGGAAGTCCCTATTTCACTTAATCTTGATACCCTCTCTCAAGATGAGTTCTATGATAACCTCCCCTCAACAACACCATTCTTACAGATAAAGCACTAAGTCTTAGAGAGCTTAAGCAGGAACCCCAAGGTCACACAACTAGCCAATGGAGAGCTGGGGTTTGAACTCTGGTGTCTGACACAATTTTCACCTTGATGCCACTGGTCCCTCCAGAGACATTATTCATAGCACTTTCCCATCCTAATCCTTGCAGGGATGAGCCTCTTTTTCCAAATAAAGTCAAAATTATTTAGCAAAAAGTAATAATAACAACAACTTTCTAGACTTAGAAGCCTTTGCCACTAACTAACTGGATGATCTTGAGAACGTCACTAACTTTTTCTAGGCTTCCATTTCCTCTGCTGTAAAATGGCGTAGGGGGGCAGAATTAGTGACTTCTAAGGTCCCATTAAGCTCCGATGTTCTTTTAATCACTCAGACATGTCTGCAGCACCATTTTGGAGAACTGTTTGCTTTGAGATTGAGAAGGAAAGCCAGGAAAGGCCTGGTGCTTGCCCGGTGACAAGAAACACCACGGAATCTTCCTAGTTAGTGTTTCTCTGTCAAAACGTGTTTTTTAGTGTTGCAGATTCAGCCTATTAAAACCATTGTGTGCTGGCACCAAAGGTAAAATAGAAGCAAGCCAATGCATTTTAAAGACATTTGTAGAATACAAACACCTACTAAGACCAAGGCACTGCTGCCATGGTGGCTGAACTCACAAGGGAAATCCCGGGACCCATCCCACCGTGGCACCTTCATGAACTCCCTTCTGCTGGCTACCCCAAGGCCAACCACAGCCTGGTAACACGGCCCCAACAACCAGCCAACCTCGGCTCTGTCGTTTCTTGAGTTCAGCCGTGTTTCCCAGCCTCTGCACGTTCCTCATGCCATATTCTCACTGTCGAATGACCCACCTTCCCATCTTCACGATGGTATTAGTTTGTTAGGGCTGCTATAAAAAAATCTGGATGGCTTAAACAACATGCAACTGTTTTCTCACATTTTAGAGGCTGGAAGTCCAAGATCAAGATGCAGGCAGGGTTGCTTTCTCCTAAGGCCTCTCTCCTTGTTTTGCAGATGGCTGCTTTCCTGCTGTGTCATCAGAGGGCCTTTACTCTGTGCATGATCCCTGATGTCTTTTCCTTGTCTGATAAGTACGCAGGTCATATTGGCTTAGGGTCCACCCATAAGACCTCATTTAGCCTTAATTACCTCTTTAAAGGCCCCAGCTCCAAGTATTGACACATTCTGAGGTGTTGGGGATTAGAACTTCAGGATATGGATTTTGAGGTGACACAATTCAGCCCATAACAACGCTGGAATCCTACCCATTCTTCTCATCCCTCCTCATGTGTTTTCTCTTCACGAAGCCTGAAATTTAACCAGTTGGAATCTCTCCTTCCTTATAACAACTTTGCTCCAGTCCACCCCTTAACAAATGTCCCTAGTGGAGTGTAAGCTCCTTGAACAACAGAACAATGTCTTGTTTTATAAACTATGTCTTATGTTACTATATCCCCCAATTGCATATAGTTTAATGCTTTATTCAGAGTAAAAACTCAACAAATATTCAGTAGGAGAATTGATAAACTGTGGTACATCCAGACAATGGAATGTTATTTAGTGCTAAAAGGACATGAGCTATCAAGCCATGAAAAGACATGGAGAAAACGTAAATGTATACTACTAAGTGAAAGAAGCTAATCTGAAAAGGCTACATACTGTACAATTCCCACTATAGAACATTCTGGAAAAGGCAAAACTATGGAGAGAGTAAAAGGATCAGTTGTTGCCAGGACTTAGGGGGAAGGGGTGGATGAATAGGTGAAGTACAGCTGATTTTTAAGGCAGTAAAACTATTCTGTATATGATACTATAATAGTGGTTCCAGGTCAGTGTGTATTTGTCCATACCCACAGAATGTACAAGACCAAGAGTGAACTCTAACACAAACTGTGGACTGCTGATAAAGATGTGTCAGTTCAGGTTCATTGACTGTAATAAATGTACCACTCTGCTGCAGGATGTTGATACGGGGGGAGGCTGTATGAGTGTGGGAGCAGAAGGTATATGGAAACTCTATGCACTTTCTGTGTGATTTTGCTGTGAACCTAAGACTGCTTTAAACAATAAAGAAAAAACCTCAACAAATATATTTTTTAATCAAACTGAATTTTCTGCACAGCCCTCACACATCTGTAAGACTGGGTATGACTTTCATCTTTCTGTGGAAACCCTGTTTTCTTTTACAGCCAACTAGGTCTTTAGCCTGACAAGGGATAATAAAGCAATTAAGGAAGAGAATAGTGTCTGAGATTTGCTCATTCCTCCATCTAAAATCCTAATATTTGGACTTCCCTGGTGGCGCAGTGGCTGAGAGTCCGCCTGCCGATGCAGGGGACACGGGTTCGTGCCCCAGTCCGGGAAGATCCCACATGCCACGGAGAGGCTGGGCATGTGAGCCATGGCCACCGAGCCTGCACGTCTGGAGCCTGTGCTCCGCAACGGGAGAGGCCACAACAGTGAGAGGCCCACGTACTGCAAAAATAATAATAATAATAAAAATAAAATAAAATAAAATCCTAATATTTGAGTATTGCAAGACAGCATGAACCTCAGAGTAGGCAGCCCACTTCCCAATCAGTGTTAACTATACTCCAAGGTGCTGTAAAACCTTGATTAGCCAGCATTAGCCATGCTAAAGGGCCAGAGTTCTAGTTCACTGGTTCTATGGCTCCTGAGTGGGTCCTCCCTCCCAAGCCTGGCCTCCTTGGAAGAAAGCACAGCATTTTCTGAGGATAGTAGTGTTCTCTCATTGTTGCCGTGACCTGGGTGTCTGCTTCTGGGGTCTAATGCTAAAGAAATAAATGTTAGAATCCACTGTAAGTGTAGCTTCTGGCAAAGGACAAATATCCAGAGAAGCTGGGCCTTTGAGCAGACACAGGGACAGCAGAAAGTTCCTTATAGTGGGACAGAGAGGAGGAGGAGGGGCAAGGGAGAGAAGGTCAGAGGAGGCCGGAGATGAACCTCAGATCCTTCACCACCACGAAATTCAGCAATGTGGGGGGAGAAGTCCACGTCACTGGGAGGGGACCAAGTGCTGGATCCTCCCTGACACCCTCTATGGAGGCCATTTACCAGGTTGCGAAGACCTGTGCCTAGTGTAGGTACACTTAGACCACATGCTTCAGCCCTGTACAATGCAAAGTCCAACGATCACCCTATACTAAGACTAACTTCAAATGCCACCTCCTCCATCAGGCCACCCTGATCACTCCAACTGGAAGCAATCTCTCCACTTACTCATCATCTTGCCATAGTTTCAACTGTGTTTCTTGGAGCCCATGAGAGTCAGAAGGAAGTTTCAAGAAACTCCTTAGTGAAAGGGTAGAGGGCTAGGAGAGGAAGGGCTCCCCACTACAGATCAACCAGAACAGCTGCACTTTTGCCTATAACATATACCAAGGTCCTTCTTACAATTCCATTTGAAAAGGAAAAAACTTTAAAACCACTAATGTACAGTGAAATAGCAGTATTACTGGACCATCCATCCTAGATAATCCAGATGGTCTCAATTTAGATACATGTTGTCCCATTGTCAGATAACATGTCAGAACATGTGTCCCTATTTGGCATTTGTAAAATACCATGGAGCTGATGACATTTATCACATAGTGTCTTGGATTATGGTTACTTGTATGCTTGCTTTATCACCTCAACAAATTATAAACTGCCCAAGTGTAGGCAGCATAATTCTTCTTTGCATCCTTCAGAGTACCTGTCACAGCGCCTTATACTCTGGTGTTCAACATGTATATGTTGCAGAACTATAAGAATGTTAGGTCGCATTCACTATCAAGCAGATTTATGCAGCAGGTCCTGAGAGTTACAGCATAATGGAATGAATGCGCACAATTCTTTTTTTTTTTTGCGGTACACAGGCCTCTCACTGCTGTGGCCTCTCCTGTTGCGGAGCACAGGCTCCAGATGCGCAGGCCCAGCGGCCATGGCTCACGGGCCCAGCCGCTCCGCGGCATGTGGGATCTTCCCGGACCGGGGCACAAACCCGTGTCCCCTGCATCGGCAGGCGGACTCTCAACCACTGTGCCACCAGGGAAGCCCCACAATTCTTATCTTTGCTTTCTAGACAGATCCACAATTAGAAACAATTTAAAGATAGGACTCTACAAACCAAAAAGGAGTCTTAGACTACTCTAGGAACAGAGATTTTAATATAGGGCCACAAAGGAGACAGCTACCTTTGAAAAAGCTCAGCATTCAGTGTTCACTTGATAAATCTCACAGCATTTCTGGGCTTAGGTACAAAGCATAGGGTTACCATGTGCTGATTCTTGTGTGGGTGCCTAATTTGCATAACATGTCCTTCTGCTCAGACAAGTGACTGGACCATATCCAGGAGCATCTATATGTCCCTGGAATCTTAAGATGAAGGCCTCTGGAACACAGCTTTCATATTGAGTCAAGTAGGTTTAGAAAGATGAGAGAAACATAGGTCAGCCCGAGAGCAGTGCCAACATTACTGGCTCAATTCCTTGGCACCGTGTGGGCCCCCAATAAATTCATGTTGAATGTGTGAAATGGCTCCCCTCCCCTCCTTCTCCAGTTCAGTCAGCAGTCAGGCAGCTCAAAGCACTCTCAAGGGCACACGTCTACCTATCTATTATCCTCCTTGAGGAAACTACCACAACCATTGTTTCTACAGCATTGAGGACAAAGGCTAGCAAGTGGGCTTCAGAGCATCCACAATGCCAGGTGGGAGAGGCGTGCTAATGAGTCTGGTCCATCAGCAGAGTGAGCTGCAGCAAAGGGTCCTGAGCCTGAGCCTAACTGACCTTGGGACCCTCACAGGAGATTATTGTCAGATGTGGTTTTCAAACATTCCTATAAAATGTTCTCTGTGAAGTAAATGTAAGGACTGTCCTAGATGTCCCCCACTCTACATTTCCTGGTTTTCTGTGTGCGAGTCCAAATTAAGTGACCTGTAATAAGCCCATCAGAAGATGGTCTGTCCTTTGTGCACAGGAACTTCTGACACTGGGTAAAACAAGAAAGGTGACACAAGAAAGGCAGAGATGCTGAAGGCATTATGTACCTGCAGGGTAGGAGTATGTCTGGTGCCTGTGTTGGGGGGAGGTTTATGGGTACCTGTCCTTCCATGTAAGTGCATGAATGCATGTAGGAGAGCAGGAGAAATGGGGGTGTCATTGCAGACCTCTCTCTTCCTCTCTCTTTTTTCAATTTGTTTCTCACTAGCCCAGAACATTAACAGACAAAATTTTACTTCCTGCTCATCTTATAATCACTGTCATAGTTCTATAATGTTCTTTTTGGCAGGTACCAAATTGGAAGAATAAAGAAACTTTGACAATGCAACAGTCTGGATTTGATACCAGGCATACAAATGAAGACGCATCAGAGAAAGAATTAGCAGGGACTGAAATCTATACAAACCAAGTTTTCACTGTCTGCATGACCTTGAATGAATCACACACCTTGCTCTAGTTCATTCAATAAAGCATTCTTTGATTCAAAAATATTTATCACGTGCCAGGTATCTGTACTAAGCTCTGAGAACATGTTCATTTATTCACTCAACAAATATTCATTAAGTCCCTACTATGTGCCAAGCACTGATCAAGTTGTTGGGATGCAGTTGTGAATAAAACAAGCAAAGTTTTTGCCCTCATGGAGCTTACATTCTAGTGATGTGGGGTAGAGGAGAAAATAAACAAATAAATATACAATATGTTGAATGATAAGTGCTATGAATAAAGGGGGGTAAAGAGATAAAAAGGACCACGAGTGAAATTTTATACGGTCAGTCCTAGGTATTGGTTCCAGGATGACCTAAAGATAACAAAATCCCAGGATGCTCAAGTTCCTTATATAAAATAGCATAGTATTTGCATATAACCTACATATATCCTCCTGTATACTTTAAATCATCTCTGGATTACTTGTTATACCTAATACAATATAAATGCTATGTAAATAGTTGCCAGTGTGTGGCAAATTCAAGTTTTGCTTTTTGGAACTTTATGGAATTTTTTTGGGGGGGGAATATTTTCAATCCATAGTTGAATCTGCAGATGCTGAATGTGTGGAGGTGCAAGGCTGACGTATAGGACGTGTTCAAAGCCTCTGGGGAGCTAACATTTAAGTAAAGACTTGAAAGAATCAAAGGAGGGAGACATACAGCTCTCTGGAGAAAGAGCACATCACAAAGAATATAATAGGAATGACTCCTCACTATACACAAAAGCCTTTTAAGTTGCCTCAAATCCCTTCTGGAAAGAGACAAACTGTAAATCAATCCTAAGGGCCTCACCTACCCAACATGGACAAACAACCTAAGATAAGGAAGAATGAGATGAATGTCAAAGGGTTTTTAAGCCTGGAAGGCTATTTAAATATTGATATTAGGTAATGTTATTTATTAGTCACTGGTTTCCAGTCAAAAATCAAGTCCAAGTATGCAGCTATAGTTGAAGGCCTTATCCACAAGTAAAATTGGTGCTGCCCGAGTTCAAAAGCCAATTCAAATGCCAAGAGTCCTCCTAGGATTTGGTGGTTCACTGTCCAACCTGCTCAGAACTGTATGCTAGGCCTGTAGTCTGCATGCTCACACCATCTCATATATACTATTTCCTGCTGCATTTGATTAGGCGAAAGTGAAATCTCCTAACCGAGATGTGACCTGACGTTCTTTATTTACAGGGAAATCACTGGTTAGAAAATTCCTCAGCTTTTGGCAACTGTTCAGCCAAATTCATTAGCACAGGTTAACTTTATTTCCAGGACTGGTGCAATTCTATTTGGGTAGCAAGGAGGGGAATCCTCCAGCTATAAGGACATTCTTGTTCGAAATGTTCTAAACTTCCAGTTTCTCTTACATTTTCCCTTAAATCTAACTTGGCCTGGGGGGGCGGTGGATAATCGAGAACATACACACAAGAATTCAGTCTGAATGTGGCATTTTGGAGGAAAACCACAGCTGAGTACACACCAGTGTGTTTCAGCTTTGCTACAAGAGAAATAGTTATGCATTGTACATGGACTATAAAGACATTTTTTGTAAACCTTACTTTTAAATGTTTGAATTTCAGGACTTAAAATGTTCCATGTGTTTAGTATTTCTTGTTCAGCTAGACTAAAGAAAAGTGGTTGAAAATTCAGTCTCAGCATATGTATAGTATATTTCAGGAATGCTTAATATGTTACTATTTCTGGAGCTATGGAGTTTGTGAACATGGCTTTTACATTCATCACTGGTTGTAGTCAAGGGGTCACTTATTCAATATGTATTTATTGAGTACCTACTATGTGCCAGCCCCCACTTTGGGTATGCAAGATACAACAGCAAAGAAACAACAGCAAAGCAAGTCCACAAATTAGAGGAAGCAGGCCATAAATGAATCTATAAGTAAATATAACATAATGTCAGGTAATGAAGAAATTCTTCCTGCTTTAAGCAGGGAAAGGGAATGTGGGTGGTGCTGCTATTCCAGAGGAATAGCCTCTCCTCTGAAGTCTCATTTGAATAAAGACCTTAAAGGATCCTTTTGGTTTGGGGGAAGAAGTACCCAGGCATACGGAGTGCCCCAGGCACTCCTGGAGTTCCTGGAAAAGCCTGGAGGCCATGTGGCCAGGGCAGAGTGAGTGAGAGGGAGAGCTAGTCATTGGAAATGAGGTCTTTCATAGAACCATATGTCAGAGGGTTCCTGGTTGCCCCCAAAGTGGAAGAACCCACAGTCCAGTTTCATTTTTTGGAGGTCCAAACAGTCATAATGAATTGCAAGGAGACCGTGCTATCAATCTACAATCTCCTCATTAAGCTTCACCTTACTCTGTATAAAAATTGGTATCTTTTGTTTTCTCTTCTGGACCCATTTACCCATGCACTTCTCCCCCCTGAAACACCCTTCTTGACTCCTCTCCCTGTTCAGTCTCTCCCATATTTCAAAACTTAATTTAAGCTCTGCCTCCTGTAAGAATCCTTCCCTAATTCTTCTGAATGACACTCAGCAGCTCTTCTGACACTGTGGCCAGAGGTTTTACTTAGGACTTCCTCAACATCAATAGACTGGTGTTCAGGGGAACCCCGAAATTGAATGCGAAAGAGTTTGTGTAATCCTCAGTGCGTGTTTTCACAAGAGCGTTCATAAGTCCCATGAGATTTTAAAGTGAGTCTGTGACTTAAAAGATTGAGATCCACTCCTTTTGACCAGTGCTTCTCACACATCAAATGTGCACATGAACCATCTACATATCATTAAAATGAAGATTCCAGTTCAGTAGCTCTGGAGTGAGGTTTGGTGCTGCTGGTCCCAGGACCATACTTAAAGGCAAAAGGCTAGAATATTTTATTCTGCACTTGTCTGCATACAATGGCTTGTTGCTCTTTGCCTCCTAAGTAGATTGCAGGTTTCTGCTAATACTTCTTGGCTCTTCTCCCACAGCAGGGACTAGAAAAATAGCCCATCGTTGGACCTGACAGATGCTTGCTCTACAGATATAAGTACATTAATTGAAACTAATTAAAATAGCTTCTCTATGTTCACTTTCTTAGTCTCACTTAGTTTTCTAATGTAACCACCTGTTTTTCAAGGTGCTGAACTTTTCTGTAACCCAGAGCAGAATCTCAGAACTCCTAAAATCTTCCTAAAGCAAAGTTTTTCTCTCTCTTCCATATTGAAATAAAAATCCACCAAACCTAAAAGACATCATGGTTCAGGAAATGCCTCCTTTGGAAGGATAATCCACTATATAAGGGCATTCTCCCTCACTGGAGATGTTCAGTACCAAGATGTTCAGTGCAAATAAATAATGTGGAACATCAAAGAAGCCAGGATAAATCAAATCACCACCGCTAGGCCCTTGAAGGGGTAGGTTCCAGATAAACTGTTTAGAGCCCAGAAGTGAAGTCTCATAAAGAAAGGGCAGAGAGGGAAAGTCTCTAGAAGTTAAGGAACGGTGTAGAAAAGTGAAAATGGGGTTTGGGAATAAAATTGCTACCTCAAAAAACTTGCCACTCTATATTTGCATAAGCTGTAAAACAAGTTACTTAGTCATGTGGAAATAAAGTGTTTTTAACAGCATCTAATGACACAGCAAATGAAAAAAAATTTTTTACACGCAAGACGCACGAGTAAAGAATGTGTGTGCGGGGCTTCCCTGGTGGCGCAGTGGTTGAGAGTCCGCCTGCCGATGCAGGGGACACGGGTTCGTGCCCGGTCCGGGAAGATCCCTCATGCCACGGAGCGACTGGGCCCGTGAGCCATGGCCGCTGATCCTGGTGTCTGGAGCCTGTGCTCCGCAACGGGAGAGGTCACAACAGTGAGAGGTGCGCGTACCGGGGGGAAAAAAAAAAAGAATGTTTGTGCGAAAGGAATTTTTCATGTGGTATTTAATAAATATATATACATTATTATTTGTACTTATAAAAATACTATGTGCAGTAAAAGCTATGCATAAATATTTATAAAATAACTTTAAGTAGGCCAGTAACATTTAATATTTTTCAATAAATTCATACATAAAATATATACATTAGTGCCAAATGGAACGTATATTTTGAAATATGAACCCCTAGTAAAACTCTTAGGAATCTGGAGTAAAATTCAGGTATCTGCCAAAGGAAACTTCGGAGTAGTTGTCATTTGAAGAAAAGAAACGATGCTGGGTCTCTTATCTTCATGGACTGTTTTGCTTGTCATATTTCTAACATCACTTCAGCTGAATTTTGTATTTGACTTCCAACTTCATGGCCATTTGACCTGCCAACTATTATTTTCTTTGAGGCTTTTAACACTCCACCCAAGTATTTTGCTTTCCAGAAGTTGTGTCCGTTTCCTTTTCACTTCACCTTAACATCAGACGAGGTTTACAACATAGGCTTAATGTGCATCCTTCAAGGTTGCACACAGACCCAGGGGCGTCGCTGTGATGACCTGAAGTTGATACCGCTCTGAAAAGTCAAGGTCCCCTGGAGGATCGCTCTTTGTGCCAGGATTTCCATTCAACCTGAGAGTCCCGGGGCTGGGGTCGGGCCCTGAGAGCCCGACTCTCCAGGGTTCCAGTCCCCTCCCCAGGCCGAACGTGCGGGCTGGGACCTTAACGACCGGAAAACACCGCCGTTTCCTGTCGCCTACTCATTCCCCAGGCCGAAGACTCGAGGAGGAAGAGACGGAGACGGATTAAGAAAATTAATTAACCGGGTCCACGTTCGGCCTCCGGGCGAAGGGGCTGGGGGCGCAGCGGGCGCAGGTGCCGCCCAGGGCTGAATTTTACGCTCCAGGGCCAGCCACTGCGCCACTTGCGCCCCATCGCTCGTCCGGGGGCGGCCGCCACCCGTTTGCCCCAGCTTTAGGCAAAGCTCTTTTAGGGACCCCGCGGGAGAGGAAACGCCTCCCCCTGGACTGGAAAAACCTGCAGCGTCGGCTGTTCGCTTGCCCCTGCTCAGCCAGCAGCCCCTGGCGTCTCCAGTGCGCCAAATCCACTCTCCGGGTTTTGGCGGCAGCTCCAAGGGGATCAAGCTGGAAACTGTCAGAACGCGACCCTCCCCCCCAAACCGGGGCTCCGAGTGGCCCAGGGGCCCGAGGCCGGGCCGGGGCGGCGCGGTCAGGTGGCTTCTCTTGCCCGAGGGCCCCCCGGCAGCCGCGCGGGAGCCTTGCCGGGCTAGATCGGATCGTTGGGACGAAGAGAGGTGGGCGCACAAGGTTTTGTACAGGTGTCCGGGGTGCGGGCGGAGTCCCTTTGTCCTCGGGCACCCTGGAGCTAGCACCCCGGCTCCCTCTTCGAACCGAGCGTCCCGAGACCTTTCTTTGTGCCGAGGGAGCCGAACGCAGCTTCTCGCAGGGAAGCCGCATCCCTGGGGGTGGCGCTGGGGCGGTAACAATGAAAATCCATTGTCCTTTGGGGGCCCGTAGGCCCGACCGCGGGTGAACCCGGTCCGCCCGCTCCGGGCCGGGGCTCAGGTACAGCGGCTAGAAGGGTCTGCCTGCGGCCCCCGCCCTCCGCCCCGCCCTGACCCGCCCCGCGCGCCGCCGGACCCGCCCCGCGCCGCCCCGCCCCGCCCCGCCCTTCGCAGGTTCAGTCCGGGAGTACGGCTGCGGAGCGCTCAGTCTAGCTTGCACCTTCTCTCCCGGCCGCTGCCCGAGAGGGCGGGGAGGGTAGCGGTGGGGCCCGAGCTGGGGGCGAGTCCAGAGACCCCGGCCTTGGGCGCCTTCACGCCGTCTCCGAGCGCATAATGCTGTGAGCAGGCGCCGCTCCGGCCGACCCGGCTGGATCTGCGCGTGGCGGGCAGGGACTGCGTGCGCCTTCGGGAACTGCGGCGCCCGGCCCCGGGGTCAGCGGCTGGGATCCTTGGCGCCGCTGGTGAGTTGCTGCCTGCCCACGGCTCCTTCTCTGCGCTTGTGTGAGTATGTCCAAACCGGCGGCCGTGGCCGTTTCCGGCGTGCGCGGGGGGCTAGGCTTGGAAATGCACAGGGAGCGGGGATACCTAGGGCATCCCTTTCCAGCTGGTGTCCAACGGATCAAAGGGGACATAAAGCAAACAGGGAGGGGTGCGAGCGGCATGACCAGATCTCAGAGCTCCACCGTTTGTGCCCACCACTTTTCAGGGTGAGGCTGCGCGGCTACACTGCACCCTCCGAGCTATTGACAGCCATTCTGGGCGCGTGCTGCATTTTTCCATCTGAGAACAAGCCGCACATGGCTACCGCTCCCCTCCCACCGTGGATTGGCATCAGGGCTGCACAGGGTGCACGGTGCAGATTTGAGGTGGCAATACCCGCTGGGTGCCCTCTCCTCACTTGACGAGGGGCATTGTGCCTGGGGCTCCAACCTGCAGATCTGGCAGTCGATTTTTTTTTTTTTTGTACGGTGGTTTCTGAACAACTGAAGTGTTTTCAATATTTTTTTCCCCTTTTTCCTTGAAACTAAGTGTCTTGACAAGTATCGGACATGTAAGGACGAATGGATCTGGCCATTTTTCCGTTATGGATTATTATACTCCATCCCCCTCTCGACCTCGGGAGGCATGTGTTTCATCTTATAAATAGAAAGTAGCGTATTTTTTGGCAGGACCTCCTTTATACTGTACAGTCTGAGAGGTCAGTTTAAAAATAAATATGCACTTGAATGTTACATTACCGAGAGTCAGGCTGTGGCTGGGACAAGCTGCGTGGACAGCAGCATCAAAGCCGGGAGCGCAGCTGTGTTGAAAGGAGTAAAAGCCCCAGAGTGCAGCCCAAGCTGACAGTCAAGTAATTACATTTTGTTTAAAAAAAAAAAAAAAAAAAGTGAGTGAATTAAAATGAGGGCGGGAATAGGAATGTCAGAAGGGTATTGCAACATGAATCTTTCCAGACCTGGTGTATTTGAGGGAGTCGCCGCTGATGCGTGCTAGGTGGTGGGGTGGAAGGTGCTGGGCAAGGGGAGGGAATTTATGAGTGTGTTAGGGAGACAAAGGTTTCCTCCCAACCCCCCAGCTCTTAGGCTTCACAGTAGTATCCTAGAGTTTCTTGGGGGGTGCTGCCTTTAAAAAAGAACACAAATCAGGAGAGCAGCAGATTTGAATAGAAAGCCTTTCTTGGGGACTTCCCAGGGAAGCACGGGGAGACAAAAGGCTCACCTAGAAGCCCTGATGATGCCCCAGGAGTATCCCTAAGGCAATTTAAAAGACTCCTATAACCTTCTAACTTCGAAAAGATCTTTCATCTAATGACCAGGAAATGCAGCTTCTTTTCTGGATAGTTCCAGAGATTCTCTTTTTGATACCAGCTAAGATCTGTTATGAGCTCTGTGACAGTTAAGAATAAGCTACACAGGTGTGTTTTCAGATTAGTTTGAAACACTCAGAGATAAGTTAGGGCAGTTGTGAAATGTTTGGCATTGTCACATGTGAAATTAATGATAAAGACTAATAGTCAAAGCACCAAGGAATGGTTGAGAGTTCTTCATTAAGTCTCTTAAAGAACGTAGGTTTCCCAACAGGCATCACTCATTGACTAAAACACTCAGTACCAGCCTCTGGGCTCACAGATAAGAACATTAGAGGAGAAATTTGGAAGCCTTTCTGGATCCATGGCAGTTCCTGTTTTCCAGTGGTTATCATCTGCAAGAGATTTACATTATGAATTCCATGATTGGAACATGGTGCTATGACTGTGGCAGCAGCTACAGACATGAAATAAGATGAGCTCCCCCTTCCCTTAAGATCTGAGCAGTGAAATTCTGTTTTGTATCTCAATGGAACATGTAAAGACAGCCAGAGTAATAAGTGTTGCCCATTTTTTTGCTTTTTATTGTAAATTTAAACGTGGTGCAATATGAATAAATACAATGCCATAAAAATCATTGCAGAACTGTTCACATGAGCTGGTTTGTCCTACCTGCTGTCCAGCTTTTCCTTTAAACTGGTGTTTTATGTCCAACATGTTCACAAAAGCTGCCCTTTTTCCCTTCTAAAATTCGTGGTGTTCAACAGCATTGGGGATAAAGTTGTTTTAACCTACATCACCAAAAGACTTTTACCAGGCCATAAATTTTTCAGCAGCTCTTTGCCCAGTAGCCATAACATTTATCCAGAGAGTGGACTTCCAATTCATAACCTGAAAAACCTCTAGGAAGGCTGCTCCAATTTTTTTTAATTGTGAAAATTCTTGCTTTCAGTCTGATTTTATTTAAGCTGGCCTAATTTCTTTCTAACTAGAATCCTGTGTACCTGCTTATTCACTGATGGAATAAAAACTTAAATGTATTTTTTTTTTTTTTTGCGGTACGCGGGCCTCTCACTATTGTGGCCTCTCCCGTTGCGGAGCACAGGCTCCGGACGCGCAGGCTCAGCGGCCATGGCCCACGAGCCCAGCCACTCCGCGGCATGTGGGATCTTCCCGGACTGGGGCACAAACCTGTGTCCCCTGCATCGGCAGGTGGACTCTCAACCACTGCGCCACCAGGGAAGCCCCTAAATCTGTTTTTTAAATGCAGTATGTTTGCCAGAGAGCAAGGACAGTATAGTCATTTGAAACTACTAGATTAAGCCAGCCACAAAATCTTTACCAAGCACGGAAGCCAAAGAATTCTCCTAATATATCCCACTGTCCCGTGAATTTGTATGTCAAAGGTACTTCCTACATGGAGCCTGCCCTAAGTGCCAAGCCCTGTTCTTAGCCCTTTACCTTGAGTAACTCATTTATTTCTAATAATCACTCTATGAAGAAGGCACTGTTAATATCCCCATTTTACAGGTGTAGAAAGACCTCTTACATAATTTGCCCCTAATTACACAGTAAGGAACATACCTAAACATGCATATGCAATTTAGCAACCCAGTATGTGCATGAATGAATGGCTAATTTTCCACGAAGATCAGCATCTTCTGCTTAAGGAGATGGGGGAAAAACCCTGAGGTTAAGAGCCTCTGAGGCAGGCTGTCTGGGTTCATATCTTGGCCCTGGCACTTAGTACTTGTGCGACTTGAGGCAAATTACTTAGCCTGTGTACCTCAGTTTATCAGTTACAAAATGAGGATAATATTACTCTGAGGATTAAATGAGTTAAAAAAGAACACACTCAGAACAGGCCAGGTCCAGAGTAGACCCAATAAAAAGTTGATGCTTTCATTATTGCTTTTGTTGTTTCCCTAGGTGCTTAATACTTGTCTCATTTAATATTCACAACTGCTCTTTGAGGTAGATAGTATTGTTCTTATTTTCCAAATGAGAACACAGGCTCAGAAAGGTTTAGTAACTTGGTCATGGTCACACAGCTAACTAACTAGCAGAATCAGGTTTGAATGCAGGTCTGTTTGACCTTATGCTAAATAAATACCCCACCCTCACCAACAGGGAGGACGGCCAGGGAAGCTATTAAATCAGACTCTTTTAAGGGTTTTTGGCCTCTGACAGAGAACTCATTTAGCAGTACACTGTATCTCACAGTACCACCGCCCAAAGGAAGATGACAGTAATTGCCAGCCTTTGGGAATACCATGTGAATTATTTTATTTATTGAAGATAGTTCAACTCACAAGTACGGCCACTAGTCAACTGCAGTGGATCCAGCATCAAACTGCTAGCGGTAACCTGAGCAGTTTAATTTATACCATAAACAAAGAGATTTACTAGGAGTATCAGGACCCAAACATGAAGTGGAGTTTAGTGTGTGGAGCACATCCTTCCTTTGAAGTTCTAGAGGTCAGGGGGTTGCAGGGTCCAGTAACCGATCTGGATGGTCACCTCCTTGAGACTGGTGACCACATTCATGGTGCCTGGCCCTGCAGTCCCTGGCACTCGTGATGTTGCCCCAAGAGGAGCTAAAGCAAGATGCAGGAACCACGAGCAAGGTGTGCAGGAAGGTTCTGTCCTTGGCAGAAGTCGGGCCTCATTACAGTTCTAAGTTCTGTACATGCCCCAGACCCTGCCAGATAACCTTCTGGTGTGAAAGATAGAGCAAGGAGGCCTTTGAAACCTAGAGGGGTGCCCCGGATAACCCAAGGGGCCTGCCTGGCCTCCACTGCCTTTGATACTGTGGGTTTGTGATGAGCTGTGGGAGGCTGCTCAGATTGAAGTAGGGGTTCTGGAAAGGATGTCTTGGCTTGAAATAACCCAAGTTGTCTCAAAACCGAGGGCAACAACGGTAGGACTGTTCACCTCCATTTGGAATCTCCCCTTTTCCTGCCCCCATCCTTTCAAGGTTACAAACCAAAACAGCATCCCACAAACCAGAATAAATAAGATCAGTAGCCAAATAGTTCTACAGCAACAGTCAGGTATGTTCTTTGCTTTAGAAAAAGATGCCTTCCTTGACCTTAATGTACTTCTTGAGTGCCAGTCTCATAGTGATGATTGAGTTTGACAGTACCTCTGGTGGAAGAGCAGTTTTTTAAATTAAAGCATACAGTTTTATAATACAAATCATATTGATATTAGAAAGTTTGCTATTTCTGAATAGCCAAGTAAACTGATGAGTTTAAGGGCTGATGAGTTCAAATTAGTATTTTCTTGATCAAGTCATGAATTAATAGTAGAATCCTGGAACCTCAAATTTTAAATTTTTTAAAACCTGGATTTTCAGTGGTTTGGGTTTTATTTGCATATTTGAGAAAGTCATCATTAACCTTCTAGCCTTTGATTCTTTGTTAGAGTGTTACAGAGATCACACACCTGCAGTTAGCTAATACAGCACCACCTCATGTGAACTTTGAGACAGGAATAGCATCAGAAGAGGATTCTTTGGGAAACCAGTCTGATGAAGGTCCCTCCCTGCAGGACTTTTCAGAGCATTGAATGTCGCTGGTACAGTGAATCTCCACATGGAGATAGTGTCTATCAAATCATTTTGCCCACAGAGCAGCTGCCAGGACTAGTCTAGCAAGAAACACTTTGGGAACCATCAAGCCAGAGGCAGACACCACCCGCTGTAGCCTGCCTTACAGAGCTGAAGGAACTCAAGAACCTTTTAGAGAACCACAGGGTGTACAGGGCCAGAGACCCAGAAACGCACTAGAAGATGCTAGCAAGCACCCCGCCATTCTGTTTGATAAAACTCATGCAGAATTAAGTGGAGACGATCACAGAGGGATTGGAGGAGATGAGAAAACATAGGTTCTGGTCTTAGCTCTGACCCAGGTTGTGGAACTGTGACCTCTCGGGGTCTTATTCTCATCTCTAAGATGAAGCTTTGGGTTCTAGATGGTTTCAGATCTTTTCTAGCTCTAGAATCCAGTGAGCCAGGATCAGTGACACCTATTAGCATAGCAGTCTTACTACTATACGAATATGTAAAACCCCGCGTTAAAAAACAGACCTAGTGCAAATCCGGGCAGGGCAGCCCAAGCCAACGTGGAGGGCAGAGAACTTCAAAGTCAGGCCTCTATTTAGACAGCTTACACATTTGGGAATCCGTCATGTTCTGGTGACAACTTGAAGGTCATATTTGTAGACGCATCATGCCAATGATAGATGACTGTGTGTTTAGTTGAAAAAGACCCGTTCTGTTCAAATCCATTATAATCATTTAGGCCACACGCAACTTTTTAAACAAGCAAAGTCGTTTTTAGGTAAAATGTGGCTTTGCCATTTCAGAATATATGTGAATTCTTTCCCTTTTTATTTATTTTTTTAACTTTTTTTTTGGCCAAGGAGCAGTTCAGACACGTAACATTGATTTTTAACACAGCAGGAGACGGGGTAAGCCCTTGACTGGCCAGCTATGTCACAAGGTGAATCCTTGCCCATCTCTGGGTAGGTTCTGTCTGGGAAGATGTGCAAGGGGAAGGATGGGGGTGCAGAGGAAGCTGGTGGAAGTTCTCCAAGCTCTCTCCTGGCTCTAAACAGCTGTGATTCTGTTTTTTTTGTGTTTGTTTTTTCCTTGTATCTGAGGCATTTTCCATAGTGTCTTGTACCTTCTCCTATTTTAACACTGATTGTGTTTAAATGATCATTTGTTGACCCTTGTGGCTGCCTAGACTACTGGCTCTTTTGAGAGTAGGGACTGAACCTAGTTTAGCTTGGCATTCATCTTTTTTACAATAGGACTTGATGAAAAAATGGACAATCTAGTCCTACCTGTGTCATCTTCTCTTAGCATTGTTGAGCCAGAAATCCTTTTCAGTTACCCAAGCTTAAGTCTGACCATAGTAAAATTATTCCTTCCCAGGCTACCGAATGTTCAAATTCAAAAGGAGGTACCTCCAATCCTTTGGTTTTGGTGATAATGATCATCCAAGGTACTCTGAAAATCAGGCCACCACCAGAACTTCCTCAAAGTCTTCTCGGCCGGGCTGTTCCAACCTCCACTGAAGCTTTCTCCTGCCCAGGTGTGACTGCGGTGGCTCGGTACCGTGTGTCCACTTACAGCACAGACTGGGCAGTCCCAGTGCTGGAAGGATGAGTGTTGTTGTTTCCTAATGCTCACCTAGACCTCTCAGCCATGCCTGCATGAGCCATTCATCATTGGTGTGCTTACTGATCATTTGTCTCCATGCTGGGACGTAGGCTCTGTGAGCACATCATTGCTGTAGCCTCGGTTCCTAGAATAGTGCCTGGCACTCAGTAGGTCCTTATTAGATGTTTGTTGTTGAATGGACATTGTGGAAGGTGAATGACTAGCCAGGGACTGGAGGAAGTCATATGGAAGGCTCTCTCCAAAGCCTGCTGCTTGCTGAATGAATCAGCTCAAGCCACGTGTCCCACTGTGCACGGCATAGCACCAAACTGGAAACTCTTTTCCTGCTCTCAGATGACTTCAGAGTGAAATGTTTTCCAAACTAATGTTGATTTTTGGCCTTACATAAGTTTTAGTAGAAGTTTACGCTCATGGGTGGATTTTGTTCTGTATTCCTCTTAAGCCCTTAAGCTGTTGGGCTCACCTGTGGGCTCACCTGACAAGGCAGGTAGTGCCACTGCCGACATATCTCAGGGGCAGCATGGGGAGTAAAACAGTGACTTCTTCCCAATTCCAGTTTTTTCGCAGAATGAGGAATTATACAGTTGGCTGTCTGTATCCGTGGGTTCTGCATCTGCAGACTCAGCCAACAGCAGATCAGAAACATTGGGGGGAAATAAAAGTTCCAAAAGCAAACCTGAATTTGCTGTATGCTAGCAACCATTTCTACTTTGTATGTGTCGTCTCCTGCTAAGAAGACACCATTACTATCTCCACTCTACAGATGAGCAAGCTGAGGCTCTCAGAGAATGTCATTGGCATTGCTTTGTACCCTTAATTTAATATCAGGAAAATGAGAAAAGATAATGAAAATTTTATAAGCTAGTAAAAAGTATTTTGATTCTAAGGATAGTCTTAACTTCACTAAAAAGCATTGTTTTTTTCTTAAAATTCCCTAGAAGCTAGAACCCTAACATCCGTTTTCTTTATTAAGTATAAATAAGTCTCAAACACAAATCTATGATTCTATTACCTGTCTGTGTGTACATGAAGCTTACATGCACATCCCGGGGGCTGCTACTTGAAATGAGGAACACAGACTAGCGGGTATCTCCCCAGACTCCTCTCCCAGTGCAGGAATG
>NW_006769677.1:5304014-5325571 GCF_000442215.2 Lipotes vexillifer
TGCTCTCCCTCCCCTCTGGAATTCCTACCACAGTTTCAGGCTCAGCTGGAAAACTTCCTTTGATGGGCCTTTCCCATTCTTTAAGCTGATTAACTCAAGTTGGTTAGACTTCTTCCCATCCAGCCCCACCTGGCCTCTCCTTGAACCTTAATCACACACCTAATTCTTTTCTTGGAATGGTACTGATTCCCTCTCACCTGACAGCTCACCAAATATTTAAAGAAAATAACTATGCCCTTAAATTTTTCTTCATCTGACCAATCATTGGCTGTAATTTTCCTAACTCAAAGGAGTCCCATTTGTTCTCAAGGCTGGAGGAACTGCCCTTGGAGATAAAGGATACATGTACATGTAAAGAAGTTAGCTCCATGTCCTGTTGACAGAATTATTCTCTAATTAAGCTGGAGGTAAGAATTCCAGTTGTTCACAGGGCAGACACAAATCATTTTAGCCCCATCTGCAATCATATATTGGTGACTGCCAGAGACATTTTAAGGAGAAAATGGATATGGTTATTTTGGCAATTAGAATGGTTCCCCTCCTTAGCACTGTATTTCAGTAGATGTTCTTTTTCATTTGGGATAAAGATACTTTATGCTTGCATAGCACTCTATGAAGATTTTCACACTCAGCTCTTACAATCACCTGAGAGATAGACGGGTTTGGGGTGATTATCCCATTTACACAGGAGGTAACTGGCCCCCATATGGTCTGGAGTTGTAAAAGAATCCTATAGGGCTGGCTCAACGTTTCACCCAGTTCTTTCCTCCCCTAAGGCCTAGAATAGCAGTGAGAGCTCTATCTACTGTTTTGCTTGCCCATGTGTTCATGCATTTAATAGGTGTTTTGGTTTTTTTTAAGTACTTGATCTGTGCTAGTTATACACTGATATTAAAACAGTCTTTTTCTGTAGAATGTTCATTATACAGTTTCTTGCAGGTTCCCTTGTATATCTTGGGCTAAATAATCCAAGTTTCCCCTTAATCCATTTCCTTTTGAAAGGAGAGGTCAGGCGAGCAAGCTCATTGTTTCTCCTGGGCCTCATTCTTTAAGATTGGCTTAAATGTAACTAGCAAGTCTGCATTCCGGGAAATGTATTGTCAGATCTTTCTAGAGTCTTGCCTGTCTCTCTAAGACTCTATTTGCACATGGCAGTTATGGATGGAAGTTTTTCCCTTTGAAATAGCATGTCAACAAATATTTTTTGCCTTAATCTCAACAATCTGTATGAGTCCGTAGAATTACTGTCGCTTACATTGATAAGCTGTTAAATTCTTACCCTGCACAGATAAAGGAAAAGAAACCCATTGCCACAAGAAAATAGATGACAGCTCCTTGCTAGGTGATTTTTTAAATTTATTTTATTTTCCTGTAGGAGTCACAGAAAGACTCAGATTGCATTTTCAGCAGGACAGGCAGGGTTGAAGAGGAAAGATGTCAAGGCAATCTCATACTTTCTCCTTTGTTCATTTAACAAACATTTGTTCAGTACCAGCCATGAATTAAATATAGTCTGTCCCCAAGAGAAGGCAGCCTAGTGGAGTAGACATTAGTAATTGCAGTATAGTTTGAGAGTTGGTGGGTTTGAGGTATAAAAGGGTAGTATAGGCCTTGAGGACTGGCTGGACATGTAGCTGCAGGGTTGGGCGAGACCCTGATTGCTAAAGTGGGCCTCACAGGCTATCTTATCTCCAGGCTGTAAGGGTGGGCCTGCCACTCAAGGTTAAGGGAGCATTCTAGATGGTGCGTTCTGATAGAGACTGCAACATAAAGAGGAAGATGAGGTTGAAAGCAAGGAGACAGGTGGGAAGGCAAATGCTCTTGTGCAAGAGATCGTGAAAGCTACAAGTGAGGCTGAGGCATGAGGCAGTAGGATGGACAAGAGGACACAAATAATAGGACTTGATGTGGAGAATGAGGCAGGGCGAGGAGTCAGGGGTGACAGCTGGGTTTTGGATTTGGGTGACTTCCTGCCATTTACCGAGAGGGAAAAGTACAGGAGGCCTATGCTGAGGGCTGGCAAGAGGAGGAAAGATGGCAAATTCCATCAGGGGTAAGTTGAACAGGAAGTACCTGAAGGAAGCCACAGAGAAAGGTATGAAAGACTAGGGGAGGAAAGTCCAGTGCTTCTTTCTGTGAAGGAACAGTGTTTTTTAGTGTTTTGTTTCTTTGTTTCAATTTCCAACGGATTGTATAGGATACCTGGCACGATGAGTAGCTGCTTGGACCACACCCAGTTTCCACGCAGACCTGATCATACACAGCTCCCAAACTTGCCAAGAGTCTGACCAATGGGAAGAATCCACAGATCCACATGCTTGATTATGTCATAAAGTTTCTAGAAGCTTACTTTCAATTTCTTTCCTTATCTCATCATGGACTGGCCTAGTCCATTGATCCACTTTGAGTAGCACTGGTCTAGACTAAGGTATGTACGGGCTGAAGACACAGATTTGGAAGTTAGCATTAGAGGTAGTTGAGGCCAAGGACAGGGGTGTTATTGCTGGGAGACTGTTGAGGGCTGGGCCGTGGACAACCACCATCCAACCCCGTGAAAATGCCAACGTCTAAGGCAGGGGTTCAAACTTTTCCCATAAAGCGTCAGTTTAGTGTTTTAGGTTTCGATGGCCACATACAGCCTGTCACAGCGACTCAACTCTGACCTTGTTATTTGAAAACAGCTCTGCCAGTTTCCAACCCTCAGCACTACAGGGAACGGGGGCCGGAAAATTCTTTGTCGTGGGGGCAGTGTCCTGTGCATCGTAGAATGTTCATTTAGCCGTGCCTCTGACCTCTGTCTACTAGATGCCAGTAGATGCCACCACCCCCAGTCATGAGAATCAAAAATATGTCTAGACATTGCCAAATGTCACCTGCGGGGGTGGGGGGATGGGACAGAATCACCCTCAGTTGAGAACTACTGAGCTGAAGGTAGTACATAAAAAAATGAGCACTGGTGTGTTCCAATAAAACTTTATTTACAAAATCAGACACGGGGTTGGATTTGACCCACCTACCATAATTTGCAGACCCTTGATCTAAGGGATGGGCATAGGGAAAACTAAAAGGGCTTATTCAATAAAATTTAAGGGCCTCTTGTGTTTGCAAGCCCAAGAGGAGGCTCTGTAAGTGATCCAGCATAAAGAAGAGACTGTTAACAACAGCGGCTCCTTTTTTATAGCACCTTTGCCTACCTTATTCTTATTGAGCTTACTACCTACCAGAAGATATCAGACACAAAATCACAAGAGAACAGGAAAGAAAACAAATATAAGCTCTTTAGGAGCCCTAAGAAAAACCTCCAAGCAAGGCAGTAATGAGCCTGGATTGCGTGAGGTGAGTTTGAGAATTTCTCCAGGAAGGAAGTGACTGAAGCAGGTCTTGGAGGATGTTATGAATAATGGTTGATGGTAAAGAGGTGGGAGGACAATTCACGTAAGGAACACAGGTTTCTTAGTTTCAGAAAGTCAGGAGGGAAGTCACGTGTCAGTAGCAAAGGAACGGAGCCATTGTCCCGGCGAAAGCCTTGTGGGTGTACAAGGCGCCCCGATGCATGGCCACGATGCACATGTTTCCTCTGGGAAAATAATTACCAGCACTTAACGCTTTTTCCTAAGAACAGGATATTTTTTTTTTTCTCCTTGAGACTCAGGGGCTTTTACTACCTCAGAATTTTAATCTCGTGGCTTTTATTTCACATGAAGTCAAATCCCTTTTGAGATTCTTTGACAAGGGCAAAAATACTGAAAATTCCTAGTGAGTTGGAAAGGCTGGTATCTGGGACCATTTTATTCATTCTTAGTTAATAACAAGGTCAGGTCATCATCTCTGCCTCTCATTGGTGTTGAGATCATAGTGTATCATTTCCTCTTGGTGCTGTCAGACTTCAGGACAGATAGCCTAGAATAGACACTTCCATTCTCACCCCACTTCCACGGCAGTCGTCACGTTAGTTATCAAATCAGCAGTGGTTAAAAGCACAGATTGTGGAGTCCAGCCATAGCTGAAATCCTGGCTCCTCCATGTTTTGGCTAATGGGTCTAAGACATGGGCTTAATCTAAGACTGGTTCCTAAGAGGTGTGTTCTAATACTCATCTGTCTGGCCCACAGCACACACTCTAGCCATCACTATTCACATATGTAAATTCCTTAGAGAACTCTGCATTTCAAATTTGCTACTTTCTAGAGGCATCCCTTGTAGACTTGGACTGGGGGATGGTTCCCGAGAGCGAAGCAACTCATCTCTCATGATGGAAGGTCTAGCAGGGGTTAGGGATTTAAATAACACTTCTTAATTTGTTCACTGTGTGCCACGTGTTATGGTTAACAAAAAAGATAAGACACAGCTTATACTCACAGAAAAGCTCTCAGCCTAGTCAGAAGGGATATTCATTCATGCATTCAACAAATATTTGTGTACAGATATTTATGTACAAGTAACACAGGGGGGTTTGCCATGAAGTAGGTAGAGAATGCACTGGCCACTGCCAGGTTCCAAACATACCCAGTGTTGGTGTGATGCAGAGGAGCCCCTGCAACGAGTGTGGACAATTGCTAAGGGCCCTAGCAGGATGGGAGGACGGCATGGAAATCCCTATCTGTCCCTTCATCCTGTTAGGGAAGGAAGAGTAGTCAAGAGACCTAAATTAGATGTGCTCTGAAGACAAAGGACGAAGAACACCATACCATATGTAGTATGAGTCAAGTGACCATAGTCTGAATTTCTGGACACCTGTCAAACCTGTTTGGACCACTTGATATTCCTATTCCCATAGTTGGAGTTTTCATAGAATAGTTACTGACTTAAATATTAGGGGTTTTTTTCTTTTTATTTTTTTGGTGAGCAGCTAAGCAACTTTACAAGTTATTTGATTTGAGCTGAGTTTTCAGATTTGAGCCAATTCCCGGCTGAATGTTGCTGACAACTTCAGGGTGAGATTCTCATCCTGTACTGATATTGTCCTTGCAGCTTCACAAACCAAGTCAGATCCATTAGTTCTAGAAGCATGGGAGCAGTTCACAGGAATGGTCTTATTTGATTCGTATCCACCGGCTAGCGCCTCTGCCTTGGTCCTTCTGCCCAGCCCTGAGGCTGAGTCCCTTGTAAAACTCATCATGGTAAATGAGCCAGGCCCTTCTCCTGCCTCGTTATAACTGCCAGGGCTCCACATCCGTCTTGAGTCCTCCTCAATAACTCATTTTAATAGGGCGAAAGGTTGAAATGGCCTCTCTTCAAAAGTGCAGGGTTGGTACTTTGAGGTGGATGCTCTGTCTTCCAATTTTGCTTCTAAAAACCCTTTCAAACAGTACAATTAGATCCTATAAATGTGAGGAGTGTATGCACATTAGCAGTGAGTCTCCCATATGGTATTTGTGGGTCTCTATATAATCAGGGTTGTAAAAGAAAAATAAATACAAGCTGTAGCTGAATCATAAACGAGAAGTCCCTTTATAAATAATTGAGGGTTGAGATGTAGCATAGACTTTCTGAGTGGGTCTATAAAATAGTCTGCTCAGTCTGGCTATAAGTTCATTTGCATGACAGCCAGGCGGCTGGGAACTAAGCTAATGGTGTTTTATAGCCTTGCAGCATATAGCTATGTCCTCAGTTCAGATAATATGGGGAGAGGATAAGAATCTAAAAATAGAAAAGGCATCTTTTTATCTTCTCGTGGGTGGAGTAAAACAGACTAAAAATATGAAAAGCATCCTTTCAGGATGCCATTTACCAGGGTATTCTCTGGTTACATTTATTTCTGTCTTAGATTTTCATGTAAGTTCAATGTTGAATCTCTAGTAGTATGATTTTTTTTTTCTCCTTGAATTTTAAAATAGTTTGATCCAGAGACACACTCCTACAGAGGTTTGCAAAAGGATTGGCATGAGTGCCCTCATCATCATAATATTTTAGTATTTCTGATACAGAAGGTTGTCTGGTCATCCCTATATTAGTAACAAATGGAAAGTCTTCTAGGAAAAGTCTGTGAGTGTTTTTTATGGGTGAGTGTGATGTGGAGCCATAAGGAAATGAGCAGTGATAGTTTTCCCTGTGGGAGACTCAAAATGAATAGGGACGAGACCCCACCCACTGTGCACATCTCAGACGCTCAGAGGCAAGGCTGCTGCCCGGTGACATCCTCCATGCATGCCCGGTACACTGCCCCCTTCCCACAGCAACCCATTCCATCTTGCCAGAACCCTGGATTCTCCCTTAGAGGATCCAAAAGCTGTTTCCCTGTAGCTTCTGCTTTTGTAGCCCTAGGGCCTCTCGTACTGAACAAGTTAATCCCTTTTCCACTGCAGTTCAGTGAATCCTTCAGATCCCTAAAGATTCATTTTCCCTCAGTATTTGAGTTTTCTCTAAGCTGCTCCGCCTCACCTTCTCGTGTCCTGACGGAGTCCCTTTGTCTCCCTGTTGGACTCCTGGGAACCTGCAGGAACATGTTCCAGGTCACCTTTATCCCTTTAAAGTGTGAAGCCCAGGGTGAAATACACTTTTCCAGGGCTCATCGCAGTGTAATTATATCTCCCCTATGTTGGCAATGGAGAGCAATACCCCAGAGATGGTTGTGGGTGTAAGGGGTGGGGGGTTCTTGGCCATGCCACCATCCTTCCCTGGGACTGTTGCCTCAGGCACAAAGAAGGAATAACCAAGTATTTTTGCTTGGGGCCCAGATGGTACAGCGGTGCTGCATCTGGGTGCTAGGAAGAAGGGCATGCTGATTCAACACTGAGACAAAGCGAAAAGTGATAGGAAGTTAGGGGGTCTTGGAAGGATGTGACAACTAAGCAAGAAAGGGGAAGTCCAGTGCAGACTCACTTCCTGCAAGTTGAAGAAAGGAAAAGGCCCACAGGTCCCCCAGGACAGCCACACGCACACATGCCTCCCCCCCCACCTGCCCTTTTTTATGCATGCGTGTTTTAGATTAACATTGCAACCTATCGTGCAGGATGCAAGAACTTTTTTATCCTCTCTGTCCCCTAAGAATTAATCTAAAAACAATTAGTAGACAAACCAAACATTCCTTTCTTAAAATAAATGGAATTTTAAAAAATCCCAACCCCTTTGTTCTTTTCAGAGCCCTGTGAGTTGCCAGTACTGTCAACTCTGGTCATCCAGGGACTGATTTTTGAGTGTGTGACTTTTTCATAACCCTTTGCTTTTCTCCCCCACCTCCTGGCTGCTGCCCTGTTTTGGTCTTTTCAGCATCATTCTCTTTACCAAAAGGATGATAAGGAAATGAAGGGAAGGGTGGCCACTTCAGTTTTTTTCTTCATTGAATTATTATTTCTGTGTTGATTTTTCCTGTTAACACTGTCACTTATGCTTAAATCAGTCACATGTAAGAACCTGGAATTGTCTGGCCTGGTACAGGAATGACCACCTGACACTGCCTTTCTTATCAAAACCATGCCTTCAACTTCCTCCTGAGTCCTTTTGTGTCTTGGAACCCTTGAGCTTCTCACAAGTTCCTGTGAGTAGGGGTCTGTGCCTTTGCAGCTGGACTTCTCGCCCACACATCTGCCAGACATCCTCTCTAACCTTGATAGACAGTGACAGGCGACTGACTGGGGAGTTGAACCCTTTTGTTGGCCAATCTCTCCTCTCCAGTGCCCAGGAGCTGGAACCTTTGTTTTCAGAGGAATCTATAATTTCCAAGATGAATATTACCTCAAATGTCATCTAAGCGGGGGGAAGAGGAGCAAACAGTGATCTAAGAACTTCCGGAGAACGGGATCAGCAATCTTGGAGAGTTCAGATTTCAGGGCCAAGGGCAGGGTTTTGAGAAAGGTCTACACATAGGATGGTTTCTTTGTCTCTCTCTTTTTCTTTCTTTCTTTCCTTTCTCCCTCCAGTCGTTCATCCCTTCCTCCCTCTCTTCCTTCCTCTCTTTCCAAGACGGTGGGAGTGGAGGAATGATGGCAATGTAGGAAAGCTGGAGAGCAGGAGAGTCCCAAGTGTGGAGAGTCACTGACGGTGGTAGAGTCCTGACCGATACACAAAGGCTGGAAATGCTCTTCATTTGGATCATGGAACGCCCAGGAGGGCTGGCTCTCCAGTTCTAGTCAGGCCTGTAAGCCCTTTTGGTTTAGCTCTTCCTGTCTTCTTCTCCCGCTTCCTCCTCCTGGGTGTCCACCTGACTCAGGCTTTCCCTCTGATTCATCCCTTGCTCTGTCTGCTGCCACGTGGGTCAGCCACCAGCAGCCTCCAGGAGCCCAAGTCTCCTTTTCAGAAAATGGTGAGGAGGGACGGGATTTCGTGTTGTGGCCTTTAGGACCATTCCACCATAAAGTGCTGCTCATCTGCATCACCACCACCTCTCAGAGAAGGAGCTATACCCCTGAGCCCCAGTACCTCCACCTGCCTGTGCTTCCCTCCACATGGGTACCCTGCCACCCACACTTTCACCAGCATCCTGGGTCTCTTCCCTCTTCTCATTTCCTTCTGACGAAAAACCTTCTCTTCTGAGACCTTTTCCATCCTACAAATACAGACTGGTGGAGCCTCTTTGGTGAAGGCCTGATCACCACAGAAAGGAATGATCTGTCCCTTTGACAAGCTCAGGTGAGATGAGGGTCAGCCCTCTCGTGAGGCCTTCCGCCTTAAGATTTTGGCTTTTGAACCCACTTTCCCATAATATTGTTTGCATTATGATCAGTGACTCATGGGTTCGGTAGACGTTTTAGGACCTACGTATAAAATTGTCTCTGCAGGAAACAACCCTCGTACTTATTTTTTTTAAATAGCTAATTCATGCACGTAGTTAAGAAATCTAAAATCATGAAAGGATGTACAGTGAAAAGTTTCTCTTCCACCCTTATCCCCTTCCATCTACTTCCCCTCCCCGTGGGCACCTCACCATTATTTCCTATGTATGCTTCCAGAGAAAGTTTATCTACATACAAGCCAGTACAGATGTTATCTGTACACTTTTGCACCTCTTTTATTTCTTTGCAGATATATGTCTTTGAAGTTCTTTCTATATCAGCATATAAAGAGCTGCTTCATCCTTTTCTAGGCCTGTGTAATATTCATTTGTACAGATGCACCTTAATTTGTATAACCAGTCCTGTAAAGGTGGACAGTTAGGTTGTTTCCAATTTTTTTTTTTTTTTTTTTTTGCCGCACCGCATAGCTTGTGGAATCTTAGTTCCCCGACCAGGGATTGAACCCGGGCCCCCAGCAGTGAAAGCTCCATGTCCTAACCACTGGACCACCAGGGAATTCTCAGTTGTTTCCAACTCTTGGCTGTTATAAACTATGCTGGACTGACAACACTGTATATGTATTATTTCATTATTTCCCGTATACGTAAATTGGATAAATCTCTGTAAGTGGAATTCCGGGGCCTAAGGAATGTCATTTGTAGTTTTCATAGATACTGCATTCCACTGAGGTTGGACCTGTGCATGCTTCCCCACCCTTATCAGCCACTGTGTTATCACATATTTGTATCTTAAAGAGGCTTTGGAAGGAACCCCCTTCATCAATTGGGAGATGACTGACTTCCCAGGGAGTGTGCTCCTTAAATGGCAAGACCCCAATGTCTGAAGCCCATGCCCAGCCACTTGGCTTAGTGCCTAGTAGCCGTGCGGCCTTGGCAAAGCCTGTGCCTCGATGCTTCGTCAGTAAAATGAGGGTGTTAACATGGGTTCTTGTGAGTGAGCTAGAACACACTGAAGGTTGGAACAGTGCCTAGCACATAGACGTTCTCAATAAACATTTCTTGTCATATGACATGTTGGTGGTTCCCAGGAGGTACACGCATACCCTCTCCAGGACCAGGCACTTTGTTCCCAGTGAAGAAACCACCCTGCAGTTTCCTGCTTTAGCAACAGCAGAGAAGTTGTTGAGCAGTCAGCCTGGGGCATGGCTGTCCACTGACTGATAAGCCAAGGAGCCCAGAACATTCAGAAAGCAGAAAGGAGGGGAGGAAGCAGTCACGGTATTGGATTGTCTCTCCCAGGATCAAGCATGGTTGCCCCTGAGCTGGAGGAGGAAAGGTAACAGATAAGATAGATGGATGGGTCAGCGCTCTCAGATATTTCCCCAGCACCATATCACAAAAATCAACTTGTCTAAAGTTGTAAAACTGACATTTTTGCACCAAATTCCCATTTTGTTTTGTTTTTTTCCTTAAACTTCCAATGAATTGGAGGGCTCTTAGCCCTGGCACACAATAGAAATTCAATACAAATTACTGTTTCCAAAGTCCTAGAAGCCTCCATCCCTGTCATGCAGTAAATACTATGTAAATATTTGTAGAAAGAAAGAAAAATGCCTTTTAAGGTAGCTCCTTTCTTTTCCCACTCCTGAGAATCTACTGCCTGCAGCTTATCTAGCCTCTGCTCACCAACCCTTTTCTTACTTTTTTCTTTGTTTTTTTGTTGCTTGTCTCCCACCTTTGCATCCACTCCACTGACATAAAACCCAGCTTCTACCAGGTCGAGCAAGCCTCTGCCGAGGGGCCTGCAGGGCCCGTGGCCATGGCTGTGGCCAGGCAGGGACTGAGGACTGGGCCTTCCAAGTGTAGCAGGCATACCCTCTACCTTTTCTCCTTACTTTGCTCCCCAATATCCCCAGTCACTGTACAGGTAAAGGGTGAGTGTGAGTGATCCAGTCAGAGGAGCAGAGAAGCACTCTAGCTGCATCTTCGTGCTATTTTTGTTTTTCTAAAGAATCTGAAATGAATGCCATGCCTTGGTTCTGGCCTTGCATAACCCTGGCTCCACCAGCTGACCACATGCAGCCCTCACATGCCTTGGAGTTGCAGTGGACACACTGTATCTTTCCATGGCAGCTGCCCTCCTGGCCTTGTGCGCTGAGGACACAGCTCCAGTGGGCAGCTGTTCTTCGGGGCTGCCCCCCACCTTCTGCAGGCCCAGTGCCCTAGCTGCTTCTGCAGGCGGTCACCATACTGTGCCTAGAGGGGCAGGGAGGCGACACCAGGCACCCTGGGTGGCAGGGGCCCTGGGCTGTTGTGCACTTAGAGGGGAAGGACATTGATGTTTTAGCACGAAGACCCAGGGCTTCCACTTCTGTTACTATTACAAGACCCAAATTAGACTTAAAACTATGAGAATGTCAGACTCACAAGCATGTCTTCCCATGCTAGGGTTCCCCATCTACTCACTTGGTATCAAGCATCTCTTTTAGTAACATGGTATCTCTGTGCCTTCCTAATCTGAAGTGGGGAGGCCGACCCACCAGGCACCTCTGGGGAGTGTGTGGTCTTATCTGGCAACTTCCAGGGTAGCCTGCTCTGGGTGCAAACCCTCATGCCACCTTGGCCTCCTCCCCACTCCCAGAGCCAGGGTAGGGGTGGTCTCTCCAGCTCATCCTTCTCTGCCTCCTCAGGCCTGGGTGCCTGCCACTTCCCCAACAGACAGAGCTACTTGTTACCTGGCTGGAGCAGAGTCCTCGCCATCTGCCACAGGCAAATGAATTTAAAACTCTTGCTGAAAGGAAAGAAATATGGGGCAGATGTAGACGGCCTCCAGCTGCTACAAAGCAAATGTGGCTCTCAAGCCACCATCTAACCCAGCCCTCGGAGTATTTACTTATTTATTTGCTCTGCGGCCAGGGGGAGGAGACCCCAATGGGAGAGGTCACAGCGGAGCCATTTTAGGAATTCCCACAGTGGTGAAGGTTTTAGCTTCTCCATGTCAGCTGATGTGACTGAAGAGTTGGAGGATTATTTTCAAGAGATGAAGAGGTTCTCATCTGTAAGACGAGAGCCCCAAACCTTCTTGTAGCCCATCACTTCTAATTGTGTCATATAGCATGTGCAGGGAGAGTGTGTTAGCTTTCTACGCGGGTAACAAATTACAAACATAGTGGCTTACAGCCCTACCTGTGTTCTGTCTCACAGTGTCTGCAGGTCAGAGGTCCAGGCAGGGCTTAGATGCATAGTCTCATCAGGCTGTAAACTAGGGGTCGGAGTTATGGTCTCATCGGAGGCTCAACTGGGAAAAGATCCACTTCCAGGTTCCCCCAGGTTGCTGGCAGAATTCATTTCCATATGCCCTCTCTCAGTGGCTTACTTTTTCAAAACCAGTAAAGGGAGCCTCCCTCCAGTCTGCTAAGACGGAATCTTTTATAATGTAACCTAATCAGGGCTGTGACATCTCATCACCTTGTTTAGAAGCAACTCGCAGGTTCTACCCACAAAGGCATTAACACCAGGCAGCCACTTACTTGGAACCCTGCCTACCACAGAGAAAGGATACAAGCTTATCAGCAAATGTTTCAAAAGTATTCTCAAGTGAAGACCCAACCTATTATGTATGATCACACTTTCTCTTTGAAAAAGCAGTTTTGTTCTTTTCCTTCCATTTCAGAATGTCGCCAAATCCTTAATTTTATTTTTTGCTTTTCACAATCTTTTTTTTTAATTTTAATTTTATATTGGAGTATAGTTGATAAACAATGTTGTGTTAGTTTCAGGTGTACAGCAAAGTGATTCAGTTATACATATATATGTATATATTCTTTTTCAAATTCTTTTCCCATTTAGGTTAAAATCCTGAAATTTTTGACAGCCCCGTTCTCTCTGCCACAACTTGATTCCAGCTCCAACTTCCATAATGGCTTTATTTTACTGAGAAAGGGTGTTCCTTTTTTTTGACTTCCGAATCTCGGTTTTCTCAACTGTAAGAATGCATTTTCACTGAGATTTTGTTGGATACTAGCTTCACTGTCACTTAGTAAATGATATTTCCAGTTGCTTTCCTTGTAGGACTTCATTATATTGCATTTTTATTTATATACAGAAGTCAATCAACAACAAAATATTCTTCGTCTTGCTAGTGTGAACACCAAAGCAAGAGAGAAAATATATTTTAAAACAAATTCAGTTGTGTCTAAGGAGCTGAAATCACTCTGCTCATGTGCTGAGAGCAGTTCTTATAACAGAGGAAAATGACTAAAATCTCAGACGTATCCAGAAAATTGTGTCCGTGACCATGTTTTAAAAGTGCGGATGTCATACGTTTGGGTTTTTTAATCTCTCTTTCTCTCCCTTTTTTCTTTTTTCCCCTGAAGTAAGACTAAGATTAGTGGGCCCTTGTTAAGATCAAAGTTTTTATCCTGCTTAATGGAGAGAAACAAAATAAAGTTTGGCTTCAGATGGGAACTGGTCCTGCCATTATTTACAGGCTCTTGAAAAAGTGAAAAAGTCAGGCCCAAGTGATCCCTGAAGGGTCAGCTAATTATAACCTGCTTTGGTTTCTCTTCCAGGTTTCTCCATGCTGTGGAAGGGACTGGCGGATGTAACCGGCTCTCCAGAAAGCCCTGCTTGGCTGTAAGTCCAGGAAGACCTCTTAGACCTCCATCTCGTTTCAGAGCCACTTCTGAGCTACTTGAGAAAAATGATGTGACAATTCCTATCAAAAAGGATATTGGGAAACATATAACATCTGTGAAGAAAGTCGCCCTTTTTCCCTTTTGCAAAATAGACATCCTCAAACTCCAAAATGCCAGCCAAGACCCCAATTTACCTGAAAGCTGCCAATAACAAGAAAGGAAAGAAATTTAAACTGAGGGACATCTTATCTCCGGATATGATCAGCCCTCCTCTTGGAGACTTCCGCCACACCATTCACATTGGCAAAGAGGGCCAGCACGATGTCTTTGGAGATATTTCCTTTCTTCAAGGCAACTATGAGCTTCTACCTGGAAACCAGGAGAAAGTGCGCATGGGCCAGTTCCCTGGGCATAACGAGTTCTTCCGGGCCAACAGTACCTCCGACTCCATGTTCACAGAAACGCCCTCTCCGGTGCTCAAAAATGCCATCTCCCTCCCAACCATCGGAGGGTCCCAAGCACTCATGTTGCCCTTGTTGTCACCGGTGACATTCAGTTCCAAACAGGAGTCCTTAGGGCCAGGAAAGCTGCCCCGGCTTAGCTGTGAGCCGGTCATGGAGGAGAAGGCTCCAGAGGAAAGCAGCCTGTTGGAGAATGGGACGGTCCACCAGGGGGATGTCTCGTGGGGGTCCAGCGGGTCCGCATCCCAGTCCAGCCAGGGCAGGGGCAGCCACTCCTCCAGCCTCTCCGAACAGTATCCCGACTGGGCGGCCGAGGACATGTTTGACCATTCCGCCCCGTGCGAGCTCGTCAAGGAAAAGACTAAATCAGAGGAGTCCCTCTCTGATCTCACGGGTTCCCTCCTCTCCCTGCAGCTCGATCTTGGGCCCTCATTTCTAGATGAGGTGCTGAATGTCATGGATAAAAATAAGTAACAGGACACCGCCGGCTCTTTTCATTCGGGGTAAAAGGTATCAAAAAACAGAACAAAACAAAACCACGAAGAGAAGAGCTTCACTGGCTATACTTGCTGTCATGTGATGGGTTTTCTAAAATAACATTCCTACAAAATATTTTTTTACCTGGTATGCCCTGTTTGCAAAAACAGTGAAAAAAACAAACCTATCCTGGCAAAGAGAGGAAGTGAGTCAGAACCCATTTTCGGCGGGCATTGCTGATGTACAGCTCACATTTTTTGTTTTCAGACACATAAGAAATCTGGCTTGGCCAGGACTGGCACTATTTATGAAGGGCTGTGCCAGTCACATTAAGGACCTTTACAGTACTCTGGCATTTTCTGAGCAAGAGGAAGTCAAAATTTATTTAACACCCACACCTTTTTTCTAGACTCTTTTCTATATTATATCATTTGGGCTCACCATAGCAAATTCTTCAGTGTTAAAACTTTTCTCTGTTTTCACATTTGAACAACTTTATGGGTTTCGGGGATTTGCTTGTAGCTCTTATATATCTCTATATATTATATCTATATTGCGAAATTTTGACTGTCGGCTACATGTTGGTAAGACACAAGCAAAGTATTACTGTAACTAAGTTATTTTTAAAGTTAAAATATATTTTTATGTGCCTTTGGCTCTTTATTGCAGAGTCTACATTTTATAGGTACTACATCAAATATGGTCATTTGACTTTCCATTGGGATTCCATTCTAAGCTGTGTATGTGTATGTTTGGAAAACTGTATTCATACTTAGCTTTATTTTTTTTTCTTCAACTGTTATCATAGTTTTCATAGCAGCCAACAATGGATTGTAAAGTGTAAAGGCACAGGTTACTCACAATGCTTCTGCAGAGACTGTGGGCTACACCACATAATGTTATTTGGAAATATGGGTATTTTAGTACAGTACATACTTGCATTACATAGGTACTTCATACAACACAATAAAGAGTAAATGTTAAAATCAACTTGCTTGGTTATAGTAATAAACAAAAACATAAGACAGTAATTATATTTTCTTCAAGTCCAGGGCTAGAAAAATTGCTTCTGTAAAGTGTACATGAGCCTGTAAAATAAGGTAAGAGGTGATTTCCACCCACTCAGTAATTTTGATTATTGCCCAAAGGTTTGAGATTCTAAAAATAAGGCCCCTCAATTTTAGGAAAAATGAACATGTGAGATGAGAATTTTTTTTTAAAAGTCAGCACTGATGCCAGCTTCTCAAAAACTCATTTCTGTGAATCTCCTCCCTTACTTTAACACGGCAAACTCGTGCAACCCCAGCCCCGTCCCTACGGGACAGATGCTTCCATGCAGCAGGTGCCATATAGACAAGATTAAGGAGGCCAAAAAAGAGGGCAGCAGAGCACCTTGCCCCCAAGAAGACAGAGATGCCCTGAGGATGTTGATTAAGGAAACAGGAACAGGAAATGTACACACCGATTCCGGTCCTGTTGTCAACACCCCTTCCCCCTCAAAGACAAACAACTGCACGCAAAAACTTTCATTTCTCCTTGAAATATATCCCTGGGACTTCCCTGGTGGTGCAGTGGTTAAGAATCCACCTGCCAATGCAGGGGACACGGGTTTGAGTCCTGGTCCAGGAACATCCCACATGCTGCGGAGCAACTAAGCCTGTGCGCCACAACTACTGAGCCTACGCTCTAGAGCCCGTGAGCCACAACTACTGAGCCCGCCTGCCACAACTACTGAAGCCCATGTGCCTAGAGCCCGTGCTCTGCAACAAGAGAAGCCACCGCAATGAGAAGCCCATGCACCACACGAAGAGTAGCCCCCGCTCGCCGCAACTAGAGAAAGCCCATGTGCAGCAACGAAGACCCAACGCAGCCAAAAATAAATGTATTAATTTATATTAAAAAAAAGAATGTACCGCTGAAATGACTGCCTCCTCCAAACGTTTCAGTGATATTCTCACCACGTCTGGAGTTGCTGCAATTCCATCATCTGGTTAGCTGAAATAATCTGAGCTGTGGGTGAAACGCAGTTAGGATGACTTGAAGTAGAAAGAGGCAACAAGCTCCCTTAGAGCACTGAGTTCCTGCATTAATTCGCCGGTTGTATTTCTGTCCCACAATTTTCCAGTGTTCTTTTTCTGCGAGACACCCACTTACAGTTCACAGTTCCAAATAGCCTCTTCTAAATCTTAAGAATGAAGAAGAGTCTGATGTATCTCATCATTTTAAATCAGACTCTTTCAACACATTCCCCATCTTAACTTTTGTTGATCGTATTATCATTTTACTCTTCATCTGCAGCATGACCTCAAGGAAAAGATTAAACTGTTAGGTGAAATGATGAGGAACATCTGTGTATTTCCTCTGCTCCCTCTGTGAGTAGGGAGAACAGCTCTGCCAGTATCAGGTTTGTTTGATAGAATCTAAGCAATAATGCATCCTTGTAGGTATTACCCATTAGACTTCCTCTGAGCCCTTTCATTTACAGTCCCTCCCATTAGGTTAGATATCATTGAGATGGCAACAAACATGCCCCTGTTAGAAAGGAAACAGCCACATCTGGCTTATGAACGATATTGTTGAGTCATTTCTCCTGTGGCAGCCCTTCTAATACTTGGTTCCTTCTCTAGGGAGCAGGTGCAGAGCTGGTGGAAGCTTTCTCCTGCAAAAAGGCTCTTCCGGCTTGCACCTGCTGAGAGCTGAATTGATGTTCTCAGCCTGTGACCATTCTGCCACTTTTAACCTAATTTACCAACACGCACTTCACTTGCAAATTCAGAATGCAAGCCACCTGTGACCCAACAACCAGAAAAGAGACCATGCAATTTATATAAGTAGAGGCCATTGGTGTAGCAGTCAAGGTTCTTGTGGGTAGTCTTTTCCCTTTGCAGTGAGGCCTAACAAAGGATAAGATAGATAATTTCTACCTAAAATTACCTACTGAAAAAGATCAAAATATCAAGGTACTCAGCTCTTCATAAGTGTAATTGTCATTAGTTATCACATTTCAGTGACTCAGAGTCACAAACAAATGACTAAACTGGCTGAACATAAAAGAGAAAGGTTTCCAGAGTCACGGTCTATTCCTTTTTTATGTCACTGAAAGTCACCATTTTTTCTCAAGTGTCCCCACAAAAACACTTGAAGTCATGGCATGGAGGAAGTTCATGAGTCCATGAATTAACTTGATAAATACTGTAAAACAGAGGAAAGAAAGTTATACATTAGGCGATGGCTCTGATCCTCTTAATGTGGAGCCTGATGAGACTCAATTTTACTGTGAAATATGTCAACACAATAGAACAAGTCAACATGATGGTTTCTCTCCAGTAAGAGTTTCTCCTTTGGAAATTATGTTCCCAACCTACTCCCAAATTTAGCAGGTCTAATAAAGAGAATTCTCAGACTTTAGAATGAGTCCACCAGACAATACGAATGATGAACTCTTTTTTCTTACACAAGTCAGTAAGCCATATAAACAGGGTTATTGAGTGCTGCCCTGTGTCTCCACCCATACTTTTGGGTCAGATCCAGCAAAATAAAAGAAGTTTACAGATGCCAAGTGATAAGCTACCATTGACCCAGACGGGTAGCCTTCTGGTTTGTTTGACTGTATGGGACTCAAGAACGTCACAAATACTCAAAACAATACTCACACATATTCAATGTGTTGGTTCTGGCTAAGCAATACATTTATTTTCTAAAGAAGATGGTCTCCCTTGTAGACTTTTAAGACACGTTTGTTTCACCTGATGATACCTGGAATGTCACATGCTTTATTCTGATGGCACACCATTTCATCCAGCCAGGCTTCTGTCTGAGAATGTTTAATTTTCACCTTAGAGCAAGTGCTTATTAAAAAGTAGGCCTAAAAATTTCTTACTTGAGTTGTCAGGGAGTCATTATTCTGTGGTAAATGGTGCAAAGAAAGTCATGTTGAAGAATGGGAAATATGCTTATTTTATGAAGTGATATACAACACAATGAGATCTGTTTTACAACTACTGTGCTGCATTTAATTATCTTCCATTTTTACTTTAAAAACTCTGACAGTGAATTCACTTCCATTGGCTTCTAAGGGAGGTCAATAATCTTCATCCTTTGAAGGTCAGCCAAATTTCCTTCATGGGAAGCAGATTGCCACAGGTGATAGATTTTAGAAACCTGCCCAAATCAAAGCCACTAGGCAGAATAGAGTTAATATTTTCAGAGACTCATCGTGAAGACAGAGATATCTGCCAGACATCAAAATTAATGAGGCTGAATACGTGAAGTGGGTATCATGCTCACCATTAAATGATTATTGGAGTAAGTCATCAGGCATGTGTGTGATTTGTTGCCAAATCACTGGGAAAACAGAACTTTGAGTTCTGGGAAGGAAGGACCTGGGATGGCTTCATGGAAGAGCAGGACCCAAATGGGGCCTCGAGGGACTGGTGAGATTTTTTTTTTTAGGGGAGGGGCCCGCTCAAGATGAAGAAGGTTTTGAGCAAACAAAAGAATACACTGCATCCTAGCAGGGTTTCTACTCAAAATGGTTCAGAAACAGGGATTGAACAGAATGCTCAGTTCCGTGCTTGAAAGGATTGGGTACATGCCTGAGAAGTCTCTCCCCATGGACTAAGAAAAGACTGGAATCTAAGACTTGTGAACAGGTGGTTCCCAGGGTTAGAAATTTGTATCCAATAAGCCACCATCTTGTGAAAGCTCATGCCAGTCAGTGCCTGCACTAGAACCTGAAGGCAGACACAGAGGCTGTTGGATGTCAGGGAAAGTCATTTATGATGAAAGAAGTGAGAGGGGTAGGACTTCCCTGGCAGTCCAGTGGTTAAGACTCCACGCTTTCACTGCAGGGGGCACAGGTTTGATCCCTGGTCGGGGAACTAGGATCCCCCATGCCACAGCCGAAAAAAAAAAAAAAAAAGGGAGAGGGGCAAAGTTTCTCCTAAAACAGCACCAGGTGAAACAAGTTCATATTCCGGCCCCTGGACTGAACACACTTGGGCAGCTATCCCACCAGCAGTTCCTCTGGGGAGTTTCCTCACACTCCCTCTCAACTCATCTTTTTGCAGGCTGGGTTGTAATTTCTGATTGAGCAGCCCCAAGATTAAGAGAGAAAGTGCCTTGGCAAACAGCAAGGGAAGTCCAAATGTCACTGAAGAGTCTGGGCTGAGTAAAAAAACCAACTAAATGGAGTAGAAGCAAACAGCCCCTGAAGTGCTCTCCAGCTCCTTGAAGTCCAAACTCACGAAACTGAAGACCAGAGAGAGAGAAGTCTGGACTTCCAAACCCTGGTTTCCTGTCTCAGAACGTGCATCTTCCCAGGGGTGACTTCTGGGCCGTGTACCCCTCAGGAAAGACGAAATTCTCTCCTAGCACAAGCCCTTAACCCTATGAGATACATCAGGAAAATGGTCATCTCAGCACAGCGGGAAATCCCCAGCATTTACACCACAAATGCCCACAGTGAGAAGTGGAAAGATCCTTCCATTACACTTGGGTCTTGAACAAAGAGACCCTTGAGGTATACTGCTTCCATGGAAAATTCCATCTTTAATAGGAGTCACCAGAAATGTGTATTAAAATCCCCAAAGGATGTTGTCCCCATACCCATGAGGAGCCTTGTTTGTAAGCGAAATGGGCAGAACCTGAGTGACCCTGGAAAGACAAAACTGCTCAAAAAAATTTCTCCTCTATGTAGCTGCCCCAGAGCCAGAATATCTACCATTGGAGATTGGTTCCTTTGGATAAAGCATTATGCTAGGCATGAAGTCCCCTTAAAACACTCCCAGGGGTATTAGCATCTTAAAGCCATCAACAACAGGATGTGAACTCACTTATCAGAGATGTCTATTCTAGGAGCACAAGCCTCTAGCAACTGGACTGGGGCAAGGGAGACAAGGAGAGTTAAGCAAGACCAGGAAAAGCATGAAGAGTGAGGTCATGTAATGCATTATTTTGCCCAGGACCCCAAAAAAGAGAGGGTGGGGAAACAGGTTTTTCTAAAAGATTTACCTGTCACCAATGCGGCCTTCACCGGAGGTGATAATATAGGTTATAGTTGGCTGATGTCCTTGGTTCCGGAAGAGTAAATGCAAACATTGTAATTAAATCTAATTTTGAATCAATGCAAATTAGATAGTGCAAGAGAACATTAATATAAAGCTCTCAGTGACTGACATGGTTCCATTCACCCTACAGGCCACCAGGCATAGAGGCATTAATGCCTTAACGCCAAATGTTGATATTTCTAAATCACTGTCTAACCTTCCCTCTGCCTCTCCCTTGCCACCCCTTAGCAATGGCATTTTAGTGACGTGGTTTCCTAGAGGGTATTATGCTTTTATTCTGAAGTCTCCTTTATAACAGTTTTCCTGCATTCTAAGGTAAACCATTAGCAATGCCCCCAGAAACACATGAAACTTTGAAAAGCCTGAAACAACATTCACATTACATATTGAATTTTTCAGAGTAAGAGGTAACGTTGGGACATATCAGGGAAGAACATTGCTAAGTATCTTCTAATCCCTCCTCTCAGTGAAAGAAAATGAAATTGGGATGGGACTAGAAACAAGAAACAAAACATTTGTGGTGCTCTGGCTTCAGATTTTCCACCATAAATGGCAAGAAAGAAGAGCAGATGAATACAATCTTAGATGTTAGATTAGCATCCAATAAAGTTCTCCCATCCTCGTAGTGGACCATGGGTCCTGTGACCAAATAAAGCACTGTTTTTGAAAATTCACTCTGCAGTAACCCTCCTCCTTTTTTTTTTTTTTAAAAAAAAGCAAAGTTGTGCTTTCACCGTTGATTAAAATTGCTAATTTTCAAAACAGTTGCCTCTCTGGACTTCATAAGCACATTGAAAATGGATCAGGTGCTTTAAGTAATCCAGAGGAAAAAAATATGTCATAACAGGAGAACACAGAAGAGGGGCAGACCCTGTTGTGTAAGAGGAGGGGAAGCAGGGTCTTACTACCCAAAACCCCAGCCTGGAGATTGCTCTAACTAGAAGTAAAAGTATTGCAAATGAAATGGCTTCCAGGAGTGAGGTGCCCACCCCTCTAACCAGCCGTGAAGTAGGAATGCATAGAAGATGCTCTTCTTTCTTCCCACCCCTAATCATCCAAGCATTTTCTCTCCAGGGAGACTCCTCAGCTTCCCAACCTCCAGACCACCCTTCAGGTCCTAGGAGAAGGCCATGGGAAAGGACAGAACAAGCTGCCTGGAGGATGGTTTGGGGGTGTGAGACTGCTTGGACATGCCCAAGAAAGACATCCCTAAGTCTCCTGCCCTTCCAACAAGACTTCCCTAC
>NW_006769677.1:5325662-5361765 GCF_000442215.2 Lipotes vexillifer
CCTACACAGGTTGACTCCACTACCAAAATATGAAATGATAGTATATGAACAATATACCTGTGGTAGGCTGAATAATGGCCCCCAAAGATATCAGGTCCTAGTCCCTGGAACCTGAAAATGTTACCTTATTTGGAATAAGTATCTTTACAGATTATGAGTAAATTAATGATCTTGAGATGGGGTGTTATCCTTGATTTTCCAGGTTGTCCCTAAATGCAATCTCAGTTGTCCTCATAAGAGAGAGGTAAAGGAAAATTTGATACACAGAAGGGGTGGAAACAAAGCGACTACAGGGGCAGAGACTGGTGTGATGTGGGCACAAGTCAAGGAATGCTATTACGCACCAAAAGCTGGAAGAGACAAGGAACAGATTCTGCCTTAGAGTTGAGAGCTTTCAGAGGGTGTGAGGTCCCGCTGACAGCTTGATTTCAACCCAGGGATACTGATTTTGGACTTCTGGCCTCTTGATCTGTTAGAGAATAAATTACTGTTGTTTTAGGCCACCAAGTTTGTAGTAGTTTGTTAAAGCAGTCATAGGAAATAAATGCAATACCCAAATAGTGGAGAAAATGCAGAAAAATAGAGTGTGTTAAAGATAGAATGTTATGAACTGAATTGTGTTCCCCTAAGATTCGTATGCTGAAGCCCTAATCCCCAATGTGACTGTATTTGGAGATGGCAACATTTAAAGAGGTAATTAAGGTTAAAGGAGGTCGTAAAGTAGACCCTAATCCAGTAGGATTTGTGGACTCATAAGAAGAGGGGAAAGAAAACTCTCTCCCTCCCTCCCCATACCTGTGTCACTCCACGCACAGAAAAGGCCATGTGGGGACACAGCAAGAAGGTGGCATCTGCAAGCCAAGGAGAGAGGCCTCAGGAAAAACCAGCCTCACTGGCACCCTCAGAACTGTGAGAAAATAAATCTCTGCGGTTTAAGCCATACAGTGTGTGGTACTTTGTTATGGCAGCTCAAGCAGTTAACAAAGAAGACTCCCTTTAAGAGTTAGGTTCTTCAAGGAAGTAAAGCCAGGATGACCTCCCCTCCCTGGATGTCAGTCTCCCCTTAAGACAAGATTTATACTGAATCAGTGGTGGCAAGGAAGGGAGAAACATCCCAGGCAGGAGATCAGCAGGAGCAAAGTCGAGCCCCGCATTAAGAGTTCTGGAGGGCTTCCCTGGTGGCGCAGTGCTTGAGAGTCCGCCTGCCGATGCAGAAGACGCGGGTTCGTGCCCCGTTTCGGGAAGATCCCACATGCCGCGGAGCGGCTGGGCCCGTGAGCCATGGCCACTGAGCCTGCGCGTCCGGAGCCTGTGCTCCGCAAATGGGAGAGGCCACAACAGTGAGAGGCCCGCATAACGCAAGGAAAAAAAAAAAAAAGAGTTCTGGAAAGCTTCCCCTGCAAATGCACAAGAGAAGGCTGCTTTCACGCGCCGCATGTTTACACGGGGTAATGCGAAGTCTAATCAGACACAGGTGTGATGTCTTGGCCCATGGGGGCGGAGTCAGCTACCTTCAGGAGGGTCACTGTCACTCACAATTGATTGCTGCTGGTGTAAAACAAGTCAAGTGTGTGCACAGTGGGCAGACTTGGGGGAGATGAAGGGAAAGAAAGGATTTAAAACATGTTTTGAGGCTTGTTCCCAGCCCCAGATAGCATTTGATGTGGGCAGGGGCCAGATTATCCCTGCCATCCAGATAACAACAAAAGGGAAGCAGAGAAGACAGCAGAGGGGCTCTGAGTTATTGCTAGGAAGATATTCTTCAGTAGCTGTTTGCCTCAGAAGGGTTCCTTCCCACACAAAAGCCAGGCAAGGTTAAATAGGCCTTCCCAGTATGCGAGGGCAAATCAAAGAAGCCAGAGGCATCACTGAGACCCAAGAGTGATGTGACAGGTGTTGTAAATACCCTTCAGGAAGCCGACTGGCAAAAGGACAGCCAGCGTGCTGAAGGTGGAGCCCTGCAGGGCAGTGCTTCCCACAGCCCAGCTCACAAAGGAAATGGAGAGGTTTGAAGGACACCCTGGGGAATTGAGAGGGCTGCTAGGCTGAGGCAGCGCCTCCCCACACCTGCCCCAGCTGCTACATAGTCAAGGCCTCAGCGCCCTTGTAATGCACCTGACGCCCAGCAGTTGGGTTGTGGGAAGTCCCACCCCAGAGTACCTGTCGTCATACTGGCCACCTGGCTATTTATGGGACCATGCTGGGCTCTTCCTGGGACTCAGAGTCCTGAGACCCACGTGGGAACAAGTGGGTGAGGAGAAAATATGGTTCTAGAGGGGATACTAAACATGGCACAGGTGAGGCCTGACTGCCAGGTGGCAGGGGCAGCAGCAGCAGGGGCACAGTGAGCCCCTTGCCTGTGACAGTGGACAGGGAGAACATCCAGGACAGGGAGGCTGGGAGGGCCGGGAGACATCTGCTGAGTTGGGAAAGAGACCTAGACCTAAACAGCAAAGCCTTCCATCCGACAAGAGGAGCAGAACTGAGACTGCTTCTGAGCAACCGTGGCCAAAACGGTCTATCAGCATCATAGACTCCTAGAGAACATGGGGCAGAGAATGTACTCAAGTCTCTCCCACCGGAAACTAAACAGCCCATCTCAAACCTGTTGACCCAACTCATGACCTTCAGAGGTTAGTTGGAAGCCGGGTCCCCAGACCCCCACCTCACATTCACTGAGCTGCTGGCTTCCACCACCACCATGCCACTGAAGCTGCCCTCAACAGAGTCACCAATAAACTCTGTTCCTAAAGTCACAGACATCTCCTATCCCACCTCCCTTCCTTTTCTGCAGGCTTTGACTCCACTGGACACTGCTTGTTCTCTCACACCCTCCTCCCCCTCTGACCACCCCACTCTGGATCCTTCCTGGTTTCTCTTCTATGTGCCCCATCACTACTGAGCACCTGGGGTCATTCCTGTCCTTCTCTTTGCCCCTCAGTCTGGTTGCATAGCTTTAACTACCGGCTACTTACTGATGACTCCCAGATCCATGTTTCCTGCCCAAACTCAACTCCTGGGCTTCATACCTGAATGTGTAACCAAGGACTGCACCTCTCTACTTGTTTGTCCTGCAGGAACCTCCAATTCGCCGTATTCCAAACAGAGCTCACCATCACCAATAAATACACTTGCATGCTCCTTCTCCTCTCCTAGTGAATGACACCACAGCCAGCTGCCTGAGACGAAAACCTGGGAACTGACTCTCCTGCCCGACCCCACAACCCTTTGCTTCTACCCCCTTAATATTCCTCATATCCAACCTCTTTTCTCCATTCCTACTGCCGCTAACTTTCAGATCCTTGTCATTCCTCGCTTCTATTACAGAAACAGATTCCTAACGATTTCCCTGTCTTCAGTATGAACAATGTCAATGTATTTTGTTTCATTTTGTTGGTGGTAGATTTTTTAAAAGGCTTCAATCCTATTAGATGACAGAATGAATAAATGCATTAAAAGTAGACAGTGAAATTAAAGCTCACCAGAAGAATTCTTTTTATTAGTCCGTAAGATATAAATTCCACAAGAAATTAAGACTTCTCAGGAGCCTCAGCTGGATGAGAAAAATGCCATAAATTCTGAAAAAGCATTTTGGAGGAAAAGAAAAAAAGGTACAATGCATGTCTCCAACATATTCAAAGGCTGTAGAAACTAATACGATTGAAACATTTAAAAAATATGTATACTTGCAAATGTTTCCATGGATCTGGATTCTTTTACATATTTACACATTTTCATCATTTGCCTTATAGAAGAATATAGACCTAAAGAAATTTATTATTGTTTGCTACAATAAGATAGAGCCATTACAGCAAACTTTTAAATGTTGTCGGTTTAAAGAAGGACAAAAATGTGATTTGGGGCTGTAAGCACTCAGAGTCCTGAACAAGCCTAAACAAACTTTTTTTTTTTTTTTTTTTTTTTTCCAGTACGCAGACCTCTCAGTGTTGTGGCCTCTCCCGTTGCGGAGCACAGGCTCCAGACGCGCAGGCTCAGCGGCCATGGCTCACGGGCCCAGCCGCTCCGCGGCATGTGGGATCTTCCCGGACCGGGGCACAAACCCGTGTTCCCTGCATCGGCAGGTGGACTCTCAACACTGCGCCACCAGGGAAGCCCCTAAACAAACATTTTTAATCAGTGTTACTGCTTTATGAAATTTTTAAGCTGACACTTAAGAGACGCTAATGTATAAATTGGCACACACACAAAAAAAATCCTGTCACCTTTACCATACATTATCTAAATGTGCTCAAGCAAATGCATTTCAAATGCCCTACCCCGCTGCTGCATGAACACATGCAGGACAGGAACATAGGAAGGACAGGAAGTCAGCAGTAACTGATTTTGTGTCCTAATTGGTGGCACTGGCTATTTCTAGAACAGCCAAATAGTGCCAGGAATAAAGACATAAATTATTCATAATGAACAAGAAGAACAACATGTAAAAATTGACTGTGTTGTCTCCTGGTAGAAAGCAAAATCTGAATTTTAGGCTATCCAAATATTTTTAAATGATAGAAAAGGTGACTTTAGTTTAGTAGCTTTCTATATTGAAAATGTAGACCCACAGCCGTTGAATTATTACACATAATGCCTCATTATCTCATCCAACACCACAGCTGTCACAAGTCACAGGACACTTGATCCACAGGCAAGTTATGATTGAAAGAGCTAAGTTCTAACCACAGACAGGAGTACACAACAGGGCATCTAAAAGAATTCCCACTTGTGCCGTCCTGGGCATCTTGGCATTCTCAGCATACGATGACCTGATTGTCCGGATGCCATATCTGAGAATGAGGGTAAGTAATCCTGGACTCTCTTTCCTGTATCAAATATGGGACTCTTTGTTTCATGAGTTTCAAAGTTCCTAAATCAAGGGACAAATTCTATGTAAACATACTGCCTATACATTAAAACAATATGTTCATCAGTTGTGTGTGCGTATTTGTCGTGTGGTATATATGTGGAGAAAAAAAGAGAAACAGAGAGAGTGTGTGTGTGTGTGACACAGAAAGAAAGAGAATGACAGACTAAGACAGGCAGATGATCAAAGAGACAAAGAGAAAGGGTGGCAATATTTATCTGCTTGAAAAGAAGTTGAGGGGTACACAGTACTATGAAGCATAAGTTGATTTTTGAAAAGGAGACAAGAAAGAGCAACGTAAATAAGAAGAAAACATACAGGAAAGCACAACCCTTAAAAGAGACAGGAGAGGGGTGCCTTCAAGATGGCAGAGGAGTAAGACGCGGAGATCACCTTCCTCCCCACAGATACACCAGAAATACATCTACACGTGGAACAACTCCTACAGAACACCTACTGAACGCTGGCAGAAGACCTCAGACCTCCCAAAAGGCAAGAAACTCCCCACGTACCTGGGTAGGGTAAAAGAAATAAGAATAAACAGAGACAAAAGGATAGGGACGGGACCTGCAGCACTGGGAGGGAGCTGTAAAGGAGGAAAAGTTTCCACACACTAGGAAGCCCCTTCACTAGCGGAGACAGGCGTGGTGGCAGGGAAGCTTTGGAGCCACGGAGGAGACCGCAGCAATAGGGGCACAGGAGTGCAGCATAGAGTACAAAACAGAGATTCCTGCACAGAGGATTGGTGCTGACCAGCACTCACCAGCCCGAGAGGCTTGTCTGTTCACCTGCCAGGGCGGGCAGGGGCTGGGAGCTGAGGCTCCGGCTTCAGAGGTCAGATACCAGAGAGAGGACTGGGGTTGGCTGCGTGAACACAGCCTGACGGGGGCTAGTGAGCCACAGCTAGCCGGGAGGGAGTCTGGGAAAAACTCTGGACCTGCCTAAGAGGCAAAAGGCCATTGTTTCAGGGTGCGTGAGGAGAAGGGATTCAGAGTACCACCTAAATGAGCTCCAGAGACAGGCGTGAGCCATGGCTATCAACACGGACCCCAGACACGCACATGAAACACTAAGGCTGCTGCTGCTGCCACCAAGAAGCCTGTGTGTAAGCACAGGTCACTATCCACACCTTCCCTCCCAGGAGACTGTGCGGCCCGCCACTGCCAGGGTCCTGTGATCCAGGGACAACTTCCCCAGGAGAACACACGGCGCACCTCAGGCTGTTGCAATGTCACGCTGGACTCTGCCACCACAGGCTTGCCCCGCATTCCATACCCATCCCTCCCCCTGGCCTGAGTGAGCCAGAGCCCCCTAATCAGCCGCTCCTTTCACCCCACCTTGTCTGGGTGGGGAACAGATGCCCTCAGGTGACCTACAGGCAGAGGCGGGGCCAAATCCAAAGCTGAACCCCAGGAGCTGTGCGAACAAAGAAGAGAAAGAGAAATAAGTCTGTACAGCCTCAGGAGCAGCGGATTAAATTGCCACAATCAACTTGATGTACCCTGCGTCGGTGGAAGACCTGAATAGACAACGAATCATCCCCAAATTGAGGCAGTGGACTTTGGTAGCAACTGTAGACTTGGGGTTTGCTTTCTGCATCTAATTTGTTTCTGGTTTATATGTTTATCTTAGTTTGGTATTAAAACTTATTACCACTGGTAGATTTTTTTATTGATTTGGTTGCTCTCTTCCTTTTTTAATTTATATATATATATATATATATATATATCTTTTCCCTTTTTCTCTTTTTGTGAGTGTGTACGTGTAGGCTTCTTTGTGTGAGTTTGTCTGCATAGCTTTGCTTTTTCCATTTGTCTTAGGGTTCTGACTGTCCGTTTTTTGTTTTGGGGGGTTCTTTTAGTACAGTTTTTACCACTTGTTATCACTGGAGAATTTGTTTCTTGGTTTGGTTGCTCTCTTCTTTCTTTCTCTCTTTCTTTTTTTTATTACTTTTTAATTTTTAATAATATTTTTCTATTTTAATAACTTTATCCTTCCTTCATTCCTCTTTCTCCCTCTCTCTCTCTCCCTCTCTGTTTTTCCTTTCGTTCTTTCTTTCTTTCTCTCTCTCCCCCTCTCTCCCTCCCTCCCTCCCTCCCTCTCTCTCCTCTCTCGCTCTCTCTCTCTCTCTCTTTCTCTCTTTCTTTCTCTCCCTTTTCTTCAGAGCCGTGTGGCTGACAGGATCTTGGTGCTCTGGCCGGGTGTCAGGCCTGAGCCTCTGAGGTGGGAAACCAGAGTTCAGGACATTGGTCCACCAGTGAGCTCCCGGCCCCACGTAATATCAAACAGTGAAAGCTCTCCCAGAGATCTCCGTCTCAACACTAAGACACAGCTCCACTCAACCACCAACAAGCTACAGTGCTGGACACCCTATGCCAAACAACCAGCAAGAGAGGAACACAAACCCACCCATTAGCAAAGAGGCTGCCTAAAATCATAAAAAGTTCACAGACACCCAAAAACACACCACTGGACATGGTCCTACCCACCAGAGAGATAAGATCCAGCCCCAACCACCAGAACACAGGCACAAGTCCCCTTCACCAAGAAGCCTACACAACCCACTGAAACAACCTTAGCCACTGGGGGCAGAGACCAAAAAGAACGGGAACTATGAACTTGCAGCCTGTGAAACAGAGACCCCAAACACAGTAAGTCAACCAAAATGAGAAGACAGAGAAATACACGGCAGATGAAGAAGCAAGGTGAAAACCCACCAGACGAAACAAATGAAGAGGAAATAGGCAGTCTACCTGAAAAAGAATTCAGAGAAATGATAATAAAGATGATCCAAAATCTTGGAAATAGAATGGAGAAACGCTTAAAGAGGAGCTAGAAGAATTAAAGACCAAAAAGCAATGATGAACAACACAATAAATGAAAATAAAAATTCTCCAGACAGAATCAATAGTGGAATAACTAAGGCAGAAGAACAGATAAGTGACCTGGAAGATAAAATAGTGGAAATAACTACCACAGAAATGATACATTAAACAAGATGGACTTAACTAATATTTATGGGACATTGCATCCAAACACAACAGAACACACTTTCCTCTCAAGGGCTCATGGAATATTCTCCAGGATAGATCATATCTTGTGTCACAAATCAAGCCTTGGTAAATTTAAGAAAACTGAAGTTGTATCAAGAATCTTTTCCAACCACAATGCTATGAGACTAGATATCAATTACAGGAAAAAACCTGTAAAAAATACAAACTCATGGAGGCTAAACAATACACTACTAAATAACCAAGAGATCACTGAAGAAATCAAGGAGGAGGGCTGCCCTGGTGGTGCAGTGGTTGAGAGTCCACCTGCCGATGCAGGGGACACGGGTTTGTGCCCTGGTCTGGAAAGATCCCACGTGCCATGGAGCGGCTGAGCCCAGGAGCCATGCCTACTGAGCCTGCGCGTCCGGAGCCTGTACTCCGCAATGGGAGAGGCCATAGCAGTGAGAGGCCCGCATACTGCAAAAAAAAAAAAAAAAAAGAAATCAAGGAGGAAATCAAAAACTACCTAGAAACAAATGACAATGAAGACACAATGACCCAAACCTATGGGATGCAGCAAAAACAGTTCTAAGAGGGACGTATATAGCAATACAATCCTACCTCAAAAAACAAGAAAAATCTCAAATAAACAACCTAAACTTACACCTAAAGCAATTAGAGAAAGAACAAAAAAAAACCAAAGTTAGCAGAAGAAAAGAAGTCATCAGATCAGAAATAAATGAAAAAGAAATGGAGGAAACAATAGCAAAGATCAATAAAACTAAAAGCTGGGGCTTCCCTGGTGGCACAGTGGTTGAGAATCTGTCTGCTAATGCAGGGGACACAGGTTCGAGCCCTGGTCTGGGAGGATCCCATATGCTGCGGAGCAACTAGGCCCATGAGCCACAACTACTGAGCCTGCGAGTCTGGAGCCTGTGCTCCGCAACAAGAGAGGCTGCGATAGTGAGAGGCCCGCGCACCACGATGAAGAGTGGCCCCCGCTTGCCACAGCTAGAAAAAGCCCTCGCACAGAAACGAAGACCCAACACAGCAAAAATAAATTAATTAATTAATAAAAAACAAACAAACAAAAAAACTAAAAGCTGGTTCTTTGAGAAGATAAACAAAATTGATAAACCATTAGCCAGATTCAACAAGAAAAAAAGGGAGAAGACTCAAATCAATAGGATTAGAAATGAAAAAGGAGAAGTAACAACTGACACTGCAGAAATACAAAGGCTCATGAGAGATTACTACAAGCAACTCTATGCCAATAAAATGGACAACCTGGAAGAAATGGACAAATTCTTAGAAAAGCACAACCTTCTGAGACTGAACCAAGAAGAAATAGAAAATATAAACAGACCAATCACAAGCACTGAAACTGAAACTGTGATTAAAAATCTTCCAACAAAAAAAAGCCCAGGACGAAGCAGATGGCTTCACAGGCAAATTCTATCAAACATTTAGAGAAGAGCTAACACATATCCTTCTCAAATTCTTCCAAAATATAGCAGAGGGAGGAACACTCCCAAACTCATTCTACAAGGCCACCATCACCCTGATACCAAAACCAGACACAGATGCCACAAAAAAAGAAAACTGCAGGCCAGTATCACTGATGAACATAGACGCAAAAATCCTCAACAAAATACTAGCAAACAGAATTCAATAGCACATCAAAAGGATCATACACCATGACCAAGTGGGCAGGGATGCTTCAGTATACACAAATCAATGTGATAAACCATATTAACAAACAAAAGTAGAAAAACCATATGATCATCTCAATAGATGAAGAAAAAGCTTTTGACAAAATTCAACACCCATTTATGATAAAAATCCTCCAGAAAGTAGTCATAGAGGGAACTTACCTCAACATAATAAAGACCATATGTGACAAACCCACAGCCAACATCATCCTCAATGGTGAAAAACTGAAACCATTTCCACTACGATCAGGAGCAAGACAAGGTTGCCCACTCTCACCACTCCTATTCAACACAGTTGTGGAAGTTTTAGCCACAGCAATCAGAGAAGAAAAAGAAAAGGAATCCAAATTGGGAAAGAAGAAGTAAATCTGTCACTGTGTGCAGATGACATGATACTATATATGGAGAATCCTAAAGACGCTACCAGAAAACTACTAGAGCTAATCAATGAATTTGGTAAAGTAGCAGGATACAAAATTAATGCACAGAAATCTCTTGCATTCTTATGCACTAATGATGAAAAATCTGAAAGAGAAATTAAGGAAACACTCCCATTTACCATTGCAACAAAAAGAATAAAATATCTAGGAATAAACCTAACTAAGGAGACAAAAGACCTGTATGCAGAAAACTATAAGACAGTGATGAAAGAAATTAAAGAGGATACAAACAGATGGAGATACCATGTTCTTGGATTGGAAGAATCAGCACTGTGGAAATGACTATACTACCCAAAGCAATCTACACATTCAGTGCAATCCCTATCAAACTAGCAATGGCATTTTTTACAGAACTAGAACAAAAAATTTCACAATTTGTATGGAAACACAAAAGACCCTGAATAGCCAAAGCAATCTTGAGAAAGAAAAACGGAGCTAGAGGAATCAGGCTCCCAGACTTCAGATTATACTACAAAGCTACAGTAATCAAGACAGTATGGTACTGGCACAAAAACAAAAAGATAGATCAATGGAACAGGATAGAAAGCCCAGAGATAACCCCCCACACACACACACGATCACCTTATCTTTGATAAAGGAGGCAAGAATATACAATGGAGAAAAGACAGTCTCTTCAATAAGTGGTGCTGGGAAAACTGGACAGCTATATGTAAAAGAATGAAATTAAAATACTCCCTAACACCATACACAAAAATAAACTCAAAATAGATTAAAGACCTAAATGTAAGGCCAGACACTATAAAATTCTTAGAGGAAAACATAGGCAGAACACTTTATGACATAAATCACAGCAAGATCCTTTTGACCCACCTCTTAGAGAAATGGAAATAAAAATAAACAGATGGGACCTAATGAAACTTGAAAGCATTTGCACAGCAGAGGAAACCATAAACAAGACGAAAAGACAGCCCTCAGAATGGGCAAAAATTTGTGCAAATGAAGCAACTGACAAAGGATTAATCTCCAAAATGTACAAGCAGCTCATGCAGCTCAATATCAAAAAAACAAACAACCCAATCGAAAAATGGTCAGAAGACCTAAATAGACATTTCTCCAAAGATGATGTACAGATTGCCAACAAACACATGAAAGGATGCTCAACATCACTAATCATTGAGAAATGCAAATCAAAACTACAATGAGGTATCACCTCACACCCGTCAGAATGGCCATCATCAAAAAATCTACAAACAATAATAAAGCAGAAACTAACACACCATTGTAAAGCAATTATACTCCAATAAAGATGTTAAAAAAATTACAACTCAAAAAAAAAAAATTTACAAACAATAAATGCTGGAGAGGGTGTGGAGAAAAGGGAACCCGCTTGCACTGTTGGAATGTACATTGATACCGCCACTAAGGAGGTTCCTTAGAAAACTAAAAATAGAACTACCATATGACCCAGCAATCCCACTACTGGGCATATACCCTGAGAAAACCATAATTCAAAAAGAGTCATGTAACACGATATTCATTGCAGCTCTACTTACAATAGCCAGGACATGGAAGCAACTTAGGTTCCGTTGACAGATGAATGGATAAAGAAGATGTGGCACATATATACAATGGAATATTACTCAGCCATAAAAAGAAATGAAATTGAGTTATTTGTAGCAAGGTGGATGGACCTAGAGACTATCATACAGAGTGAAGTCAGAAAGAGAAAAACAAATACCGTATGCTAACATATATATGCAACCTAAAAAAGGAAAAAGTTCTGAAGAACCTAGGGGCAGAACAGAAATAAAGACGAAGACATAGAGAATGGACTTGAGGACATGGGACATACAGAATGGACTTGAGGACATGGGGAGGGGGAAGGGTAAGCTGGGATGAAGTGAGAGAGTGGCATGGACATATATACACTACCAAATGTAAAATAGATAGCTAGTGGGAAGCAGCCGCATAGCACAGGGAGAGAGCAGCTCGGTGCTTTGTGTTCACCTAGAAGGGTGGGATAGGGAGGGTGGGAGGGAGACGCAAGAGGGGGAGATATGGGGATGTATGTATATGTATAGCTGATTCACTTTGTTATGCAGCAGAAACTAACACACTATTGTAAAGCAATTATACTCCAATAAAGATGTTTAAAAAAAAAAGATAGGAGAAATTACAAATAAAAGCAAGAGTGCCTTAATAGGAATGAAAATAAGGTGACCCCCAGGCAGACTGTCCCTAGGGTGTGTGTCCCCTAGCAAGTATTCTTTGCTTGGTCCCTGCAATTTGATTTTTTAAATGTTTTACAGAATTCGTGGTCTTGCATGAGCATAATGATTTATTTATGGAAATACAGAACATTGGGTAGAGAAGAGGTATTTTCACATTTGCTTACTGTCCAAGTAGTGTGAGTGAAGATTATTCATGGTGTCTAGGCACCATCGCTTCCTGTACAAGTGCCGGAACTATCTCTTTGTCTTCTTTATTGTTAAATGTGCTAATTTCACCTTTCCCCCGGGAGAAGAGGCTAACAATGCTGTTATTACTCACAACAGCATGGCTCTTCAGAACATGTTTGGACCCAGACAACACAGATCTGCTTGCCTCTGCATTTCCCTGATACTATTTACATATTTAATGCTGATGATGTCACCTATCCTGCCACCCATGTATCCCAACTTCCAATGACTCTCTCAAGGGCTGTTACTGGCTTTGTGGATGGTGACCACAAAGGCAAGCCTTACCCAGAATATAAAGGAAAATGTGAATGTTAATTTGCTTTCTGATCATGTTAAATTCACGTTTGAAATTTTCTAGAATAAACGTAGAAGAGCACACTTTTGGACCATATCTTCTCTTGAACTCCTTTGGGGAATCACTGAATTCCTAGAATGTGATTTCCTCCAATGTTGATAGCACCTGTGCCTTCCACAGACCACCATCAGTGGGAAGAGAGGGGAAGATGCTGGGAGTAGACAAAGATGAGTGTTCCTATTTGTGCAAGGAATGTCCATCTTTCACCAACATGGCTTAAACATGAGTTCAAATGTTGACAAATACTTGAAGCCTAATGAGGGCATCAGTCAGAAGGGTCTACAGGAATTGCAGGCCAACAGCTCGAAAGCTCTCTGAAGAGAATGTCAAAGACCTCTGGAGGACTGGGCAGGGAGGGGGTTTGGCCATCCTGGTGCCAGTGATTGGAGGTACAGAAAGTAAAGGAAGTATGATTCCACCATTGTTGCCCTGGGGGGATGGTGCGGGGGTTGGGGGGGACAGAGACCAGAGACTGCCATATATCGGAACATGGAGGGGTGAGAGCTGACAAATGAACCCAACACGTGGCAGCCCAAGGGTTGGCAGTGGGCCATGGATACCCCAGAGCCATGAACTTGTGTCTCCTACGTGGGAGTCATCAAAATCAGTGTGTCAGGACTTCCTGGTGGTCCAGTGGTAAAGAATCTGCTTTACAATGCAGGGTACATCAGTTCGATCAGGGAACTAAGATCCCACGTGCCTCAACTAGAGAGGCTACGTGCCACAAACTACAGAGCCCATGCACTCTGGAACTGTGTGCCACAACTAAAGAGCCCACGCACCACAACTAGAGAAGAGAAAAAACCTGCACGCCACAACTAGAGAGAAGCCCCCACACCACAACAAAGAGCCCGCACACTACAACGAAAGATCCTGCATGCCTCAACAAAGATCCTGGGTGACCCAACTAAGACCCGATGTAGCCAAATATAAATAAAATAAATAATAAATAAATCTCAAAAAAAAAAAATCAGTGTGTCTGCACTTGTATGGTGTCTCAGTCCCACAAAATCTTACTAGAGAAGACGGAGCTATCCTGAGGAGCAATTGCTTTTCAGGTCACCCTCCTAAAATCAGGGCCAGGACAGGGGCCCAAAAATGATCCCATAGATGTGAGGTTTGGAGTTCTTTGGGGCATCTGGTCGACCCAACATGGTGGATGGGGAGTAGAGATCAAAAAACACCCCAAAGGGGAGAAATAGGGACTAGGGTCCAGAAGGATATTGGTCCCAGCACCCTGCCCAGATAACACTGCTACACAAGTTGTTCCCGGGTATCTGAGGGGAACTTTGAAAATGTTGAGGAGGTTATTTCAAAGCAGACAGACGCTGGGGTCCAAGGGCTCTGCTGATGTCAAGGATGACCAGCAACATCTGTTACCCGCTGGAAGAGCTGTGGAGAAATCTGAGACACAGGGACATTAAGCAAAATGTCCAACATGCAGCTACTAAGTGGTGAAGTATGATTTGAACCCAAACAGTCTGACTCTAGGACCTGTGTTCTCTGCTGTGAAACTATCTAAAAAGATTATAGACTTTATATTCAGACAGAACTGAGTCTGAATCACCACTGTGACAATACCAGTATGTGACCTTGGCGTCAAGTGGGGATAATAGTATTGAATACATTTTAGGATTGTTTTTCAAGAATCCACCAACTTTTTCTATAAAAGATCAGTTGATAGATTCTTCAGACAGCCCATACAGTCTGCTGCAACTACTCAGTTCTATAGTGTGAAAGTAGCCATAGACAATGCATAAATGAATGGGTGCTGCTGTGTTCCAATAAAACTCTCTACAAAAACAGATGGTCGGTTGGATTTGGCCACAGGCATTAGTTTAGCAACTACTTGTTTTGAGCATTAATTCAGATAATGCCAATTAAAGTTTTTTAATAGTTACCAACACTTAATAAACATTCAGTATATATTAGTTGTTATTATACCAACAAAATGACTACATTTTAAACTTATTGGCTTAAGGTTCTAGTGTGCCTGTCATTTTTTGTTTGTTTGTTTGTTTCCTTATTTTACAGTTACATTGTATATACTTAAGGAAAACTGATAGGTGAATATATATTTCATTACTTGAGTTCTTCCTCATTATTATTATTTTTCAAAAGTTCTTTTTTAGAGTTATTTGCCATCTGAAAACTGTCAGTCTTTAGAATGTGTGAGTCAAAATTCTTTAAGTGTAGCTTTATTATGTATTTAAAATAAAAATTTTCTGCTCATTCATATTTCTATTTCAGTAATATAAAACAGTGGGAATTTTAGATGCTACAAATCAAAATTTTTTGGAAAACTATATTTCAAGAATACATGTAATGCATAAATAACCTGCTTTACCATCACTTATGTGTGATTCCCATAACCATTTATAGTATCATTTATTTGGAATCTACACAGCTCATTTCTGCACTTCTTTTATGAATAGAATTTCTTATCTTTGGGAGATAATCCCTTCCTCCATTCTATTCATGTGGTTTAAAATAGCTACCATCAATGTCAACCAGTTTTGGGTGTGAACACTGGACCTAAGCTATGACCTGCGTGGGCTGGTTGCTTCTGCTGGTCTTATTTCCAGCTGTCAGGAGGACACTGTCAGGCAGAATGGAAGCAAAAAGGAGAGAATAGAAGAGGCCAGGGATGGAGGGATGGAGGCTTATGATGGTTGAGTCCTCATCCCCTTTACCCCCAAAGTCCAACCACATCCCTGTCCTCTCATGGTTCGATTATGAGATACAATGAATTCCTCCTTTGCCTAAGCAAGTTTCAGTTGACCTTGGACTATGACATCACCCTTGGGTTATACGAATCATCCCCACTTGACTTATCCTGGGGCAAACTTTCCTGTCTGCCACGCACCAGATGTGTAGCTTTGGCATCAGAGAAAGTAACTTGCAGAGAATAAAGCTCATTTGAGGGCACTTCTTTCATCCAGAACACCAGATGGAAACAACTAGGTCAAGAAGAGAATTATTTTAGATGACTGTGCATGGTTTTTGTGGGGTTTTTTCCTTTTCTTTCTTTTTTTTTTTTAAATAACTAATACAATTGGGAACATTGTACCCAATTAGGAAGGGGGGAAAAAAGGAAAACTCCAAGCTGATATCACTAGGTTAAGAGAAATTATGGATTATTTTGTAGCAAGTGGCTTGTACTCAGGGTTTCATAGCAAAACATAATTTTAAGAAAACCTAGTAAGAATATACACCAGAAGAATTTCCTGGGGGTTTTGGGGGTTTTTTTTGGTTTCCTGGTTTCTTGGGATTCATCAGGTGAGCATTTGGTAAGTAAAAAGATATGGCTACACATTGGCACAATGGACCTAGTCCTCTTTGCATTCTCCTGTATTAGTCAGCTTGGGCTGCCATAACAAAATACCACAGACTGGGTGGCTTAAACAACAGGAATTTATTTTCTCACAGTTCTGGAGGTTGGAAGTCTGAGATCAGGGTGCCAGCACAGTCAGGTTTTGGTGAGAACACTTGCTGGCTTGCCTTCTTGCTGTGTCCTCACATGGCCGAGAGAGAAAGCAAGCTGTCTGATGTCTCTTCCTCTAAAGGCACTAATCCCATCATAAGGACCCCATCTTCGTGACTTCATTTATATGTAATTATCTCCCCAAAAGACCTCATCTCCAAATACTTTCCCACTGGGGTTAGAGCTTCAACATATGAATTTATCTGGTAGAGACACAGCTCAGTTCATTGCACCCCCTTACCAGATTGCTAACTTTTAGAGATTAACCTATTCATTATCCTAAAAGTTGAGAAGAATCAACTATCTAAAAATATTTTCACCTGTTGTTCAGGCGCAGAGTGTGAGGGATGAACAAGCCCTCTTGGAGCCAGAGATGTGGGTTCAAGCCCTGCCTCGACTATTTATTTAAATAGGTTGCTTACGTTTATTGAGCCCCAATCTGTAAAACTGAGATAGTATGATTATCTGCTGCATGGCGATGAACAGGATATAAAATATTCTTGATCACTCGACTTTTAAAGGCCTTCTATAATGAATAACCACCTTAATTTTATAACCCTCCAAGGGCACAAAACAGTTACATACTTGTGTGAATTAATCAGTTTGCTTCTTCTAGGGTTAGTCCTGAGGGAATGGACATTCTGAAAAAGTGGGGAAAAGGATCATTTTGGAAGGTGGGGTATACAGTAAAAGCAAAGAAGACTTTGGTGGTATTCCAAAGGAAGATTAAATTGGACATTTAGAGAGTAGGACAAAGGGATCTTTCAGCAGTGAGGATAAGAGTGGTGTGGAGGAAAGTGTACCAAAAAAACATAGAAGATGATGGAGGTCATCAAAGGTCAGTCTCATGGTTATCTGAAAGTTAGCTCTGGAAACTGGGCTCCTGGCTTTCCAGAAAGCCCATTATGCTCCCCTTCTTTTCTCCTGTGACCCAAAGGAAGGCAAGAATAATCCCTGTCAGCCTTCTTAAGTCCTTGCATCTGGGGCAGGAGAAGGAAGCAGTGATTAGAGGGTCCTATTTGGCTGAGGCCCATCACTACCACAGCCACACCTGACCCAGAAAATTAGCAAGCCACGCTCAGGGCCAGCTGCAGTCTGCCAACCGCTAGAGCAGATGCTGCCAACCTGGGGTTTTCGACGAGGCACTCTTTGTAACTCTCTGCCAGGAAGTGCCTTTGGAAGGCAAAGAAACAGAGACCAGACACCTAACTTCATAAAAGCTAACAAGAGTCTGATCCTCCCAGCAGCTTGCTTGTACAGCTGTAGCAGCTGCTTGTGACATTTCTTTTACCCACATGCTTGCCAACCGTAATACATAAGAACACTCTTTCATAAAGGGACAGAGGGAACCAAACACCACCAGGGATTCTTTCCAAAAATGATTTGAAAATGCCCTTCCTCTCAAGATTACTTGATCCAACTACATTCATCCTACTACTATTCTTCTGTCAGAAACTGAATTGTAGATGACAAAACTCTATTTTCTGGAATCTTCCACATTGTAACTGCCTATTAATTACCTTCACTTGTCAGCTGGCCCTTACACAGGACTTAAATGTTTAGTCTGCAGTTTGTATAATCATTCTCCTGCTTCATAATTACTCTCCAGAATTACTCAGCTCTGAAGGCACCACCACAAAGTCTGTGCTTTTCATTTTCTTAAAATAATGCATTATCAGGTCTGTATTCATAAAGCCTTGCTCAGGGATTGAAATGAATCTTGAGGGAATTCCCGGCAGTCCAGTGGTTAGGACTCAGCGCTTTCACTCTGGTGGCCCAGATTCAATCACTGGACAGGGAACTAAGATCCCACAAGCTGCGCGGCATGGAAAGAAAAAAAAAAAAAAAAGAATTTTGATGCAATACTTGTCATTTGAAGAAATTCTCAATTTTACATCCATTTCTTGAGTCCTTGGGTTGGGGACCAAGTGAGTGGGTCCTGGGGGTAGTATTGGAAATAATAATAGGAGAATAAAAAATAGGAGAAGCCCTCTCTGTTTTTACAGGGCACATAGAAGGAATTTCCACACATTCAGAGGCAAGAAGACTTCACCACTCCATTTTCTAAACTGGCCCTGAACAAGTTGGAATAGTAATGAGATTTGAGTTCCTACATGGCCTTGAAACTCACTGGCCATGTCTATACTTGTGTCAGACTTGGACCCCTGGAGGCAGAAAGGGCAGGCCTATCCAATAAGAATGGACCCTTGGCATCAAGGTTAAACCAGAAAGGGAAAGAAGGCTAAGATTCAGAGATGGTTGCCACATCAGAGCAAGTCTTTCATGGTGCGTGGTGACTCTCCTATCCCCAACGCTCAGGCCCTCTGTAGTCCAACAGACTGGCTATCTACAATTATTTATCATCCTGAAACTTCTTTATGGCTAAATTGGCTTACTCATGTCACTCTTGTGCACACGAAACTTTCACCACCACTGTGATTCTGCTCGTGGCTTCTGCTGCCTGGAATGCCCCTTTTCAATACTCAACTCAAATCTACCTCCTCTAGAGAGATTTTCCTTTCCTGCCAGCCCCAAATAATCTCTTACCTCTCTGAGACAACTCCACACATTCCATTTATATATTCATCACCTCTGCCTCTCTTCTACTGATATCTTCAAATGTCATTCACATCTTTTATGATCACTTAACTTTGCATTGTTTTTGTATCTTCTTTATAAATGTAAGTTCCTTGAAGGCAAGGATCTTGTCATATTATCCTCACATCTCTCACAGCATCAACAATACTCAATAAATGTCTCTACTAGATTCAGTTCATTTGCTGCATCACACTCAGAGTTTGCAGATTCTTTGCCTTCCTATGGAAAGCCAGAGTAAGAATCAGTGGACTTGTGATTAAGCCTCTTTAGCAACAATGCTTAGTTCATTTATTAATTGGTACTAAGATTTTAGGAGTTGCCTTTCGTTTCTTATTCCTTCATTCTAACTGTATGCCTACTGCCAGAATGTGCCTAGTAAACCGGTGTGTGTGTGTGTGTGTGTGTGTGTGTGTGTGTGCGCGTGCTTAGACTGAGAGCCAACTTGCTCTCTACTCTCTGTGAAAAAGGGAATTAGTCATGGTTACTGAAAAGAGGGGAATATATTCAAAGTAAATATCAGTGCATGAGACTGCTTTTCACTCAAAGTCTGAACATCCACATGAGACTGAATTTGTAAATATTTATTGTAACTTATGGTTAAAAATATTGGCTTCCTAAGCTCTATTGCTGCCAAAATATTTCTTTCCCACATGGCTGCCCAGTGTTCTGGCCTGTAGCTGGCAATACACCCTCTGTCTTAAGTTAACCTCCTAGCACTGGTAAAGCTTTAAGTGTACTTATGAAGAATGTGGAGGAATAAAAAGAAAAGAGGAAGAGAGAGAGAGAGAGAGAGAGCAAAGGAGAAAAAGATTAAGAAACTTGAAACAGAATTTTAAAAGCAATAGAGCTAATGACCAAAGTACTATTATTTCCTATGATGTCTGAAGTCTACTATACGAGTTAAGCAAAACACCGACCTAACAAGGGCAAGCGTTTTATAAAGAGCCCAAGCAAGGATGACAAATCCCAAAGCTGACAGGTTCACAGCTTACACAGGCTTCACTCTGCTCACAAGAGTGCCCACCATCCCCACCATGGTCTGGGGCCAGAGACACTCATTCTCACAACCTCATCAGGAAAACCACGGCAGAATTGAAATTCTCACTGAGGCCACACCACCCAGAGGCCAACTGCCCACTGTCCCTCTGTCCTCTGGTTCCTGAGTGCATATGAACCATTTTTATTTTCAGGTTGAATCAACTTGGATTCAGAAATGGGTACCTTTTTTGAGTTCCCAAAGAACTCCACTCACACAAAACCATAAGGAGCAATATCATCTTTGCTGAAGATGTTACAGAAGAGTCGGAGTGAGCTAGATAGGTTGCATGGCATATTCACAGCAACAATTTACCCCACTAAGTACTTCTGTTTTACTGAAGACCCCTTCTTGGCTACTTGACCACTGACAGTTATTCTCTCTGTTCCTCTCTCAGCAGAGCCCACCTCCTGCTGTAGGCACCACCAGCTCAAGGGTTATGCTGAAGGAGGGACTGAAGAGGAACCCCCCAGCCATCCTTTAATCCTTGCAGGTTAACTGCTCCACATTAACCTAAATGGTCTCTGTCAGATGGGATTTTAGGCCATGGGGAGATATTTGGGACCTATTCTTTCTGCAAAAAAATCAGACAGCCCAGAATCTTCTGCCCATCCTTCCACCAGGTAGTCTCAATAAGACTTAAAGCCACCTGAGCCTGGCCTCTAGGTTAAGGCAGAGGCCAGTACCAGACGGAGGTAAGTGTTGAGAAAGATTTCCTTTGGAGCACTTCCTTCCCCAGGCCCCCCCTGAACCCTGTGTCCAAGGGCTCAGGGGATGCCACTGACTTCTGGCATCACCTCATGTTTTCAGACCTCCAAATACATCTTTCCTGTTTCTCCATCCTCTCTATCAGTGGTCCCTCCTCTTCACACGCATCCCCAGCCTCCTCCCTTTATAATAAGCTAACTTAAAACATTTATTTTCTGAAAAGCTAACTCCTCCTCCTTCCTCCAGGGAAAGAAAAGGGCCAGGATCTTATAAGTAATAGGAGAAGCCCTCCAGGCTGGATTGGAGGCAAGGACTCCTGAGTTGGCTAAAGACATCCAGAGTGTGGTCTCTCTCCTTCTCTCTGCCCAGTCCCTATCTCCCAGCCTGACCTGATTCCTTACAAGAGTGGATGGATATAAAAAAGGACTCACTATATAATTTACAGGCTGAGCGTAAAGGGAAAATGTGGGGCCTCTTGCTCAGAAATTATTAACAATTTCAGGACAGTGACAGCAGAGCATTAAACCAAGCGCAGGCTCTCTGGAGCATGGGGCCCTGTGGGACTACACAGTTTGCATGCCCATGAAGCTGGCCCTGATACGAAAAGTCACAGGAATTGCAGCGATTTATGTGAAATATGTGCCATTTGTGGTCAATTACTGTGCAGCATAATAAAAATTGTGCATTTCATAACTATATGTGAAAATATTTAATCATTACATAAACACTGCCTTGTGATAATACAATGCAAGGTATTGTTTTTACTAGGCACAAGATTTACTTTGTCAATTTTGATTATAGAACCAAACCCTGTTCATATGCAGGTGGGGGAGGGGGTAGTGTTGGGGGGCGGGGAGACTATGGCAATTCCTCCACTTACAAATTTTAATTTGAAGAGGTTGTAAATGATGTGACCCAAAAGGCATTGCCTTAAACAACGCCAACCAAGACCAGCAACAGTGGATTTAGCCCCTGAAAATAAATCTCCTTCCTTCCATTTCATTCAGGACAAACTAGGTAATTGAAATCATATTTAATTATACATAAGAGAGGTGGTTCCTAGAATTTGGGGGTTTACAGACCAATGAAATTTCCAAGAAATTTAGGAGATGGACAATTTAATTTTGCCATGTAAGGACATCAAAAAGAAACCATCAATTCATAAAAGAAAGGTCATTTTAAACAAAAAGATATACAAAAACATGATTTTAAGATAAAGATAGTCCTTTAAATTAAATGAATTTAGTGTTATAAACAACTCACCCCATTTCTGCTTTTCCTCACTTAGCCAGAAGCAGGTGAACACTCTCCCTGTAGCCTCAGCATGATCAGCAGACTGACATTTATGGACTATGGGTCAAAAGGTCCGTGGCTACAGGAATGTCTATAAAGAGAACTGAAGTATCACTGTACTTTACCATGAATGATTCCTGAAGAATCGTGGCCAATTATTTGCTTTGGAGGAACACTCCATTTGGATATTGTCATCCAGATGTCAGCTTCCCCATCCCTCAGCACCCCAGCTCCATTTCTTGGAGATTTGGTTAAAACTAGCCCAAACCCCAAATTGATGTCTTTGGATCTTCAGAAGCCCTTCTCAGGTTTTCTTGGAGCACGTGCACCTTGCTTTCCTCTCTGCCTCCCTGCTCTAAGATTCACGTGAAATGACTCTGGTTCAAGTCCATCCATTGCTTCCATTAAAAAAAAAAAACTCTCTTCAGTTCAAGCTCTTCGGGATTTAGGCAACTTTCACTGAGATCTGTTGGGCTTGTGGTCTTCAGGCATCTTTCTCAATCCACTTCCATTCTCCCTTACTCATCCTTCATTGTCTTGGGACTTCAGATAAATCCTCTTCCTCTTGGAGAACAGTTCTGCCCTCAAGCAGATCCCTTGAGTACTTAGCAGTACTCTGTGTACTACAGTCGGGCTTCCAAACCAATGGGATTTCCTCCGTAAAGGAATTCTAGTGAATTTAATTGCTTGCCTCCCCCGGCCCCCTGCCCCCGCCTTATTCCTATCATTAACTAATACCACACAACTTACTGATCTTTCCCTGGTTACTTAAGCTTTCGATGATCTCCTGTTCATATGAATTTACACACTGCTAAGGGGCTGTACGTACCATATCATATAATCTATTGTCCTGTGTACTTTGCTAGCGTTCCATGTGTCTCTGTCTTGCCCCTCAATTAGGTTGTAATGTATTTGTGAGTCAGGGCAGTAATTCTTACACCTCTAATCACTTCACCTCTAATCAAGACTTTGGGTGTCTCCCTGTACCAGGTACACTTAATACAGATGGCAGCACCTGCCCTTGAGAATCTCGTGGCTTAGGAAGGGGCAAAAGCAGATATATAAACAGATGAATTACAATACACTGTGGGAAGTGATATAATAGAGATGCGAACACAGTATATAGGAGCCCAGAAGAGGAAAAATTAACTCTACCCAGGTGAGTTGGAAAAGGTCTCTGCAGGATGCATGAGAATTCTTAGGGAAAGTGCATTCCAGCAGGAAGACTAGCATATGCAAAGGCACAGAAATAGGAAAAGGCAAGTTATGCATAGAAAAATTTTAAAGTTCAATGTGATTAGGGCATGGAGCTTCTAGAACGGATGGGAAAGAAGTAAGGAGAGGTTGTTAGGACAGACTATTAAAAAGTCTTCTGAATTTATCATAGCTCCTGCCCTATTGCTGGGTATATAGTCTATGCTTAATAAATAATAATAATATACCTTTGTAGAACACTTTACCATCTTCAAAGAACTTTTACATTTGTGCATGATCTTTGTTCTCACAATCCTGTGGGTAAATATCTCCCCTCATTTACACACGATAAAATTGAGCCCTGCAGTTTTAGTGATGGGCAACAAGTCACTCAGCTAAGTAATATCAGGTGAGACTCTAATCAAGTTACCTCTCCTAATTCTAAATAAAAACTCTTTCCACCACCCAGATCCAAGGTGAACAGGGCCATGGCCACCATTGTTATAAAGCCCTAGAGAGGGATGTGCTGTACCATCTAATGGAAAGCTAATGAGCTGTAGAGCTGTAACACACAAGTTCAAGTCCTCGTTCTATCACTTACAACCCATGCAACCTTTGGAAAGTGACAAAATCTTTCAGCCTCTGTTTTGTTGTCTGTCAACTTTACATGAGAAGCCTTCTTCACAGAACTGTTGATAAGATCAAAGCGTACAATCCCTTCATAAACTAGAAGTCACTTTATGAATGTTACAAAACTTTTTAAGTGACTATTCAACAGACAGAGGAAACTTTAATTGCACATTACCTTTCAAAAAATAAATACAGACTTATTTTAAGTTATACCAAATATTTTTATTTTGGCCCAAGTAGTCTGATGTACCCTTAAAGCTATTCATTCTTCTTTATTTTTCCTGGACTGTACTTTACAGGCTCAGCTTTATTTCTAAAATGAATTATAAACTCACATATGAATCACTTGCTGTCCTCATTTCACACCACAAGGTCTATTTTTGGGGGGTGGGAGGGAGAGTTGACAATGATTACAAGCTTCTCTAAGAATTTGTTATTTGCTCAGATAAAATGACTCCTTTCTCTATGGACTTCACTTTGAAAGAAATTGGTTAAGAAATGCTATTTTCCGGGATCTTTGTGCCGTTAAACTACTGCCACTAGGGTGCAGGGTGGGGAAAAAGGACACAGGGAAATGCCAAGCAAATGTCAGTCAGATCTGTCAACACCCACCCCAGTGATTTTGTAGACCTGTTAGTCAGCTTTTCCTCCAAGTGTCCACATTCAGAAAAACCAAGCAATCTACTTAAAATTAAAATTACCTCTGACTAAAATAATAGTGAAGTAATGGAACAGAACACTGAAAATAAAATAGGGACCGCCCCCCTCCATGATATACCAAAAATCACATGGTCTGATTTTATCCCTTCCTCTCTGGGCACCCCTCCCCTCAAACAACCAAGCCCTTCTATCAATTAGTGCCATCTACCATGGAAAAGGCCAAAAGAAAAAAATCACGGCCGATATTTTCCACTGAGCCAGCCACCGTTTTTTTTTTTCTTTCCTAAGGTTAATAGTGAAAGCTCTGTTTGTTTCACAATGCTTTAATTCTTACTGCTTGCAAGAAATTATTTTTGGACGTATCATATTTTAATATGTTTCCATTAATCTTTCCACGATTCCCTTGCTTTTAAGAACTGCTCTCCCAACCAGGCTCACCCAACAATGCCCATGCTTCATACACTCTCAGTCCTGAGACAGGCCAAACACTGTGTTCATCGCCTGGAACACAGACCTGGGTGCTGGTGGGGAAGGAGGGAACATTTGCAAACCGTGCTCAAGTGTCATGGTGGTTTTCAGCTGGCAAAAGCATCTGAACATAAGTTGTTGCACTTTTCATGCTCATGAAGGGATTTTCCAAAAATCTAAGCTATGTTTTGAAATCTGCATTATTACAGGGTCTAGCTCCCTCCACTCCCCTTCTTTCTCCTGCTCTCTGCCTCCCAAATGGTTCGGGGGAGAGCTTTTGAAAACATAGCCAGGGTAGAGACTGGCTCTTTTTGCCAAGGATTAAAACAAGAGCTGATTAAAAGAAAAGTTGCATTATATTATTTTTGCATTTTGATTAGCCTAATTATACCCAATCTTGTTTACTATGTTCTCCATTCAAAATGCCAGAATTAGAAAGACTGCAAATGAAGAAAGTCAGTCTTGGGACAGGAAGGCCCCAAACACTATAATATCCTGCATGGAAGCCCACTGACTAGAACGTTTCTTTTTTCCTTCCAAATTCCAAGATCCATTGTGACATTAAAAATAGACTCTTTTCCTTTTTTTAAAAAAAAATTATTTTTCTGCATACCACACTTCTATTTATTATACTGGGACCTTAGAAATAGAATGACCAGTGTTTGAATTCACTCTTGTCGTCTTACCAGGTTTCTTAGAGTCTCTGAGTCTCAGTTTCCCCTCTTGTAAAATGGTAAAGATACCAAGCTGATAAGTTATGTTACTATGACGATGAAAGGGAGATCACATGGACATGGTACGTGCTCAATAAATGACAGATATCATTACTTTTACAATTATTACTGGTGTAGTAGGCTGTTACATTGTGGCCTCCCCATCGAAGGAACACCTCCTGGTATTCACCCCCTTGTAAAGTCCCCTCTCCTCTACTGAAGCTGATATTGATCATGTGACTTGGCCAATGAGGCTTTAGCAAGTGTGACACAACACAGGCTTCATGGGCACCTACACTATGAGGTTTGTTATTGTCCAGACACTCCCTGTTGGATCCCAGTTGCCATGTTGTGAGAAAGTCTAGAGTATTCTGCTGGAAAGAGGCCACCTGAAGAGGCCATGGGTGAGATACCACATGTAGAGAGAAGCCATGTGGAGAACTGAGGCACCCCAGCTGAGCTCTCATCAAATGGGGCCAACACCACTGAGAGCAGAAGGGCAGCCCATAGCTGTGTGAGAAATAAGTTGTGGCTGATAAATAACTGAAACAGCTGGGAAGGAAAAAGAAAACAAATTTAGAAGATGAGTTCCACTGAGCTGATGAAGACTGTCAGAACACACATAGGTTGAGTCAATTACTAATGGTACAACTGTGGGCAAATTAATTCTCTCTAAGTCTCATTTTGATCATCTAAGCATGAGTATAATAGTAGTTACCTCATAGGATTATTGTGAGGATTAAAAAGATGATTCATATAAAACATTTAGTTCAGTGCCAAGTGCACAGCTAGCCTTTAAAAAGTGTAAGTGATATTATCATTGCTTTCCTTGAGGCAGAAACAGAAGCACAGAAATTCTGTTTGAAATGCTGGGATATCTTGTTAATAATAAGTTGGCAGAGGGCACCCTAAGGACACACTGAGCCACTAAAGAAGCCTGTCATTGATGATATCTATGTCATCTCTGCTATGGCAACTGAGTCAAATAACCTACAATTGTGTACACTCTCTTTTCCTTTAAAGAAAATACTGACTTTGAGTTTTCACAGATGCTTTAAATTTACTCACTGGGCCCGTTTATGCAACCACCTGTCCTTGTTTCTCTTTTATACTGCGAAGAAGATGCAATGCTAACCTCAGCAAACCTGATTTAGCTCCAGGAATCCAGCCCAGGAGAGAAAGAACACGCACTGCCATTTTACCAGAAATGAGAAGAGTTCATCAAAGCAAACATACCAAGACCAGGTTCGCAGAGATTTAACTCCCCACGCATCACTCGGGCAGTCAGCCCGGGTTCAGCCTTAACCAAAGGCCAGAATTTTACAAAAAATCCAAGCATTCCTGGAACCACCTAGTGAAGGAGTTGAGCCTCTGCATTAAAGGAGGCTGCTAGCAAATGCAGTCAGTGCATATTAGAAGGCACCTAAAAGATGTTATTTTAAAAGAAATCAGGCTTGAGTAGGGATAGTCATAAACCTCAAACACCTGTTCCAAGGCCCATAACCCTGCACATCTTCAGAGGAAAGCAGAGAATTACCTTTGCTGGCAGCACAAACTTGCTGATAAGGAAAGACTGAATGTCTTTCAGGCAAAAAACATACTATTTTCTGAGTGATTTGGAAACTTTTTAGAGGGTATTGGTGAAGGGTTTTCCCAGAATCCTGGGACTGGAAGGGATTATTGAATTAACATCCACTGCACTTATTGTCTTGCTTGGAATCCTTAAATGGTTTAGAATGTACTGGTGGTTGAGTCCTCCCTCTGTGTAATTCCCTCTGATCTTATAACAACTGGGCAGGTTGCTGGGCTCTTGGCCCATCCTGTGTTTCTCTGGGGCAACTCCTCCCTCCTCCTATCTGCTTGGTGACATCTGTGCTCCTGCCCTTGCTCACTGGTCCCAGCAGATCCCTTCTTATGTCTGCAGATCAGCTCAAACTTCCTGACGTCCCACTGAACTTCCTTGAATGCAGAGATTGCCCAGGGAACATCTGCTTAATTCATTTCACAAAGTGGTCCAAACACTCTCAGTATAGCACGTGAAAGGGGTAGATGTAGCTGGGCCAAAAAGAAAAAAAAAAAATTACAAAAACGCTAATGTCACCAAGAAACCAAGACTCTATGAGAGGGGCCAGATGATGTCACCATGCAAAGGACAGGGTAAAGGCCTGTGAGAAGTGAAGAAAAAGACTGGGCAGCCAATGGCAAGGCAACAGAAGCAGGAAAGAGAGGTCACTGCAGGCTGAAAGAGGGTAAGGCCCACATTTCCACCCATGTCCTCATCCAAGCCCCTGGAAGCAACTCCCTGGGCAAAGTCCCTTCTGGCTGTCCTCCCAGCATTTCACACCCTGGCCACCAACACTCTGCTACCGGTTATAAGAGGATGTTAGCTAAAGCTCCTTTGGGTTAAAAGCCAGGCTACAGGTATGACTCCCAGATGTGCAACTTACGGTAGAAATGTTGACTTGGATCATTTTTAAAAATGATCTCATCAGGAGTACTTTCTGGAAGGGGAATGGTGACCCAAAAGATTAGAAGCTGTAGTTAGTGGGGCCCTGCAGCAGAATCTCTTGAGAAGCCACTACCAGAGGAGACAGCACCAGATCACATGAGGGCCACCAAGCAAGAACTTTCCCAATCCTCCTCTTCCCCTTCCAGATCAAATGCCACTTAATTCGATACACTGGTCAGACATTCACTGGTACAGGCAATCTTTGGTTAGCATCTCCCACAGTTAGTCTGGCAGGAGAGAGGAATGGAAAGCCAGCCCAAGCTGGAAGATCAGGTTGGCAAGGTGCCATGACTTCTGTGGTTGCTGGGGTGACCAGTTCTTCACCTGCTTCACCTCTGTTCCCTCATTGCCCCAGGATCTCCTGCTTAGTGACTGTCTGCCAGCACAGTTGACACCCTTGCATTGCTAACCACCCCTAGTGCCTGAGATGAGAAGGTGCCAAGCTTTTCTAAAGCCTTCCTTCAAAAGTAATTATTGGAATTTTAGAGAATTAATACAAACATCCCTCTCTTACCTGCACATATTCAGAACCAATAGAAAGAGATAAACACAGCAGTCAGGCAGATGGAGACATCACTTTTATTACTGATAAAGCTGTTGGAGACTGTGGCTTAGATACGAGGACCAAATGAACATGCCAGCATTGCACCCCCAAATTAAACGTACCCATGGCAGCACTGGACAGCCCCCAAGTGTCCCATGAAGGAGTCTGCCCTAGTAAACCCCAGCACAGAGGAGCTGTGGGGTGGAGAAGCATGGTCTCTGAGGCTGACAGGTCCCAAAGCTAAAGGGGATTGGAGGCAGCTGAGCCCCTCATTCTCAGGGGTTGCTCCCAAGTTCTCCAATCAGGTAAGTCCCCCCGCCTCCTGTGGAGAGGAGCATGAGGGGGCAGAAGTGGTAGAACAGCCAAGCTCCTCCCACAGGAAACAAGGAGGATCCAGTCCGTGTGCACCTGCTGCCCTACAGAAGTCTTACCCTGAAACAGACTAGAGCTGGGCCTCTCTGCTGGAAGAGACCAGGGAAGTGATATCCCTGCTATAAATGGAGGTTAGGTTCTGTGTAGTAGTACTGTGTGATGGAGAAAGAGAGAGCGTTACTTATAGGGAATGCCTCTGAAATTCATGAAAAATAAAGAGGCTCTGAGGAAAATCCAGTTTGTAAAAGGGAGGGGTGCCATAATGGGTTCTTTCAGCAGATTATAATAGAGTGCATCCAGGAAGAGTCTCTATCCTCAGGAGCCCTCTGGAAGACAGACGAATACTCACAGTCAATTTGTGTCTTCTCAAGTATTTCTTAAGAGTACAAAGATAGCATCATAGCCAAATTTTGTCTTTCCTTAGAAGCGTCAATTCCAGGATAGCTGCTGGATTTTACATTTCCCTTAGGATGCTAAAAAATCCAGTCTCAGTCCATCTGGTCTCTTACATTCTTCAAGGGAATCTTTGGGAATGTGCTTTCATGAAAAATGGCTCCATCTACTCATTCCATGAGATTTAGCTGCTGCCGAGAAGAGCATTTCCCTCCACCTTCTCTGAAAGCCCGGGAAAGCTCATCTGTTTCTCCCTGTGACTTGAATTAGCACCTCCCCATCTCCACCCTGAGTTCTCATTTAAAAAATGACTTACAAATAGGAAACAAGCCCTACAGCCTATGAAATTACCTACCTAATATTTAATACTTTTTCCCCATGAAAGAGCATCCTCCCAGAAATTGGCCTGCAGGGAGGCTGGTCTTTCTGGTAGAAACCCCTGCCAGTGAGCTGATGATCCAACAGTTTAAGGGGATTTCAAGGTACCAAGAAGGAAATGACAGGAGAGAGCAGGGATTCAGCTCTGCTTGAAACCACTGGTTCTCAAGGTTGGAGAGACACCTGGGGAATAATCAAAACTACTGATGCTTGGGGGCCCAGCCTCCAATGTTCGGATTTAATTAGTACAGCTTTTAAAAGTCCCTGGACATCAGGTTTTAAAAAATTCTATGAGTGATTCCAAACTGCAGTAACGGTTTGAAAATCTCTGCTCTAAATTCTTTTAACTTACAGATACCATCAATTTGCTAATGATCAATTGCCAGGTCCTCACTCAAACATGGTGATTAAGTTAGCCCAGGCCAGAGATTAACTGCTGATACTAGAAGCTGCCTTCTAGTAGTAAATGTTTCTACTCAGGTGACTGATTTTTTTTTTTTTTTTTTTTTTTTTTTTTTTTTTTTTTTTTTTTTTTTTTTTTTTTTTTTTTTTTTTTTTTTTTTTTTTTTTTTTTTTTTAACAAGTCAGTCCCCTCACTGAAGGGCCAACTACACAATTCCCGATTCAGATTCTAACCTGATTTTGGCAGACCACCGTAATTCTCTCTCATTGCATTCTCCAAACTTGGAATGGTTTGCATTACAAAAGGCTTCTCTGTTTCACAAAGGAATCCCTGCAAGTTTTCTTGAAAGTGTGCTTAAAAATAAAATCTGATTTGCACTAACTCATAAATTAAGCTCTGGGCCTTTGTGATGATGATAGTTTATAGAGCCCCTGACACTGGCAGAAGCATCTTTCAAGACATCAGTTTGTTTTCACTCTAATATCTGATCAACACTTCCGTTCTGAATTCCTTTGTTAATTCTTCTGCCCAGAAAGCTGTGGTGAGTGATAAGCCCTTCAGAAATCACTGAGTGATTTGCGCAGCCCTCTATTTCCAAAACAGACATGGACACAATTCAAGACCAACTTAACTGATAGTTATTTTGCTAGGGAAAAATTTGGTCCAAGTTATTTATTCATTAACTTTCACGAAAGGTTCTTGAGCCAATTAAATGAATTTTGCTTTTCAGATTATGCTAGCAAAGACCAATCCACTTGCATGTTTTGAACTCACACTGATGTTCTTTCCTAGCATAAACCTGAAAAAGATTACTTGGGGGAAATTTTAATACATTCATGAAAAAGGGATAGTAAGATGCCCACATAAAGTCAAAATTGCAATACACCAACTGAAGATCCAGTTTGGGCCAAATCTACCCACCAAACTGGTCTATTAACGCAGCCCCTAATTAACAGACTCTTTCCTTACCAGCTATCTATATCATCTATATATAAATCTATAGAGATACCCTCCACAAATCCCACACTCCAGTACTTTAACCCTTTTGACCTAGCATAGAGTTGACAGACTTAGCAAATAAAACACAGGATACCCATTTATACTTGAATTTCAGATAAGCAATCAAAAAATTTTACCATCAATATATCCCAAATACTGCATGTATTTTATCTGGCAAGCCTAGTCTACCACCCTCTCTGAAGAATTAAGTCTGGAGTGCTTATCCTTTTTCTGCCTTCCCTCAGCCAGAAGGCATCAGAGAGCTTCTATCAAAGCAGGCAGGACTTGAAGGGCCAAGATTCTAAAGAGAAAAGAAGGACACTGAAGTGAGCCAATCAGTGATTTTTCTCCTCCAAGACAGCTGCCAATTTATAGGCATTCACAGAAAAGCTGAGAAGTTAAGCAGGACTTTCAGCATTTCACTGGGACAGGGAGACAAAGTATTCAATGGGACAGGGAGAGAGTATTCCAGATAAACCAATAAACCCAGGCTTTCAGATAAGATCTCGGAAGAGCTTTACCTTAGGAATAAAGGTGAACTGGAAATAGACTCATTCGTACTAAGACCAAAACCTCCAAAACAGAACAGTCCCATGCCTCTATTCTAAACCCTCTCTAAAAGAAGAAAACATTATCTAAAGCTTCAAATTGTCACTATAATTTTTTCATATGTAACATCTAGCATTCAAACAAAACTTAGAAGATAAACCATAAGATCAGATTAATGACTGAAAAAACAGACAAAAAAGGACAACAGAAATGATCTACAAGTAATCCGGATATTAGAGTTATCACACACAGACTTTAAAATAACTGTGATTGGGCAGACAGCAGAAGCAAGAAGAACTACAATCCTGCAGCCTGTGGAACAAAAACCACATTCACAGAAAGACAGACAAGATGAAAAGGCAGAGGGCTATGTACCAGATGAAGGAACAAGATAAAACCCCAGAAAAACAACTAAATAAAGTGGATATAGGCAACCTTCCAGAAAAAGAATTCAGAATAGTGATAGTGAAGACGATCCAGGACCTCAGAAAAAGAATGGAGGCAGAGATCGAGAAGATGCAAGAAATGTTTAACAAAGATCGAGAAGAATTAAAGACCAAACAAACAGAGATGAACAACACAATAACTGAAATGAAAACTACACTAGAAGGAATCAATAGCAGAATAACTGAGGCAGAAGAACGGATAAGTGACCTGGAAGACAGAATGGTGGAATTCACTGCCATGGAACAGAATAAAGAAAAAAGAATGAAAAGAAATGAAGACAGCCGAAGAGACCTCTGGGACAACATTAAACGCAACAACATCTGCATTATAGGGGTCGCAGAAGGAGAAGAGAGAGAGAAAGGACCCAAGAAAATATCTGAAGAGATAATAGTTGAAAACTTCCCTAACATGGGAAAGGAAATAGCCACCCAAGTCCAGGAAGTACAGAGAGTCCCATACAGGATAAACCCAAGGAGAAACATGCTGAGACACATAGTAATCAAATTGGCAAAAATTAAAGACAAAGAAAAATTATTGAAAGCAGTAAGGGAAAAATGACAAATAGCATACAAGGGAACTCCCATAAGGTTAACAGCTGATTTCTCAGCAGAAACTCTACAAACCAGAAGGGAGTGGCATGATATACTTAAAGTGATGAAAGGGAAGAACCAACAACCAAGATTACTCTACCCAGCAAGGATCTCATTCAGATTTGACAGAGAAATCAAAAGCTTTACAGACAAGCAAAAGCTAAGAGAATTCAGCACCAACAAACCAGCTCTACAACAAATGCTAAAGGAACTTATCTAAGTGGGAAATACAAGAGAAGAAAAGGACCTACAGGGCTTCCCTGGTGGCGCAGTGGTTGAGAGTCCGCCTGCCAATGCAGGGAACACGGGTTTGTGCCCCGGTCCGGGAAGATCTCACATGCCGCGGGGCGGCTGGGATCGTGAGCCATGGCCGCTGAGCTTGCACGCCCGGAGCCTGTGCTCCGCAATGGGAGAGGCCAAAACTCTGAAAGGCCCACGTACCGCAAAAAAAAAAAAAAAAAAAAAAAAAAAAACGACCTACAAAAACAAACCCAAAACAATTAAGAAAATGGTAATAGGAACATACATATTGATAATTACCTTAAACATGAATGGATTAAATGCTCCAACCAAAAGACACAGGTATTTTAATTGATATTTATAGGGCATTCCATACAGAAAGAGCAGATTACACTTTCTTCTCAAGTGTGCATCAAACATTCTCCGGGATAGATCACATCTTGGGTCACAAATCAAGCCTCAGTAAATTTAAGAAAATTGAAATCATATCAACCATCTTTTCTCACCACAATGCTATGAGATTAGAAATCAATTACAGGGGAAAAAAACGTAAAAAAACACAAATACATGGAGGCTAAACAATATGCTACTAAATAACAAAGAGATCACTGATGAAATCCAAGAGGAAATCAAAAAATACCTAGAGACAAATGACAATGAAAACACGATGATCCAAAACCTATGGGATGCAGCAAAAGCAGTTCTAAGAGGGAAGTTTATAGCTATACAAGCCTACTTCAAAAACAAGAAAAATCTCAAATAAAAAATCTAACCTTACGCCTAAAGGAACTAGAGAAAGAAGAACAAACAAAACCCAAAGTTTGCAGAACGAAAGAAATCATAAAGATCAGAGCAGAAATAAATGAAATACAAACAAAGAAAACAATAGCAAAGATCAGTAAAACTAAAAGGTGGTTCTTTGAGAAGATAAACAAAATTGATAAACCATTAGCCAGACTCATCAAGAAAAAGAGGGAGAGGACTCACATCAATAAGATTAGAAATGAAAAAGGAGAAGTTACAACAGACACCGCAGAAATACAAAGCATCCTAAGAGACTACTACAAGCAACTCTATGCCAATAAAATGGACAACCTGGAAGAAATGGACAAATTCTCAGAAAGGTATAACCTTCCAAGACTGAACCAGGAAGAAATAGAAAATATGAACAGACCAATCACAAGTAATGAAATTGAAACTGTAATTAAAAATCTTCCAACAAACAAAAGTCCAGGACCAGATGGCTTCACAGGTGAATTCTAACAAACATTTAGAGAAGAGCTAACACCATCCTTCTCAAACTCTTCCAAAAAACTGCAGAGGAAGGAACACTCCCAAACTCATTCTATGAGGCCACCATCACCCTGATACCAAAACCAGACAAAGATACTACAAAAAAAGAAAATTACATACCAATAACACTGATGAATACAGATTCAAAAATCCTCAACAAAATACTAGCAAACAGAATCCAACAACACATTAAATGGATCATACACCATGATCACATGGGATTTATCCCAGAGATACAAGGATTCTTCAATATACACAAATCAATCAACCTGATAAACCATATTAACAAATTGAAGTATAAAAACTATATGATCATCTCAATAGATGCAGAAAAGGCTTTTGACAAAATTCAACACCAATTTATGATAAAAACTCTCCAGAAAATGGGCATAGAGGGAAACTACCTCAACATAATAAAGGCCATATACTACAAACCCACAGCAAACATCATTCTCAATGGTAAAAAACTGAAAGCATTTCCTCTAAGATCAGGAACAAGACAAGGATGTCCACTCTAACCACTACTATTCAACATAGTTTTGGAAGTCCTAGCCACGGCAATCAGAGAAGAAAAAGAAATAAAAGGAATACAATTTGGAAAAGAAGAAGTAAAACTGTCAGTGTTTGCAGATGACATGATATTATACATAGAGAATCCTAAAGATGCCACCAGAAAACTACTAGAGCTAATCAATGAATTTGGTAAAGTTTCAGGATACAAAATTAATGCACAGAAATCTCTTGCAATCCTATACACTAATGATGAAAAATCTGAAAAAGAAATTAAGGAAACACTCCCATTTACTATTGCAACAAAAAGAATAAAATACCTAGGAATAAACCTACGTAAGGAGACAAAAGACCTGTATGCAGAAAACTATAAGACACTGATGAAATAAATTAAAGATGATACCAACAGATGGAGAGGTATACCATGTTCTTGGGTTGAAGAATGAATATTGTGAAAATGACTACACTACCCAAAGCAATCTACAGATTCACTGCGATCCCTATCAGATTACCAGTGGCATTTTTTACAGAACTAGAACAAAAAAATCTTAAAATGTGTATGGAGACACAGAAGACCCCGAATAGCCAAAGCAGTCTTGAGGGAAAAAAATGGAGCTGGAGGAATCAGACTCCCTGACTTCAGACTATACTACAAAGCTACAGTAATCAAGACAATATGGTACTGGCATATAAACAGAAATATAAATCAATGGAACAGGATAGAAGGCCCAGAGATAAACCCACACACCTATGGTCAACTAATCTATGAAAAAGGAGGCAAGGATATACAATGGAGAAAAGACAGCCTCCTCAATAAGTGGTGCTGGGAAAACTGGACAGCTACATGTAAAAGAATGAAATTACAACACTCCCTAATACCATATACAAAAATAAACTCAAAATGGATTAGAGACCTAAATGTAAGACCCGACACTATAAAACTCTTCGAGGAAAACATAGGAAGAACACTCTTTGACATAAATCACAGCAAGATCTTTTTTGACCCACCTGCTACAGTAATGGAAATAAAAACAAAAATAAACAAATGGGACCTAATGAAACTTAAAAGCTTTTGCACAGCAAAGGAAACCATAAACAACACGAACAGATAACCCTCAGAATGGGAGAAAATATTTGCAAATGAATCATTGGACAAAGGATTAATCTCCAACATATATAAACAGCTCATGCAGCTCAATATTAAAAAAACAAACAACCCAATCCAAAAATGGGCAGAAGACCTAAATAGACATTTCTCCAAAGAAGACATACATTTGGCCAAGAAGCACATGAAAACCTGCTGAA
>NW_006769677.1:5361840-5365315 GCF_000442215.2 Lipotes vexillifer
AAAAAAAAAAAAAAAAAAAAATCTACAAACAACAAATGCTGGAGAGGGTGTGGAGAAAAGGGAACCCTCCTGCACTATTGGTGGGAATGTAAATTATACAGCCACTATGGAGAACAGCATGGAGGTTCCTTAAGAAACTAAAAATAGAACTACCATATGACCCAGCAATCCCACTACTGGGCATATACCTTAAGAAAACAGTGCTGGACATCCTCATTGAAGCTGGGCTGCCTGCTTCAAAACCAAGCTCAGTTTTCTCATCATATAACTGGAATGACATACATATGGCCAATAAATACATGAAAAGATATTCAACATCACTCGTCATCAGGAAATGCAAATCAAAACCACAAGGAGATATCACCTCATACCTGTTAGGATGGCTCTTATCAAAAAGACAAGAGATAACAAATGCTGGCCAGGACATGGAGAAAAGGGAACCCTTGCACACTCTTGGCAGGAATGTAGACTTGTACAGCTACTATGGAAAACAATATGGAGTTTCCTCAAGAAACTTAAAGTAGAACTACCACATGATTCAGCAGTTCTATTTCTGGATATATATCCCAAGGGAAAAAAATAATTATCCCAAAGAGCTATCTGTATTCCCATGTTCAATGCAGCATTATTCACAATAGCCAAGGTATGGAAACAAACTAAATGTTGTCAAATGAAAAATGGATGAAGAAATGTGATATATATATATATATATATGTATATATATATATGTATACATATACACATATGATAGAATTATTCAGCCTTAAATGAGACGGAAATCCTGCCATTTGTGACAACATGGATGAACCTGGAGGGCATTATAGGAAGTGAAATAAGCTAGACAGAGAAAGACAAATACTGTGTGGTGTTACTTGTACGTAGAATCTAAAATAAAAGTTGAACTCATAGAAACAGAGAGTAGAATGGTGGTTGCCAGGGGCTGGGTTTGGAGGAAATAGGGAGAGGTTGGTAAAGTGCACAAACTTTTAGTGACAAGGTGCAATGTAAGGATCTAGTGTATGACATGGTGACTATAGTTGATAATACTATATTGTATACTTAAAATTTGCTAAGATAAATATATGAGGTGATGGATGTGTTAACTCATTGGTGAGAATCCTTTCACAACGTATATGTATGTTAAATCATTGCATTGTACACTTTAAATATTTTAACGTTTTATTTGTCAGTTATACTTCAGTAAAGCTGAATAAAATGAATCAAGAAGGATGAGGAGGGAGGGAGAAATTGCAAAGGGAGTGGAATGTTGTATATTCTGATGACAATGTACGGTATCTTGATTGTGTTAGTGGTTTCACGAGTATATACATCTGTCAAGACTTATCAAATTGCATATTTTAAATAAGAACAGTATATGTATGTTTTACCTCAATCAACTTGTTAATTCAATTTCAAAAATTGAATGTGAAACAGAAAAATTAAAAAGTCAAAGAGTCACAAATTCTGATTCAAAAGAAATGCAATCTTGAGGCAGACCTACAGTATGAGAGAAGAGAAATATGTCAACTAGACAGTTTGGTGATGTCAAAGGGATAAGATGTTCCCTCCCTCTCTCTCTTCCCCTCTCTCTCTCTCTCTCTCTCTCTCTCAGCCAGAATTATCATTTCCCATCATCTCAGGTTTCTCATCTCGTAATTTGCTCTTCATAGTCAAGGTAGAATAAAGGAGCCAGAAGAGAATCTACCTCAACTTCCTCTCCTTGTCTGTGGGCACTGATTTCCTATCCATTTGCTCCTGCTCTCTATGGCTGTTTCAGTTGCTGACTTTTACGTGGACATTTGACTTCCTATTTTACACAGTTTCTACAACATCCCTTGGTAGATGTTTGCAAGGATTTTGCAAACCCAGTGTCTGGGTCCACTTCTCTTCTCCCTGATTCTGATTCCATTATCACCCTAACTATATTTTCTCCATCCCAGTGTTCACATGTTCTCTGCTTTCTTAGTACCTTCTAATGTTGCAGTCTATGATGCAAGATGACAGGAACTTTCAGGATAGTTAGCCCATGGGTCAACAATTCTCAGATTACAAAATAAATTTTAAAACCTGAGTAATTGCTTCAAGCATCTGTTAAAATTTCAAGCTTACATAGGAAAATAAGACTTTATTTCAAACATAAACTTTACAGCTTGCAAATAAAAACAGCTAAGCTATTTCCCAGAACAGGAAAGACTGTTTTTCAAAAGTTGAAAAGTCTACCAAAATTTCAAAGGACAGTGATAATGCACTTCCAGCATCAATGCCCTCAGTCCAAAGAGACAAGATTGCCCACCAGAGCAGTTTATCACTACTTTGCAATTATCAGAACCAACATATTTCCCTCTTCTTTTATTGCCCCTGCTCTTTTCTATTGTTATTTTATTCTCTTGGGTTTTCTCTGCTATAGTTTCAAATTATCATATATCTCTTCCCAACTTCCTCCTTTTTAACTGCTTATGACATAGAATTTACATCTAAATCATCTGTTTTATCTGGAATATAATTTTTTAATCCTGTCTTAGCTTTAAGATTACATATTGCAATTGAATCACAATATTTCCCTTCTAAGTATCTAACAAAATCAGACAGAAAAAAAAAAATTAAAGCTAGGGGGAAAATCATTAACAGCCACAAAGCAAGGAAAAAGGTTAGGTTAATGTTATAAACTTCAAAAACCAGCAAATGAGGAAAGACACAAATGATTGTGAAATGAAACAGAGAGGTAGCACAGTTTTGCTTTCACCCCTGCCCAAACCCCCATAAATTATACTGCCAAGTTGATCAAATCAAACCTGGAAAGAAACCAACCCAGTCACTATCTTTTCCCTTTTCAAACTGAGTAATGGGAGTCAGGGGTGGGGTGGGACAGGAAGCCTGTTGGGGGAAAAGGGAGTAACACACGGACTGGCTGTACCAAAAAAAAAAAAGCTCCACAGTTATACAGTCCAGGGGTCAAGGTGACATTCCCACAGGAAAGGAGTATGTCCATCAAGCAGATCCTGACAAAGAACTATTAACAAAATCTCAAAATAATGAACAAGGCCTAGATTATCTAACAAAGACTGAAAATATCCAAGCTGGACTCTCTCCTTCTGTTGTCATTCTCTTGGGCTATAGAAAAGAGTGTAGAACACAAGGATACAGCCATCAACGTATAGCTGGGAAAAGCAAATTGGTTTTATATAATGTGAAAAAAAAATCAAGAAGTAAACCTCATGTCATCAGAGCAGACAAAATGCCTGAACGGAACCACCTGAACATGAGCAAGATAAAGAGAAATGGCATGGAAATTAAATAAATATTATATGGTAAGGAAGGAAGAAAGCAAAGGAAAGACAAAGGACTAAATAATAAGAAAACATGAAGGACCAGAAGAAAAATTGCTTTACACTATGGACTAACTTAAGTACATGGTCTGGACAAAACAAAGATTCAAAGGCCTGATAATAACAACAATGAACCAAAATGGAAAGAG
>NW_006769677.1:5365445-5381684 GCF_000442215.2 Lipotes vexillifer
AAGAGTGACTGAGACTTAAGGAAACAAACAGAGGCCCCAAACAACAGGATTAAGGAATTAATAAATAATTTAGAAACAATAAGAAACACAGTAGTTATTGCTATCAATCAAATTACTAGCATAGAAGAAAGATGAGCCAATCCTAATGAATAAAGTTAAAGAATAGAAATCGGAACATTTAGAGATGAACTAATAGATATGTAAGGAAACAAATATGATCCAACATGAGGATAATCAGTGTCCTTGAGGTAGCAAACCCAACAAATAAACAGAAAATGAAGCAAAACATATGATGCAAGAGAATTTCCCTGAAACTAAGGGGGGAAAATAACCTGAATCTGTAACTTAAAAGGGTCCTTTCTGGGCTTCCCTGGTGGCGCAGTGCTTGAGAGTCCGCCTGCCGATGCAGGAGACGCGGGTTCGTGCCCCGTTTCGGGAAGATCCCACATGCCGTGGAGCGGCTGGGCCCGTGAGCCATGGCCACTGAGCCTACGCGTCCGGAGCCTGTGCTCCGCAAATGGGAGAGGCCACAACAGTGAGAGGCCCGCATAACGCAAGAAAAAAAAAAAAAAAAAAAAAAAAAAAGGGTCCTTTCTTTTACAGAAAAGTTTGATACAGAACCCTCTACACTGAGCATAGTCCAGTTATATCATTAAAATAAAGGATAAAGAAATAAGCCTTTAAGAGAACAGCCTGAAAAGTAAATCATGTACATTGGGGAAAAAGCAGACAATGAAATAAAGTGCCAATGTGAAAAAGAAGGTGTGATCCAAGCACATGGTACCCAGCCAAGATGCTCTTTGACTACAAGGGTGATGGGTACCTCAAACATGACAGAATTCAGGAGATACAACACTCATAAGCACTTCTCAGGGGGGGAAATATTAAAATATGAATCAAAATAAAGAGCATAGAAATAAAAACATCCAGATTTTAAGACTCTGATAAGCATTAAATCCATTTAAATATTGAGATAAATACTAAACTATATGAACTAAGAGAATTATCATTACAGAAAAAGAATGTAAATGTTCTATTTCCAGACAATGTAAAAATACTAACAAAATTTGGGAAGCAATGGGAGAAAGTCTGAGAATGCTATCAAAGACGACACATGTAACTTTAAAATTGTTCTAATTATTGGGTTTTTTAATTTCCTTTTTAAAAAATTTTTATTGGAGTATAGTTGATTTACAATGTGTTAGTTTCAGGTGTACAGCAAAGTGAATCAGTTATACATATACATATATCCATTCTTTTTTAGACTCTTTTCCCATATAGACCATTACGGAGTACTGAGTAGAGTTCCCTGTGCTATACAGTAGGTCCTTATTAGTATACTGGTGTGTATATGTCAATTCCAATCTCCCAATTTATCCCTCCCCCATGTTTTCCCCCCAGTAAGTTTGTTTTGTATGTCTGTGACTCTATTTCTGTTTTGTAAATAAGTTTATTTGTACCATTTTTTTAGATTCTACAATATCATATGATATTTGTCTTTCTCTGTCTGACTTACGTCACTCAGTATGACAATCCCTAGGTCCATCCATGTTGCTGCAGATGGCATTATTTCATTCTATTTTATGGCTGAGTAATATTCTGTTGTATATATGTACCACATCTTCTTTATCCATTCCTCTGTTGACAGACATTTAGGTGGCTTCCATGTCCTGGCCATTGTAAATAGTGCTGCAATGAACATTAGGGTGCATGTATCTTTTTTTTTTAATATATTTATTTATTTACTTATTTATTACTTATGGCTGCCTTGGGTCCTTGTTGCTGCACGCGGGCTTTCTCTAGTTGCAGTGAGTGGGGGTTACTCTTCATCACAGTGCGCAGGCTTCTCATTGTGGTGGCTTCTCGTTGCGGAGCACAGGCTATAGGCGCACAGGCTTCAGTAGTTGTGGCACACAGGCTCAGTAGTTGTGGCTTGAGGGCTCTAGAGTGAAGGCTCAGTAGTTGTGGTGCACAGGCTTAGTTGCTCCACAGCATGTGGGATCTTCCCAGACCAGGGATCGAACCCATGTCTCCTGCATTGGCAGGCGGATTCTTAACCACTGCGCCACCAGAGAAGCCCCTGCATGTATCTTTTTGAATTATGGTTTTCTCCAGATATGTGCCCAGGAGTGGGATTGCTGGATCATATGATATCTCTATTTATAGTTTTAAGGAACCTCCATACAGTTCTCCATAGTGGCTGTATCAATTTACATTCCCACCAATGGTGTAGGAGGGTTCCTTTTCTCCACACCCTCTCCAGAATTTATTATTTGTAGATTTTTTGATGGTGGCCATTCTGACCAGTGTGAGGTGATACCTCATTGTAGTTTTGATTTGCATTTCTCTAATAATTAGTGATGTCAAGCATCTTTTCATGTGTTAATTTCCTTTTTTTCTGAGAGGAGACTTGTAGGAAATAATGCATCTTGTCTATAGAAACATTTATTTGAAGTTCACAATTCCTTCAGCTTTTCTTCTATTAAATTCAAGTAAACTTACACTTTTTTCATTAAAGTGTCTTCTATAATAAGACTTCATCTTAATAAAAATTTTTAATTGCTCTGTCTATATATATGCATAAAAAGATAGACTCTAAAACGATGTTTATCTAATGTTAATAATGATTTGGGGGTGTGGTAGCATTTGAGGTTATTTCATCTTCATCTTTATATTTTCTCTATTTTTGAATTCTTTATAATGAGCACCCCTTTTTACAAAAATAACAGTATTTTTTTAAAGCATAAGAATATACCAAGATGATAAATATTTAACACTGGGAAGTGAAAATATGAATGATTGCTATTTTTGTACATTTCAATATTTTAAATTAAAAAATACATTGACAAACTACTTTCTAGTTTTCTTTTTTATTATTATTATTTTTTTAAGTTTGAGGTCTTATTTGATATTTCCCTTACAATTTTATGGTTCTTGATAGAAAAATTGTTGCCCATCCCTGGTTTAGGAGGAAAAAGAAGCAATATCTACAAATTGCTGATTAATAGTCAGCCAAGTACACACGGCTTTGCTTATGTTAACAGAAAGAAAAAATGAGTTCTGGAAAGCTGATGTCTGGAAGAGCATTTTATTATAAACTACATTGTAATTGGGCACATAAACAGAAGGAAATTCTTCTAGTGAACAGGTACACTATGTAATAAGCATCTCCCAGATACTTTGACCCAATATAGGTCAATGGAATTCTACACCATATATCCAGTCCCTTCCCCTAAAAGGAAAATGTTTACAGGCACCAAAAATTTGCCACATCTGTGTAAAGAGAAATACCAATCACAGATGAAGTTGAAGCATATGTTTCTAGTTGATATAACTTAAACTGCTCTTTCAAAGCACTGTAAAAAACTGGTGGGGGGGGCGCACAGGGGGGGCGGCGGCGGGGAGGATGATACAATTATCCAAGGCGGGTTAAGCTGATCCTCAGAATCTAGTAAAAACTCTCAATTTAAAGAGTTAAAAAAAATACTTGGTAGCAGCCACTGGCTCATGTAAGACTATGCAATTTCCAAAACCGACTCAGTGTTGTATCTTCAGTTTATAGATTCAAATTGTGAATTTACAAACACAGTGTGTGTTATAAACTTGGTCAAACTGAAAGCACACATATGTACTTTATATCATCACCCTCTAACCCTCAGTATTTGCTTTTCCATCATCCTGTAATATTGTGTTTGTTGGGGTTTTTTATTTTGTCAGAGCAATTTTGGAAGGCAGAGAGGGGAGGAGCTGGTGGTTTAGTGGTTAGACCAGTCTACAACATTGTCAAAAAAATTGTTTTTGCACAAAGCATGTTTTGGTGCCAAATGGAGCAACCAAGATGTCAGAAGTATTTCACAATGTCGAAGCTTCTCCTCATGAATCTTTGGACCCTACAAGTTGTTTATTACATCCTCAGAGGAGCTCAGGAATGCAGCTTGGAGTCCAGGCAGTCACTGGATTCTTCTCTGGAGGGTGGTACATCACGTTCCTCTGCGTAACAGTGTTTTAAGTTTTCTCTTTCACGTACAACCACGGCTATACCACAGAGACAGGGGAGACAGAACAGGGGAGACTCTGATGCCAAACAACTACTGAGATTCTGCAGGAAGAAACTTCACTACCACAAAAATGTCCTCACAGAGCCAGGCTGACTCCTGAGGTATTCTCCTTTCATCTTCCTGGGCTCCCAGCTTCCTAAACTGGATTTCTAGCTTACCTGTCTTTTCATCAGATGACCACTGTACTTTTTGGTCACTTTTTCCAACTCTCCTCTCTCCCCTACCTGTTTCTCCATCCCTCTGTCTCTCTGTCTCTCCCTCTCTCCTTTCTCTCTCCCTTCACTTCTAACCATGTAACTGAATCTAATTTTAATGCCCCTTGGCCCCTCATTTTTTCCTTTTTTTAATTTTAATTTTGTTTTATTTCCATTTGTTGAGCCCCTCATTTTTAAAGTGGGAACTGCTTTGGCTTTTAGTTCCTTTCCATTAATTTCTTTTAAAAAATGCAATAAAAAGGAAGACCCACACAGAAAATTTAAAAAATCATACACATCTGAACAAATTTCAGACTCATATTAATCTGAGAAAACCAGAAGGAACACTTCCTTTAGCAAGTAACCCAAGTAATGAGATAGTTTATAGGGGAACCCAGTAATTCTGTTCTTAAATCCCCTGCATTATACAGGCTCAAATATGAAATATCTTTGTGGAAACCTCCTGCTGTGTTCTGCACAGATACTCATATGGTTGTTTGGAGATAAATAAGAAACAACTCTTTCCCTCTAGATCTGTGATGAAATATCAAATGTCTCTAAGGGTGAGACATCAAAGCAGAACCCAAGCGCAAAGCAGGGGTTGGGCAGTGAGGGGACGGAAGAAGTTTTATGTTTAGAGGTGGGCAAATTTTTCTATTAAAGGCTGGAGGGTAAATATTTTAGGTTTTGTGGGCCAGCAGGTCTCTGTCATAGGTACTTGATTCTGCCATTGTAGCATAAACATGGCCATAGTACACAGCAAATGAGCATAGCTGAGTCTCAATAAAACTGCTCACGGATTCTGAAATTTGCCTCTCATACAATTTCCACGGGTCATGACGTGTTCTTCTTCATTTGATTTTATCTAACCAATTAACAATTTTAAAATCATTCTTAATTTGGGGGTAATACAAAAACAGGAGGTGGTCTGGATTTGGTCTGTGAGTCACAGTTTGCCAACCCCGGATAAGAGGAAACTGCATACCAGAAAGAAAGCAAGTCTTCCCTCCCATCTGATGCAGGGATAGTGATTCCTGTTAGCAAAATGCATTCTTGTACCCTGTCTCTGGCAATCCTCATCGCAATCCAGGAGATACATATTATTATTTTCACATAATGGATGAGTAAGCTGAGGGTCAGAGAAGATGAAAATAATCACTAATTCATTTAACAAATATTTGAGTCCATAACCAGGTGCTGGGCTTGTGTTAGGCCCTAGGGATATGGCAATGACTAAGGCATAGTTTCTAATTGCTTAGAGACTAGTAGGACAGACCAGTACAATACAAGTAATTACAACACAGTGTATAGGCTAAAGAGACACATACAGAAAGCATTTAACTACATTTGGGGCCCAAGGAAAGCATTCTGGAAGAAATGACAACCAGTTCAGATGAGAAAGACATAGATAGGCAAAAAGAAGAGGAGGGAAAACTGTACAGGTTATAAGGAGGGGCACAAGCAGAGATGTGGAGGTGAGACAGCACAGCTCATAAACAACTGCAAGTTAGTAAATTTGCATCACAGAGCATATGGAGAGTATACGCTGGGGGGTGGGTGGGACAAGAGCAGAAGAAACGCTGCTCAGAAAGGATGAGCAGGGACCACTTCATATCATGATACAGAAGGTGGGCTTTATCCTTGGAGCAACGTGGAGCCAACAAACAGGTGGAAGCAAAGAAGTGATATGGATCAAATTCACTTTTGAGAAAGAACGTCTGGCTACAGAGTGGAAAATGGACTGCAAGAAGCAAGTCAAACCTTCTTATTTCACAGTAAAAAATATTGACTCCCTCATAACTAATCTGACTTGCTCAGGTTCACTGAGCTGGTGAGTCACAAAACCAGTCCACCAATGCCATGGCCAATGCCCTCTGTCTACTTGGTCACAGTGACTTTACCACACACTCAGGGGTGGACAGCACATGTCAAAGTCACAAACACAGCCACGTGCTCATTTTGGTGGAGAATGGTATTTAGAAACCAAGATCTAGCCATGGGTTCCATTCATTGCTACAGGGATATCATTGCTTCTAGAGAATTTCAGTTGACAAAGCTAGAAAAATAACCACACCACCACCCTCCCTTTGCATCAAGCTAATATTACATGAACAATGATCTACTGACTTTTGGTTAAGTTGTGAAAATGCCAAATTCTCTGCTAAAGGAGATAAGAAAAAAGGAGGGTTGAAGTGAGACAGTAAAGTTACTGGTGATGCCAGTTAAAATTTGTAAACTGGGTAGAACTGTAATGGATTTAATGATTTATAGCAGAGGACTTTAGAAAAAAGGGTAAAGCATGTCATCCTATAAAGAGAGCTGAGAAGTAGATTCTAGCAGATGATTATAATAACAGATAGAAGCTACAATTCTGTTCTTTTTAAAGCTCAGCACACAACTGTCAAGGAAATAAGTTTTTTTTGAAACCCTTAATGATCACTTAATCCAATCTCTATATTTTACAGATTAGGACCCTGAGGCTGTAAAGCTGCACACACATGGGGCTTGGAGCCCTGACTCTCGAGTCAGATATTCCTGCATTTGTGTCCCCTCCCTGCTCATCACTTGCTATATGGCTTCGAGCAGATGACTTAACCTCTCTATTCTGGTAACCTCACCTAAACTTCTTAGGCTTGTTGTATTTAAAGGAAATAATGCATTTTATGTAATTTCGCTCAGTGCTTGGCACATGGAGCATGCCCTATAAACGATCTTTATAATTATTATTATTAATTATAATAACAAGCATTTATAGAGCACTCACTACATTACTACCATTATTGCTATTATTGTTATTGTTACAATTGTTATTAATTGTATTAATAATACAATTAATTGTATTATTGTATACAATTGTATACAATATATACAATTGTATACAATATATAATTATATTGTTACATATTGTTACATATACATATATATTATATATATTGTATACAATATATATAATTATATATACAATATATATAATTGTATACAATTATACATTAATACAAAATGTATTAATTGTATTAATAATAATTGCATTAATTATTAATTGTATTAATATTAATACAATTAATATTGTAATTGTTATTGTTATTGTAACTCAGGGTTACAAAGGCATAAAAGTACAAAGGCATAAAATATACAAAGGCATAAAAGTAACTCGACTTAAACCAGAATCATCTATGCTCTAGACCTAAACTCCTACTCAAAACTTCTTTCCACGTTATAGTGACCTTCAAACTATGTCCCACAGAGTCTCGAGGTTGGAGGACGTGCTTAAAGAAGTTGGACAGACAGAGCTTTAGACCTTCTATTCTCTTTATTTTATATTTCTTTTGAAGCAAGAGCTCCACTCCTAAAAATAATTTTGAAAAACATTGCAAACCATTGATTTCCACCATGCTGTCATTAAAAATGAAATCAGTAGCAAGCAAAGGACAGGACTATATATGCTGACCTTAAAGAAATGAAAACAGCTTATAAGAAATCAAGCAGTGGACTTTGCTTAATAAATTAAGCAAATCTTATCTCTCCTTTCTTTCCTATTGATATGGTTTTCTCAGGAAGCTCAGTTTAGAGGGGCAGCAGGAGGCCTAACATATAGAATATATTCTCTGCAAAGGTTTCCAACCTCAACCAATAGCCACTTCCACCATCCCTTCTCCACTTAAGCTTGGCCATCTTTCTTGCATCAACTGCGTCACTTGCATTCCTTGGGTGCCTACATGTGCTATAGCCAGAGAGGTCAACTATGGAATATTTCGGGAATTTGTATCTGGAAAAGTTGAAACTCTGGGAGAGGCCAATTGTTAATCTGAAGATAGAATTTCATGTCCCTTGAAGCCTGTGACTTGTCAGTCTCCAATTTATTTCTCACATGAAGATAATCTTATCTAGATCCAGAGACATGGAATATGAGAAGGAGCTGTGAACTTATTGGTCAAAATAAATAAGCAGACGATTTGTGTGAAGGCTCAACTGAACCTTAGTGGCCTAACGATTTTGAAAAGCTCCTTGCAAAGCTGCATTTAGCTACAGAGTGGTGTTCAGAAACTACCTTTTGGCTTGTGGTTCATTTATGCTCCTGTCCTTCTCCTCCATTGTAATATTTTGGATCAACTGCTTCTGTGCGATCAATTCTCACACTTAAAGTGTAAAACAAGAGACTAACTCTTTTCCATTGTGAAAATTAATCCTTCACCTTAGAAAAAGATTTATGCTTCTGAGTCACAAAAAAGCCAAAATTCCCCAGCACTAAAAAGCAGAACCACAAAAACAAAAAAAGAATGAAAACATGAGTGAATCAATTTCCCTTTCCATACAGATCTGAGAGGTGAGATAGTTCTCATTTCTGCCAAGAGGCTTCCGTCTCTGACAAGTTGAGTCAGCATGCTGCAAGCTGTGAGAGAGATTTTGGAACGCATGTGGTAGCTGGAAGAAACTGAACTAGGTCAAGCTAACTTTTGCAAGGTGTCTTAGAATTTTAGGAGATGAAGGAAAACTCTTAGCACTGTAACTCAAGTTTGTGGTTCTTGTTAATTGTCTATGGTGGGGGGGGGGGGGGGGGGGTGTAACTCAAGTTTGTGGTTCTTGTTAATTGTCTATGGTGGGGGGGGGGGCGGGGGGATAGAAGGGTGGCCAGATATCCAAGATGAGATTCACCCATCTTTGCCTTTTTTGAGTTCTGATACTAATGTGATTCATGCATATGGCAGCCGTGGAGAGGTGTTGCTCAGATCTCCCTTTAAGAGAGATTCTTTAGTGAGAACTGTACTTATCTGTCAGTCTGCGGCTTCTGAAGCTTTGGGATCCACTGCAGCTCTCACACCAAGGCTATGGTTTTCCAGAGCACCTCCTAGCCAATGACTGAGTATGGGGTGGGGGGCAGACTAGAGCCAGGTATTCCTGCCCAATGGAGGAATTTCTCTAGTGGGAATTGTTGCTTTGGGGCTCCCCATCAACCTAGCCCAGACTTTCTCAGAGCTGCCCTGCAGTCTAAAGCTCTATCTACCCAATTCTTCTTCCTTCCTGCTCCCCTTTCATGGATATTGAACTTGCATCATGACCTGAGGCCCTCCCCACTGCCTCCTGCTCTCTCTCCCCTTTCTCTTTTACAAGCATTATCCTGTACAAAAGTCTTACATTTCTAATTCCATCCTGGTGTCTGCTTCCTGGAGGACCTAAACACAGGCAATGGGGAAGGAGCAGAACATTTTCCTTCTTACCCCATCTCTAACCTCTCCCCCACATACTGTCTTGTCTTTCTAACCAGCCTACATTTCCCCCCCTTAAGCAGCAGCTGTGGCCTTCAGCAAGCAGTGTTTGCCCTTGACAGTCATGTGGTCTTTTGCCATTTACTTTCCCAATGGAAACAGCAAGCCTTAGCAGACTGGAAACAGCAAAGTATCTTTAATGAATTGAAAGTAAACATGAAAAGCCAAGGGGGTGATGAGATGTTAGGGTAAAATCCGGAGACTTGAGGGTGAGAGAGAGAGAGAGAGTGAGTGCGTGTGTGTGTGTGTGTGTGTGTGTGTGTGTGTGTTCATTCTCACTTGGAAGATGAGCAGGAGGTGGTAAATATCTTGAACTTAGAAATAACCTTCTTCTCTTAGTTTTAATGAGAGAGAACAAATTAGTATAGATGCATTATTTTACCTCTTCAACTCTCTTGCTTATCCGAAAACTACCAGATCACTTGGCAATGTAGAATGGATTCACTTCTATTTTTTGTTTTCTTGTTTGTTTCCCTCTTTATTTTCATACCTCAGTAAAATACTCAAAAGTTGGCAGGGGGAGGAAAGCCAGGGGAAATAAATATGAATGAGCTGAATATGCCACAAACTGTTCAATCAGTGTTTAATCAAGCAATTGTTACAATTTAGAGTGATTTTAACTTCTCCAAGTAATCTATCCAACTTCATTTTAATTACTAAAATGAAAAAGGTATAGGAGAGCAAAGTAAAAATCACTTTTTACTTAATAAAAAGTAAATAGCTGGTTGTGACTGAGTTACCTACTTGGAGGTAAGGAGAAAGATTAAAAGTCTCTGAAAATTCCTTCCAACAACAGATTCTAAGTTCAGAAAATAAATTTTTAAAAGTTAAAACACACACAAATCCTATTTAGTTGCAACTACTTAGTGTATGGATTCTGTTCACTTTGGCTTGAAACGTAAAAATAAGTTACCCCTGTCAAATCCTATTTGTCTATCCCATAGAGATTTTATTCTCAGGTAGCCAGAAACAGATTCCAATTCTTTCTCTATCTCTTTCTCTCTCTCTCTTTCTCTCTCTCTCCCTCTTTCTCTCTCTCTCCTGCCACATTTCCAAAGCCTATAAGGACACTCTAAGTGCAGTAATTTGCTGGGTTAGGGGTTACACTATCAGAACTAACAAATACTTTAGGATTTCTCAACATCTTTGACCTTACCACTCCCTACTCTCCACAATGAGGTGGGAAATCAATTATCTAGACTCAGTATTATGACAAATGCACACACCCTGCCTTCCCTGCTTCATTCCATCTGTGTACAGCCTAAAACAGCTGACCAAGACAGTCTTTCATCTCTAATCTCATCAACCCACTTTCCCATGAGAAACAGCCAATGAAGCCCAAAACTAGGTACCAAACTCTTTCTAGACCCAGGCAACTCACCACATCTGACAATTCAAAAAAAAAAATCAGTAAAAGTGGCGGCTATGAGTCACTAAGGACAAACAGCATTCCTGAAAGAAATGAACATCAATAGTGGAAACACATTGGTGCTTGCTTTGAAACTCTATAGGTCCCTATAGACCTGAATGGTATTAAGGCCTGAATTCTCTCCATCTCTAGGATGCCTACTATTTGCTGTTCAATTTTCTATAAATATAACTATCTCCTCTCCTTTTTTTTTTTGACTGTAAGAAACTAGCGTCAGAAATATTTCTAATAGTTAACATGTTCCTTAACACTGTCCTTTCAATTGTTAGGAGCTTAAAGGGGTGACTAACTATAATTTGCTCTCAGTGGCTTTCAGTTTGGTAGACTATGACCTACATATTACATCACAACCTGGTATATACACTCACACAAAAGATGACAGTGGAAGAGCAACCTAAAGAGAGAAGACATGACAACCAAATGTCATATGGGGTCCAGTATGACATATCCTGGAACAAAAAGGACATTAGGTTCCAACTCAGGAAATTCAAATAAAATTTGAAATTCAGCTAACAATAATAATATATCACTATTGATTGGTTCATTAGGGTAAAAAATGTACCATAACAATGCAAGATGCTACAATAGGGGAAATTGGGTGTGGAGTATATAGGAACTCTCTGCACTATCTCTGTAACTATTCTAAAATAAAAAGCTTATTAAGACAACATCAACAACAGAAAAGGCAGTGGCTGACACGCAGCGGATATTGCAGCAATGCCAGGCTCTTCCTTCCTAAGCCCTAGTCCCATCACCACTCGTCGTCGCCCCCACCACTGTAAAATGCTGCTGCTGCTGATTCAGAGTCCCTTTCCAATCATGTAGATGGGGTAAAAAGCAATAAGATGATGAAGATAAAGCGCTTGCAATGTGCACCGCAAGAGCAGCTGACTAATGAAAAGTGTGGTTATTAAGCTAAGCCTAGCATCTTATTGTTCTCTAACAGGGGTCCAGAGGGAGGCAATAAAGCTCTGTGAAATTTACTCTGAAATCTGAAATATGTCCAAATCACCAGTTGCCAACTAACCTGCCCAAAAATCTGACGGGAAATTCAAACCAGAATGTTTTCCTGTTTTAAGAGAGGTGCTGTTGTGCTTCTTTTCTATCTTCTTTTCCCCATCTTGTTAAGAACAACTATGCGTTGGTAAGGCAACATTTGAATCAGATGGAAGAAATAAAAGTCGGGATAGGCTTCCCTGGTGGCGCAGTGGTTGAGAGTCCGCCTGCCGATGCAGAGGACACAGGTTCGTGCCCCGGTCCGGGAAGATCCCACAGGCCACGGAGCGGCTGGGCCCGTGGGCCATGGCCGCTGAGCCTGCGCGTCCGGAGCCTGTGCTCCGCAACGGGAGAGGCCACAACAGTCAGAGGCCTGCGTACTGCAAAAAAAAAAAAAAAAGTTGGGATAAAATGGCACAAAACCAAACAAATCCCTGGAGCTGAAGAAAATCTTGGCTGTAACAAGAATTCAAGCCTTTCGAATATGAGTCTGAGTGAAGCAAACCTCAAAGCCAACGTATGGGTGTGAAACTTCATAAAATGCAAGCGTTCACAAATGCAAGCTGATTAACTTTCCAAAATTGCCATCAAGCAGTGTTTCAGATCAGCTGAAGCTCCAGCTGGTGCTGACACAGGGCTTAAAGCAAGAATAATATGGATATTAGGAAAACTCTCTCTTTTGTCCAATAGGCCAGTTCTTTTTTCCATTTCTGACATGATCCTTTCTGGCTCCTGTATCCCAATGGAAGCGGGTTCTGATCCTTAAGTAGCCTGAGTCAAGGAAGCAGCCTGTCCAAACTCAGCACTTCTCAAACCTTTTTTTTCAGAAGGGAAATTCTTGTATGAAAGAATCATATTTGAAACCCCAATACATAATCAACTAAAATCAGAGCTGTTCTGAATGAGGACACAGAGCCACCTCATTTAGTGACCATATTACTTTATATATTTGAGTGTATAAAAATTTCATCATTTATAGGAACATGTTTAAAAATTATCCCAACATTTTGTATTGTCAACTTTAATAATATAATAGCCAGTTATTTTACCAGCAAAAACCAGTTTATTCAGGAACAGCCAGAGGAACTGCAATTTGGGATATTTGAACTACGGCAGATCATAGGCAAATCCAGAGGACAAGAGTAACTAGCTTTTTTTTGCCTTTTTTTTTTTTTTTTTTTTTTTTCCTTTTTTTTTTTTTTCCGCGGGCCTCTCACTCTTGCGGCCTCTCCCATCGCGGAGCACAGGCTCCGGACGCACAGGCTCAGCGGCCATGGCCCACGGGCGCAGCCGCTCCGCGGCATGTGGGATCCTCCCAGACCGGGGCACGAACCCGTTTCCCCTGCATCGGCAGGCGGACTCCCAACCACTGCGCCACCAGGGAAGCCCAAGAGTAACTAGCTTTTATAGGGAAAAGGGGATTCTTGGAAGTGGCTGTAATAATCAGAGTCCACTGGAAGAAGCTAGGAGTCCAAAGTATAGAGGCTTCTCATTGGTTGGGCTGCTACAGTCTCTGATTGACTGGACTGTTGATGGAGAGAAGTTTTCTTCTTCCTGCTGGAGAGTAAAGTACTCCTACATCTCCCTGTAGGAGATGTAGGCGTAAGTCTCTTCCTATTTGGAGTAACTGACGACACGCTCTGAGACTGACCGTCTGTCCCAGCTCCAATTTTAGCTGTGGTTTCTTTAATTAATTCCACAGTATTTAGTTGATTGATACAAGTATATATATTTTTCATTATAAATTATATTAATTAATATAATAAATTATATTAATTCATTATAAATTATATTAATTTCATTATAAATTATATTAATAGATTCCTTTTTAAATTTATTACTAGAAAAGTGTTCTGTTTCATGAGGAACTGGCATGCTTTATCCAAGCAGATAAGAATTATGTCACTTATTGAAGGAGGCAAGAATATACAATGGAGAAAAGACAGTCTCTTCAATAAGTGGTGCTGGGAAAACTGGAAAGCTACATGTAGAAGAATGAAATTAGGACATTTTCTCACACCATACACAAAAATAAACTCAAAATGGATTAAAGACCTAAATGTAAGACCAGAAACCATAAAATTCCTAGAAAAAAAACACAGGCAGACACACTTTGACATAAATTGTAGCAATATTTTTTCCGATCTGTCTCCTAAGGCAGAGGAAACAGAAGCAAAAATAAACAAATAGGACCTAAATAAACTTAAATGCTTTTGCACAGCAAAGGAAACCATCAACAAAATGAGAAGACAACCTACTGAATGGGAGAAAATATTTGCAAATGATATGACCGATAAGGGGTTAATATCCAAAATACATAAACGACTCATACAACTCAACATCAAAAAAGAAAAAAAAAACTCAATTACAAAATGGGCAGAAGACCTGATAGACATTTCTCCAAAGAAGACATACAGATGGCCAAAAGGCCCATGAAAAGATGCTCAACATCGCTAACCATCAGAGAAATGCAAATCCAAAGGACAATGAGATATCACCTCACACCTATCAGAATGGCTATCATCAAAAAGACCATCAATAACAAGTGTCAGTGAGGATGTGGAGAAAAGGGAACCACTGTACACTGTTGGTGGGAATATAAATTGATACAGCCACTGTGGAAAACAGCATGGGGATTCCTCAAAAAACTAAAAGTACAACTACCATATGATTCAGTGATTCCACTCCTGGGTATATATCTGAAGAAAGTGAAAACACTAATTTGAAAAGATACATGCACCCCAATGTTCACAGCAGCATTATTTAACAATTGCAAAGATATGGAAGCAATCTAAGTTTCCAGCAACAGATGAATGGATAAAGAAGATATTTTTTATATATGTGGGGAGAGAGAGAGAGAGAGAGAGAGAGAGAGAGAGAAATATTACTCAGGCATAAAAAAGAATGGAATTCTGCCATTTGCAACAACATGGATGGACCTGGAGGGTATTATGCTTAGTGAAAGAAGTCAGACAGAGAAAGCCAAATACTGTATATTATCATTTATATGTGGAATCTACAAATTACAACAAACTAGTGAATATAACAAAAAAGAGGCAGACTCACAGATATAGAGAACAAACTAGTGGTTACTGGGGGAGAGAGGGTGTGCGGGGGCAAAATGGGGTAGGGGATTAAGAGGAACAAGCTACTAGGTATAAAATAAATAAGGTACTGTATTGTACAGTATAAAGAATGTAGCCAATATTTTATAATAATTATAGAGTATAATCTATAAAATTTTTGAATCACTATGTTATACACTTGAAACTAATATAATATTGTAAATCAACTATACCTCAATTTTTTAAAAGAAGAATTATGCCACACATTACATCACCCTTTTTGCTCTTGGTACCAGAAATCTTGGGTTAGAATTCATGTTTAATCACAATAATTGGTTTAGCCCTCTTGTTTAACATATTTGTTGCTGATTCCCTTATAAACATTTGACTTCCTATGTCTTTCTTAACAGTTTGTTGTTTTTTATTATTTGAACCACTTGATCAGTTTTGGAAACAAGTAAACAAGATTTGGTGTAAACAAGTAAATCTTTCCAGAGAAATGACACTACCAAGCAAAATGGAACAAATGTCAGGAATTTTCTTTAAAGTAACATCTCACTTGTGTGATGTTAAGAGTTTCCCATCACTGCCCATTTAAGCAGATATTGCATCACAATTAAATGGAGATTTCTACAACATGGTGATTTACAGAGCACCCACTCTGTAGTGGAGGAACTCAGGCATGACCTTTGTCTGTGCTCCCATCAATGGAAGACCAGTTGGCCATATTATAACCACTTTCTTACTTGCTCAGATGTATGAAAAGCATGAGTGGTAAACAAATTTCTATCTTATCAAAATTAGAATTAGATTTTTTAAATAGACTTTAATTCAAGTAACTTTTTTTTCTGTCAAAGCCTTATTGTTAATTTGATGCCAAGACCAACAAGGCATCTCTTTGTGGCAATCACTGCTATCGTTTTATATTTTGTAAGGCTTTCTACTGGAATGTTACTATATCCTTTCTGGTCATCAAATGAATAAAAGCTATTTTGTAGCATGTTCTGCTTCCACTCGTAGAAGAGTGGTTTCCAATAAAACCTCAGCCCCATAAACGTAAGAAGGGCAACAGAGAATGTGTACAAGCATGGCTGACCTACCTGGTATGGACTATTTCACATTATGAAAGGAGTCATAAATATATACTCCCCAGTAGACATGCACTTCCCATCCTCCTCCCTCTAATGCCAAGGCAGAGTTCTATTTTTTTTTTTTTTTTTTTTTTTTTTTTTT
>NW_006769677.1:5381808-5437385 GCF_000442215.2 Lipotes vexillifer
CAGAACCCGTGTCCCCTGCATCGGCAGGCGGATTCTCAACCACTGCGCCACCAGGGAAGCCCCAGAGTTTTATTTTTAAATGTCAAGCAGTGGTTATGATGTCCTCCACCTCAAGGAGGTGCATCTGAGTTCTTATCCTAGGAAGGAGTCAAGAACAGTAAGAGTAATCCTCTGAAACTAAGGCGTGGGAGCAATGTGCTGCTGCAGCAGGGGGTCGGAGGCACCCCTTCACACTGCCCATTTCAGCAGCAATAATGGACCTCCTACCGTGGTGGCGGCAACTGCTGCACAATGGCTCTTTCTGGAGTAGCTGGTTCCCCAAACTGAGTCTTCTAGTCTCAGAGACATTTCTGGTTCCCACTGTGATAGCAGCACAAGGTGGGAGCACCTTGTAATTGGATTAAGCAAGTTCTTCCAGTTCTTATACAGGAGGAGGGACTTCTGTACTCAAAGACATTTGTGCAATAATGGAAAGGGAGAGTCATTTTTATTTGAATATATAAGGAGATGTGACCTTCTGTATTTCCCTCAAGATGGTAAAACACACATCAAGTGCAAATGTAAAAATATACCCTTATTCCAAAGGGGAATATTTACAAAGTTTATCAATATAATCCTTCATGCTAACCAACTAACAGAGTTTATATGAGATCAATTGGATCAACTTAACATTTACCTATTAGTAGTGTAAGTGCCAGGTATTATGCTATTTGCCAGGTATATAAAGATAAATAATATATGACCCCTATCCATGAAAAGGTGATGGTACCTGAACCACTATCTGACCACTGGGAATGTTTACCATTGGCATCACTTGAAGAAAATAGTTTGCCCAAGGCCTGTCACATCTTATGAGCCAAAACTCTGAATGACATTGGTTCTGACACAGACTCAACAAGTACTGTCATAATAGCAATATGATGACAACAATGGTAAGGAAAAATGGCACCAACATCATGCAAGAGATAGTTCCTGAGAATAGAACTAGGGGTAGGGAGTGAGGGGAGAGGTGCTGTCCATAGGAGTTCTTCTGGTAACAGGGCTCACACAGAGTAGTCCAGAGGTATCAGGGCCTCACATGAGAAAAGCTGGGTGTGCATTTCCTTGCAGAGGTACCTAAGGAGTCTGAATACTAGTGCTGCCGTATGGGAACTCAACACAGATGCCTGAGCAGAACCACAGGTTATCACCTGCACCTCTGAGTAAAGGACAAAACCCCCAAGAGTACTAGACTTAAGTCCCAAGCCTCTCCCCAGTATTTCTAGACCAGGTTTCCTGTATGATCTGAAGTGAATAGCTAGGAAGAATGAGAAAGACACTCCCACAAATAACTGAACTTGTATTTCTCAACCAACTGGTGGGTGGAAGGCTGAGCCAGAGAGGACTTGAAAAAATTGAGGAGGAGACATTTCTTATACTTCCAAGACCAGGGAGCAAAGGCAAGCCAATTACATACATATGTACATTTTCTTTTAGGAAAAGTGCCCAGAACTTTCATCAGACTCTTAAAGGGATCTAAGTGTTAGGAGATAGGGAGGTGTTTTTAGGTTGGGCTTCCTGAGATGAGGATTTGAGACTGAGCAAGTGATTTATTAAGAAAGTGATTTTTGTTCTGTTTTTGGCTGCACCATGCGGCTTCTGGTATCTTCGTTCCCCGACCAGGGATTGAACCCAAGCCCTCAGCAGTCAGAGTGCAGAGTCCTAACCACTGGACCACCAGGGAATTCCCAAGAAAGTGCTTCTTGAGGAGACCAGCCAGAGAGTAGGGGAGGCAGAGGGGAGATGGGAGGAAGTGAAGCAAGGCTGCAGTCTTCAGACAAAGCCCCTGCAGAGGCTGACTTCCTAACGGCACCAACTGAGGCAGGAGTGCTGGACTTCCATAGCCCCTTACCTGTAGGCCATTGATCAAGGGCCATGGGACAGGGCTGTGGAGAATAAATTCCCAGGCACTTTGGGCTGACGGCTCCCTGCATGGGCTCTGGTAAAACTACAAGTAGATTTCCAAAGAACTTCAAATGCTGTCAATTAGAATCAAAAGCACAAGAAAGGAGTGAGGGGGTGTGCACAAAAATGGTCAAGAAAAAAAAGAGATCTTAGGAGATCTGGGTAGGAGCACCAATATTGTCCACTACTCCCCCTGAAAGGAGGTATTCTTAAAAAGGCAACTGTAACTGAGTCCCTGAGTGCCAGGGACTTGGTGGGACTTGGTGGCCCCAAGCAGAGCCATGGCAACTCTAAGGAAAGAAGAGATCTAGCAGAGAGCTGGGGCTGAGAAAAGGGAGACTGTGTGTTAACAGGAGAGCTTCCAAAACAAATGTCTGTCAGTCCTGTAGATCTGCAACCCAGACCTCCCAGAAAATGACTCCTTGTTGGACATTTGTTGTCTCTGTTCTAAGAATTGGTTAGCCTTTCCCATCACTCACAGCTTCCATTTCTCCATGTGAGTCCCAGACTCTGGCCATTCTGCTGGGCCTACTCTACCACCCTCCTCCTCTTGCCCACCACCCCTCTTCCAGTATCTCTTTCTTCCTAGGTCACTTCTTTCTAGGTCAATATCTTTCCCTGATCTCCATAAAACTTGCTCCTTCAATGCCTTTAGGTTCCTTCTCAAATACGACCTTATCTGATGGCCTTTCCTGAACACCTAATATATAAAACAGAACCACATTACCCCTATACACACACATTCCCGAGGCTCTGTGTTCTGTTTTATTTTTCTCCATTTTTCTCCACTTCTTTCCTAGGTCAGTATCTTTCTCTTTTATAATGTAGAGAAACAATTCTTTTTGTTTCACAGTGATGCTGTGCCCAGTGGGTCTCATTTTCGTAACCAAACATACCCATATAAGGGGTGTTCTTAAGCAGAGGCAGCTTTCAGAGAGTCCGCAGTCAGCACTTGATGTGATTTTCCCCTCCCTACCTCTCTCTCTCTCTCTCTCTCTCTCTCTCTCCACACACACACACACACACACGCGCGCGCGCACGCACGCGTGCACAGAAACTGAGGCCCAGAGAGATGACAATTTTCCCAAGGTCATTTAACTAGTCAGTGATAGAACCAGGACAAAAACTCAAAAGTCTTAACTCTCTCTTCAGTGTTCAATACCTCTGAACACACTGCCTCCTAAGCATTCAAGCATTTTACATCAATGATAATAAATGTAAAATAGTTTCTTGGAGGAGGCAATTCAAGTTAAGTGTCAAAGGCATTCCATAGATATGTTTTTTTTTCCCTGAATCTAGGGGGCTGAGGCACATGGCTTAAATATGGGGAAACAGAAATTAGCATACAACCCCAAATAAAGGGGCCTTTTCAAATGGTACAGGGCTGAAAGGGACTGTTTAGAGGGAAGATTCACTTGAAAACCTTGCAATGTCAATAGAAATATTTTATTGGTAAATATTTTCTTACTACTTTCACCAAAATCAAGTTAAAAGATGTTTCAATTCGAGAGTCTGATTCACTCTCCTGCCTTCAAACAGTAGCCTTGAAGGCAGGAAAGTAGTCTTGTCTCCATTTCCAGAGAAATCAGGTAAGCACCAGAAGCCATAGATTTAGTATTGACGCAAGAGCAATTTAGAATCCAGGTCTTCCACTGCCTCATTCTCCGGAGGTCACACCTAACAGGGTCCTTTACAGATAACAAAGCACCTTTCACACATCGCAATTTATGTCATCCTCATGGCAACTTTGTGTGACAGGTAAATTACTACCTCATTGTACAGAGAGGGAAACTGAACGCTTGGAGAGGTTAAGTACTTTGCCTAAAAGCACCCCAAAGTCACAGTTAAAACAAAATCCAAATCCTCAACTCTAAATCCCATGCGTGTTCTTTACCAGTCTGTCCAATTACTCTTAGTACTGGAGGAAGTGGGACTGTTGGGTCACTGGTTTGGATGTTAGAGACAAAAAGAAAACCCCGCTAAACTGTAAGTCGCTGCGGGTGGGATCTTACCTTTATATAACGGGAGGTCTTGGCTGGACAGGAGCTGGGTCCTAACTGCTCCAGGGAGGGGGTGATGGTTACTTCATGCCAGAATCTGTTCCAGGGGGAGGGCAGTGACCAAAATGGAAAAAGTCCCTGCCCCCTAAAATTTACATTCTAGTGGGGTGAGACATAATTGAAACAAATAACAAAATATAAAATATGCAAGGGATGGTAAGTGCTATGGAGAAAAATAAAACAGAACGCAGAGCCTCGGGAATGTGTGTGTACAGGGATAATGTGGTTCTGTTTTATATATTAGGTGTTCAGGAAAGGCCATCAGATAAGGTCATATTTGAGAAAGAAACTAAAGGCAGTGAAGGAGCAAGTTTTACGGAGATCAGGGAAAAACAATTCCAGATAGAAAAAACCACAAATATAAAGGCCCCATGGCACAAGCTTGGTGAACTTGAGGAACAGGAAGAAGGCCAGTATAAGTAGGGAGAGTTTAACAGCCGTGAACTTGCCTTTACGGAGCAAAAAAATGCATTAAGAGAAAAAGAAGTTCATATCTTTGAGACACAAAGAATGATACAAGGTAAAATTGGTTAAGTGTTATAGAGAGGCATAAATCAAGTGTTATGGGATTGCAGAGAAAGTAAGGGAGGCTTAGAATCACAGCATTAGAATGTGATTCTCTAGTCCAAGATACTGATGGTTTTTTGACAATAAATATACTCTTTTCAAATTGTGGATTGCCAATAAGAAAACAAATGGAATCGAAACACTCTGGTTGAAGTGAAGGTAGGAAAGTTTAGCCTTTCTAACTTGGCCTGACTTTTTCTCATCTCCAGGCACTCAGGCACCTTTACAGAATCCTAGGGCTTTAAGAAACAAAGTGTGCCAATGACTGATTTAGTCAAACGAGTTCATTTTACAAAAGAGGGATCTGAGGCCCACAGAGGGAATCTTCTTCTGGTATACAGAGGAATGAAGTGCTCCCCCCACCCCAGGTCTTCTGTGCTGGCCCCTGTGCCTGATGACCATGGATCCCGCTTCAGCCTCCAGTCTACAAACCCCCACCTCCTTGTGTTGACCCTGGGGTGACCTAGAACTCCACTGCTCTCTGTCTTTCCCTGTATGTGATGCCACACCAGAGCAGCTGCTTCTCTCTGTTCCTACTCAAGGCTGATGCAGTGCTCTGGGGAGCTTCTCTGTGGGGCTGGCCAACTCCACAGCAATAATTCCTCCTGTGGGACCAATGCAGTCACTGTTTCTGGGGGCAATGTGAGATAATCAGAACAAAATTCATTGCTCAGATTTGCATTTCAAATTAGATTTTTGAGTCCAAAGTAAGACAATAGTCTTGAAAATTGGATTTATTGAGAGAATATACCTCTTGACACATAGAGATAATGATAATGAAATTGCCCTACACTTATACCCTGAAAATGCCAAGCACTTCATGCCTTCATACCTGATATACTTCTTCACTAAAACCTTTTTTTTTTTTTTTTTGTAAATTCTATTCCTCCTTCCAGGAAGCTAAATTCTCTTCTACTCTGATAGCTTCTCAGACATCCCCAAGTAGAATCAATTGACCCTTATCTGTGTTCCTGTAGCACCTACTCCATACATTTATTAGAGCTCTCATTTTACTTCATTGGAAAAACATGTTTAGATATTATTCTATCCCACTGACTTTGAGCTTCTCTTGTGAATAAGAAATACAGCTTATTTGTATTTGATGCCTCCACTGCCACTAACACAATGCTCTTGGTGCCTGATACATTTTGTTGATTGACCTTGTAATTTAGCAATGACTGGGCTTATGAGAAATGAGGGTGCTTCTCTACCATGGACTGTTTGAGAAGTTGCCAACTAGTGATAAGCTACCAGCAATTATCTTCTCAGCCAGCTTGATAATTTCTTGAAAAGTAAAATGACTACGTGAATAACCTGTTACTGGTCATTGTAAGTTTCTGATGGACGGCCCCAGCACTCACTTTTGGTCTTTTCTGTCCAAGCCTTCTGACACATTTTTCTGTTTGTTTGTCCACACTGGATTTGCTCCGAGGCAGACATGTTGCTATGGCCAACACAGCCAGCAATGACACATTCCCCCTCATGCCTGGTCACAGCCCCTGGTAACTGTCAGCCTTTCAGATATGACTGACAAGAGTAAAAAGCAAAATCTGTGGGAAAAAATATGAAATCAGGTCCCAGCTCTCACTCTCTCATTATGTAAAGATGATCTCATGTTTTCTGAGTGATGTGTGGTGAATCTCACATGATCCTGAGACAGAGGGAGCTTTACCAGGAGAGTAGGGATTTTTCTGACATATAGGCCTGGTTAATGGTACCTCTAGCGGGTCAGCACTGAAAGACAAACTTAAGTTTCATTTCCTGAATTCAAATTGCACATCAAGGTTACAGAGAAGGACCATTGCCTTTCAACAATGGCAACATAACCAAAGCCACTTCATTTGCAGGAGTTTATAAAAACTAGATTATCCCAGATCTATTTTCTTAAGCCAAGAACAAAACAACCTCAGTAAAAGAAAAGTCAGCTCTCACGTGCCTCTTGATCTCTGCTTTGTCATCCAAGAGTTTTCAGATTTGGGGCTGAAACACAACTCCTCTGCCCCAGCAACAGGTAGCCTGCCCAATCATTTCCAGTCCTAACTTTACAGTTAACAATTCAAAACACAATATTCTTGCTTTCATTTATAAGCATTTATTTAATCACATGGGATTTGCCATGTTTACTGTCAAACTTTCTTCCTAGATCCCTCCAGGATTTCCATCTAGCTGATGTGGCTTTCATGTTTCTAACAGAAGTAGTAAACAAAAACACAAGAGAGAAATGTTTGTATTTTGCTGAAATGTGGAGTAATCAGGGTTATCACTAAAAAGCACTTGAGCCATGACCACGGAGAAAAGAGAGTCTGAGAAACTGTCTGGGAAGACAAATGACATGAAGTGTGTTTATTTGAATTTCTAAAATTTCCCTTTCTCTTGCTTTATTTACATTTCATTAATATGAAGTTATCCAACCTGAGTAACATTTTGTCTTGCATAGTTTACTGATTAGACTTTTGCAAGCAGCCAGACAACAAGAATGATCCTAAACAAGCTCTTGGTTGGTGTGAGACTCCATATCTATTTAATTAGAGAACTTTAAATAAAAATTTCCCTCTAAATGTAATATTTCAAAAACACCAGACTCCATTTCCCCTAGGGAAGCAGATAATGTGAGAAGCAGATCAGGTTTGCTACCTATAAACTGCGAAGGTGGAGGACAGCTTTCAAGGGCAGGAGCTGAACTATCGGGTTTTAATTCCTAACCTGGACCAAGTTCAATGGGCATGAGTCTTGCTTCTTTCCAATTTGTGTTAACTAAGTTCTAATTAAGCAGCGTTCATTTTAATGAAGTCAGAAACCAAGTTTCTGGCTTGGTTTCCGGCTTCCTCCACCTAGACTTTCAATATTGCAGAATCTTAATTAAGGTGAAGAATTCCCTTTGGTTTCCGCAGCCAGCATTTTCCATTTCCATTTGTTCCACTTAGGATGCCAATTGGCTTCTACCCCCTGCAACCATGTGCCTCTGGTACAGCTGGACAATATATTAACCTCTTTGGGATTAAAAAGGTGCTATATCCTTGAGAAGTATAATACATTAAGAAGAATAATAGATTATATTCCTAATAATCTGAATTCTTCTTTATTCTCACCAGCAATCAATCTTTTCTAAGTAAGAACAAGCAAATGAGCAGTGGAAGCAGGCAACAATCAGATTTCAGCAGCAACCTTTCCAGAGGGGTCTTCCCCATCCCTAAGTCCTGAGCCTGAATTCTCCAAAGACTGATATGAGCAGGCTTTAGCCAAGTTCTGGCTCCTATTCTGGTGTCCAGGGGCAACTTGAAGATAGAGGAGAGAGGGGTCCTGGGCTTTCCTATGGCTGCCTCAGTTGTGTGAAAGCACAAAGGGAACAGCATCACTTGGAGATGAGCAAGGCACGAGGCTGAAATCAGAAGACTTAACCCTAGTTCCTGCCGCCCACTGACTAATTATGAGACTTTCAAAGCACTTCACTTCTCTGAGCCTTGGTTTTCTCATCTGTTAAGATAGAGAACACGACTAGACCAGAGCTTTACAAACTATCTATGGCAAAGGAGCAAGATTTTTCCTTCCTTCACCCCATCCCCTGATTTGTTGGGGATCTTTCATGAAATATAACAAAAATGAATATCATAGTAATAATACTGTATTGTACATTTGAAAGTTACTAAGACAACAGACCTTTAAAATTCTCATCACATACACACAAAAGAATTGTGAGAAAAAAAACAGTGGTTACCAGCGGGGAGAGGAAAAGGGGAGGAGCAAGATAGGGGCACAGGATTAAGAAGTATCAACTACTAAGTATAAAATAAATAAACAACAAGGATATATCGTACAGCACAGGGATATAGGGCCATTATTTTGTAATAGCTTTAAATGGAGTATAATCTATAAAATATTGAATCACTGTGTTGTATACCCAAAACTAATATAATATTGTAAATCAACTATACTTCAACTAAAAATAAAATTTTAATTGCAACTATGCATGGTGATGGATGTTAACCAGACTTATTGTAGTGATCATTTCACTACATATATCAAATCATTATGCTGTATGCTTGAAACTAACATTGTTATATGTCAATTATATCTCAGTTTTAAAAACACACACATTAGAAAATTTTTGAAAGAAAAACCTTGATATGATATATTTGAAGTTGCTATTATATTTCAGATGGGACATTACGTAATTACTGCTCTAACTTTGTTTTTAGCAAACTAAGTCTCATCCAATACTAAACATGCAGTAGGCCCTTAATAAATCTTTGAATTAATCAGTGAAAAGAAAAAAAAAGAATTACCAGATAAATGATAATGTTTGGATGTTGCAGCAATGTCAGATTGCTATCAAAATTTCTAAATGCTTACCCTCACTTGCTGTATTTAACTCTCCATGAGCAGGTAACAGTGTATGGACCAGTGGCTGTGCAGAGACCACACTCAATATCTTATATCCCTCCCTTGCACCTCCACTCAGGTTGCCCAAGTGTCCAAATGCTGGGCTTGGTGGCCAGATCAAAATTATGCTTCTGGAGCAACAAAGACCAAAATAATCACTTGAGCATATAACAGTAGTTCTGTCTCTATATCTGCCTCACCTTGTCAATCTCTGAGAACAACAATCTGGAATCCTGGCTCCACCACCTAGTATCAGGTGGCCCAGAGCAAGTTACTTAACCTCTCTGTGCCTCACTTTTCTCATCTCTAAAATGAGAATAATAAGATCTTCTTCATGGGGGTGTTTTTGGTAAATGTTTACTTTGATATAATTTCAAACCTACAGACAAGTTGCTGAAATAGTACATAGAAATCCTATTACTCTTTATTCAGATCACCCCTTTGTAATATTTTTCCCCATTTGCTTTACCATTCTCTTTGTCTTTCTTTCCCTTTCTATTATTTTTTTTTTCTGAAGTATTTAAGAGTAACTTTCAGCCATCATGCCTATTGGATTGTTTTGAGGATTAAAGGAATTAATATGTGTGAAATACTCAAAATAATGCCTGGTACACATAATAAGCTCTCATAAAATACTACCTCTTATGCTTGGTTTCCAAAGACCTTTCCAGATGTTCAACGGGTATCTCATATTCCAGTGATTTGGTGGCAACCCCATGTGGAATCTCCAACAGGCTGGGGGTCCATCGCTATGACTCTGCCCTTCTCAAAGGTTTATGCCAAATTCACTTATTTTCAAGTGTGTTGAATTTGACTGACCTAAAAAAAAATTTTCTATGCCATATGTATCTGGCCTTGAACACGGGTATTCAGTGTATCTGCTCTAAATTAGTGTGTTATTAAATCTAAAGACTCTGGTATTCTTTTTCCTTTCTTACAAAATGGCTGTATTACTCTTAACAGAATATTAAATTGATCAGTGGTGACTAGAAGACCAAACCCTCACTCTTCATGTTCTTTAAGGAGATGATAGGAACAGTGATTTCTAGGAAATTCAAGTGTGACCCTTAAAACAAAACTTCCCTATGCAGCTCAGATGGCTCTTATTTCTGTTACCCAAAATGTCTATGCTTCTGAATCAGAAACAAAATTTTGATTAGCATAATATCTTGTCTACCCCTGGTGTTGGTTTAACTTTAAACTGAACCAGAACCTTCCTTTCTCACATTCACCCTGGTTCCTTTGCTTCTTGATTTCCTGCCTCATCCAGATCCTGCTGGGCTGAATTGAATTAAGTGTGGAAAACATACTGATTCAGCTTCATCTCTGTGTGCCCAGATTCAGCTACAGAAAAGACTGCTCAGTCCACAGCAATTTTTAAAAACATTCCACGTGAGTCATACGCCAGAAAGAAATCAAATCGCAGAGGCATCTGGTGTCCAGAAAGACCCACTGTTTTCTATGGCCAGAACCTAGAAGGTTGGATGACTCGCCCAGGTGACTCATTGCTCTTCACAGAACATCGGAACAAGGTCCATATGTCTTCCAGGCCCTTTTGTTCAGGATTACCATGTGACCAAAACAAATCCTATCATTGCCCCAGCAGGGTTCATGAGTCTTTGACTTTTGTGCCAGACAATGCCTGGAGGAGGAAAGGCAGGCAAAGTGGATACATCTTCCATCCCAAGATGAATTATGTATGTACAACTAGAGCCAACTTAGCCTCACATCACTCTCCCTGGGGATTCTGTGAATGTGGGGCTTCCACATATATTCACAGCCCACGCTGAAGGCTCTGTTCCCTGGAAAACCTATCATGTATCCCACACAATTTAATACTTGGTCAAAAATTTTTGCTTGATGTGCCTTATACCTTAGGTTAACCTGTGGAGAGCCAAGGCCATGTATATGTCCATCAGAGCAACCTCACAGTGGACTGGGTACACAGTAGATAGGAAGGTATTTCTCTAGATGGTCTGCCATAGTACAAAATAGGGAAATCAGTCACCCCAGTTGTCAAATCATTGGCTCCATCCCCACAGCAGAAGTGCCCATCCTCAGCCACAGAATTCTGCTTCCCTTCTAAAGAAAAACCTCTGCTGCTGTAAGAGATTTGGACATCTGAAGGGGCAGCTCCCACTCATATTATTCCTCCAAACACCTGGCCTACACATTTCTCTATTAGCACCACCCTCTCCCCAAAGAATTCAGGGAGTTTTACAAAGATGAGGAGATATACTGATGCTCACCTGATTCATTTAAAAGTCTAAGGTATGGTTTCTCCAAAAGTTACACACAGAGTACCATACACACAGCAATTTCTCTCCTAGGTATACACCCAAGAGAACTGAAAACATATGTCCACACAAAACTGTGTACATGGATATCCATAACAGCATTATCCGTTAACAGCCAAAAAGGAGAAACAACCCAAATTTCCATAAACTGATAAATGAGTGGTATATCCATACAATGGAATATTATTTGGTCATAAAGAGTGAAGTATTGATATATGCTATAACATAAATGAACCTCAAAAATATTACACTGAGTGAAATCCAGACACAAAAGACCACATATATTATATGATTCCATTTATATGAAATGTCTAAAAATAGGCAGATCCATACAGATAAAGAGAAGCTAGGGTGGAGGAAATAAGGAGTGACCATTGAGGTTTCCTCTTGGGATGATGAAAATATTCTGGAACTAGATGGTAGTGACGATTGCACATATCCGAATATACTAAAAACCACTGAACTGTACATTTTTAATGGGTGAAGTTCATGATATGTGAATTTAAAAATTGATTAAGGGATAAAACAGGACATAAAAATTAAAAAAGAGAAAGTGTGAATCAAAGTGAATCCCAGGTCCCAGGCTGGCCTGCTGATTTGACAATTGCCACAACCAAACTTGCCTTCCTTTCTCTTCCTCTTTTGCTGAGATTGGTCACTGCCAACATAGGCATTTCTAAAACATGCTGTGTGCCCTGAAGCTCCACTCAATGTCCAGCCAGATCAGGACTGTCACCCAGGCTGCTGGGCCTCATCTCAAACGGGTTTTGATCTGGCCCCACATCTTAACACAGCGTGAGCTTCAGGGCTCTGGCTTCTCCATTTCCTCATTGCCAGTGATTGTTTCCGTCGAAAATAATCATCTGTCTTTCATTGCAGTACAGATGATACCCAAATGTTACTCTCGTCCATCAAACTGTCAAGCTAATTGTTTATCAAACATCCAGAACTGGTTGTCACAGAACATCAGCAAACTCAGCCCAAGTAAAACAGACCCCTGAGGTTGGATACAGCCCTGGGCAAGGGGAGAATCTCGCTGACATATCCTTCATGAACACCTTTCCTAATCCAACAATCGTCAGAAAATTAGGGGTGTTGCTGTCAACCTGGGACACTGAAACTGATCTCAAGGAACTTAGTTTTCCTGTTACTAGAATGTTTTTTGATAATTTGAAAACTGCTCCCCATCCTAAGAGACTCCAGGATTTGGGCTTTAAATTCTTTCCATGGTCCAGCGTTAAGATGGGTGGTGCAGGAATTCCCTGTCTCTGCCCTGCCACCCCATCAGGTAATTACTTACACTGAGTGGTGCTTGAAATTTGCTGAGCATTTTCACACAGATTTCCTTTTAGCCTCAATTTCCCTGTGATGGAGCCAGAGTGCAGACAGAGTTATTTTTAGTTTTCATCAGGAAGAAGTACAGAGATTTACTCAACATCACTGGAGTTGTCGATGGCAGAGCACAGACCTCTATGTTCTCAGCTCAGCCCTGTTTCTAGAGCACAGAGAGGACACAGGCCTTAACTTGGGTCAGAAGACAAGTCTTCCAAAGCAGCCTTCCCTTCCAGCACTTCTCTGTTCCTCTGCTCAGACTCATGAAGCCTTCCTCAGCCAGTTTTTCTATCACTTTCCCATCTAAAACTTATTATCTTTCATTTCAAGCCTTCTCTTTCACCCAGTCACCTGGGCCATCATTCAGTTAAAGAAGAATGGCTAAGCTTCTACTGAGTACCAAATGTCGTGCTAGGCAGATACAGAAGAATACACGTCTCCCATGCTTAAGAGGCTCAGAACCTAGCAGACTCCAGCCCTACTGACTTCTGACTCCAGACTGCACGCCCTTTGCATCTCCAGATTTTGTAGACCTTTTAGGTCTGTCTTCTGCTGTCTGTCTAACCCACAGATTGATCTCTCTTTGACCTACCTTCTCAGGGTTCTAAAGCCATGAGTCTCACCTGGTAGACCAAGGAAATTTGATCAAGTAGCGATAGCATATAGCACACATAAATATACATTACATATATGACATATATAACATGCATGTGTGTCCACTACAGTGAGGGAGGAACACTGGGCTCAGTCACTTAGAGTTACTACTATCTAATAAGACCATAGAAGCTGGAGCTGAGCGGGATGCTGACAATAACTGCTGCTCTCATTGTAAAATCAATATCCATTTATCAGTGTCTTTCCAACACCGGTAGTTTTTCTTTTTTTTCTTTTTTTTTTTTTGCAGTACGCGGGCTTCTCACTGTTGTGGCCTCTCCCGTTGCGGAGCACAGGCTCCAGACGCGCAGGCTCAGAGGCCATGGCTCACGGGCCCAGCCGCTCCGCGGCATGTGGGATCTTCCCGGACCGGGGCACGAACCCATGTCCCCTGCGTCGGCAGGCGGACTCTCAACCACTGCGCCACCAGGGAAGCCCAACACACCGGTAGTTTTTCAACGAAAGTTTCCAACTTAAAGAGAGATGTCTGCTTTCATAACACAACAATCCATAGTCATGTCATAAGAATAAGATATAAGAGCTGAGTGTGCTCATGCTACCTTTCCACACACAGAGCACCATCAATGCTTTGCTTCCCAATGCCTGTAACAGAAATAGCACCTGTTAAAATATAATTTTCAAAAGGTAGAATCAAGACTCAGGAAAATGTAAAAATGACATGTTGAATATTCTAACTCATTAATTCATAAGGTAAATGGGAAGACATTAGAACTGATCTAGAAAACATCTGAGAAGCTCGGTATCTATAAAAACTAGCTGATATTTCAAAAGGTGAAAAACCTTTTGGGTTATCTCTTTCACTAGACAGGAATATTTTTGCATCTCTTTTGGAAAAGATCCACCAGTTAACCTTTGTCTCCACAGAGGGTTAAAATAGGCAACGAGCGCGTGGTCTTTATCTGCGGCGTGTGGGGGCTACTACTCGTTGCTATGCGCGGGCTTCTCATTGTGGTGGCTTCTCTTGTTGCGGAGCACGGGCTCTAGGCGCACGGGCTTCAGTGGCTGCAGCATGCAGGCTCAGTAGTTGTGGCTCGCAGGCTCTAGAGCACAGGCTCAGTAGTTGTGGCACACAGGCTTAGTTGCTCTGCGGCAATGTGGGATCTTCCTGGACCAGGGCACGAACCTGTGTCCCCTGCATTGGCAGGCAGATTCTTAGCCACTGTGCCACAAGGGAAGCCCCACTATTAACTTTCTGACAGGTCACTGATGCTGGAACTAGGGACTGACTCAGGGAGGCTATGGGAGCAAAGTCTTTATATTATCTAGTGTTTAAAAAATAACCAGGAAAAGGCAAAACTATAGAGACAGGAAATAGATCAGTAGTGGCCAGGTGGTGAGGGTTGGGGGATGAATAGGCAAAACATAGAGGATTTTTGGGGTAGTGAAAATACTCTGTATGATACTATAATGATGGATACATATCATTATGTTTTTCCATACCCAAAGGATGTACGACATAAAGAGTGAACTCTAATGTACACCATGGACTTTGGTGATAATGGTGTGTCGATGTATGTTTATCAATTGTAACAAACGTACCACTCAGATGGGGGATGTTCAAAATGGGGGAGACTGTGCATATGGAGGGGATGGGGGGTATGTGGGAAATCTCTGTCCCTTCCTCTCAGTTTTGCTGTGGGCTTCAAACTGCTCTGAAAAATTGTCTTTTAAAAAAATAACCAGAAATGTTTATCAGTAAGTAAGTGCCCACATCTATCCTAAAAGCCAAAAGGGATGACAGCCAGTTTCCCTGCTTCCACACAGCCTTCAGACATTCTAAGGTCAAATTTCTTCACACTAAATATAATCCAGCGTTGTTTAACGGGAAAAGGAAAGAGAAAAGCACAGCTGGTATGCAAGTAGGCCAGACAAATTCAAGTCAAGAATCCCTGTCCTACCGGCCTGCAGAACTAAAGTGCCCAGAGAGGCCTTCAATTATTTGGATGTCATGACTTTTTATTTTTAATAGACAAATGAAATTTTGAGTGTAGTTCTGGGGTTGAATGGTGTTGGAACCCAACAGGAATATTTATCATCAAATAAAGAAGGCACAGACTTTTTAAAGAGATATGGACAATCCAAATCATTTCCATTTCCCCTACCTCCATCCCCTGATCACCGGCTCAAATTCAAAGCTTAAGAAAGCAAGCAAAACAACAACAAAGTCGAGCTTCTGACACTGAATCATTTCTGATGGGTAAAATTAATGACAGAAGAGTTAAAGTTTTTTACAGGATCAGTGCACACTGTGTAAGACTCTGACTGCTTTAAGCTATAATGAAATTGTGTAATTATTAGAATTATTTGCTGCTTAGCCCTTGATTAGAAATGCAACATCCAACATCACTAATCATTAGAGAAATGCAAATCAAAACTACAATGAGGTATCACCTCACATCGGTCAGAATGGTCATCATAAAAAATCTACAAACAATAAATACTGGAGAGGGTGTGGAGAAACGGGAACCCTCTTGCACTGTTGGTGGGAATGTAAATTGATACAGCCACTATGGAGAACAGTATGGAGGTTCCTTAAAAAACTAAAACTTGAACTACCATATGACCCAGCAATTCCACTACTGGGCATATACCCTGAGAAAACCATAATTCAAAAAGAGACATGTACCACAATGTTCACTGCAGCTCTATTTACAATAGCCAGGACATGGAAGCAACCTAAGTGTCCGTGGACAGGTGAATGGATAAAGAAGATGTGGCACATATATGCAACGGAATATTACTCAGCCATAAAAAGAAACAAAATTGAGTTATTTGTAGTGAGGTGGATGGACCTAGAGTCTGTCATAGTGAAGTAAGTCAGAAAGAGAAAAACAAATACCGTATGCTAATACATATATATGGAGTCTAAGAAGAAGAAAAAAAAAGGTCATGAAGAACCTAGGGGCAAGATGGGAATACAGATGCAGACCTACTAGAGAATGGACTTGAACACAGAGAATGGACTTGAGGACACGGGGCGGGGGAAGGTTAAGCTGGGATGAAGTGAGAGAGTGGCATGGACATATATACACCACCAAATGTAAAATCGATAGCTAGTGGGAAGCAGCCGCATAGCACAGGGAGATCAGCTCGGTGCTTTGTGACCACCTAGAGGGGTGGGATAGGGAGGGTGGGAGGGAGACGCAAGAGGGAGGGGATATGGGGATATATGTATATGTATAGTTGATTCCCTTTGTTATACAGCAGAAACTAATACACCATTGTGGAGCAATTATACTCCAATAAAGATGTTAAAAAAAAAAAAGAAATGCAACGTCCAATTATAATATTCCTCATCTAATGTTTTTATGGGACTGTATTTTTTATGCTTTAGGATTGAGTTTTTAGGAACTCGTTATGTGTATTTCACTCAGGATGGGCTTAGTTATATGGTGGACAAAAACCCCCCAGAATATTAGTGGCTTAAAACAACAGAACTCGTATTTATCCATTCATGCTACCTGATCGCCTTGGGTGGATGGGGGCTCTGCTCTCCCTGCCTGTCATTTAGGTGGTGGTGTAGATGCCTATCAGGTACCTTGCTAGAGGTCCTAGCAGAAGAAAAGAAAGTGTGGCACATACACATAGAGCTTCTACCCAAGAGTGGCACATGCCCCTTTCCTTCACATTTCACTGGACAAAGCAAGCCATGTGGTCATGCCTAATCCCAAGGAGGCAGGAGGTGCAACCCTGAAGAAGAGAGAGTACCGATGGCTAAGCCTAGTGACTACCAAATCTTCTCTTGGAAAATAAGGTCGCCTGTTTTAAAACGTGTTTTATTCTTTTAGCTATATTGACAAAGCTATCAACCAGCAACATCGTTATGAAGTTAGAATAAGTATACATTTTGACTTATCAGTGTAAACCTTAGTTCATCTGACACTTTAACCAAATACAGATTTTTTTTGTGCCCCTCATGTCAGGCAAAATTCCACAGAAATGAATAAGACAAAATCCTGCCCACAGATCCCAGGTTGGGTAATTTGGTCTTGTGCCCGAAGACACAGCTTTCATCTTGGAAAGTTCCCAGGTTTGGGATTGGCTATAGTTCCTTTTTCCATGACGTCTGAACCTGTCAACCTTCACAACACAAAGGATTCATTTGTCACCCCACCATTCACGTGAGGGTTGAACTGACACCCGTGTTTTGAGGAAATTTCACTTAAGCAAATTTGGGTTAGCAGGTGATTTTGCGGTTTCAACTTTATTTCCTTATTATTAATTTTCTACACCCAGTTTAGAGTTGCTGAATCCAGATTTCAAAGCACAAAATTCCCCTGACAAGGTTGGGTGCACGCAGAACAAAGGGAGCCACTGCCAAAGATTCTTGGGAGGTCAGAGGCCAGATTCAAGGCTTTGGTATAACGTGTGTAGCAAAGTGTCAGCTCAACAGGAGGCCAGCAAAGAGAGAAGGGCTCAGAGTCCACTCTAGTGACCAAACCTGCAAACAAGCTTCTCTAATCACAAGGTGCTGAAAGAAGGTCAAATGGGTACTTACTGTTAAATCATACAAAAAGCAAAAGTATGCAAACCTAAGCCCCCCATCAAAAGCAAATTTAATTAAAATTAAATTAGATTTAATTAAGTAGAATTAATTATATAATTCTAAGATGTGGATAGCTGTAGAAAACAAAAATCCAACTATGTAACGTAACTTTTTTTTCACTCAGCAATCTTAGAAATCTCTCCGTGTTAGTACATGTAGATCTACTTCCCCCTTTTTTTTTTTTGGCCAGGCAGCAGAGCATGCAGGATCATAGTTCCCCAATCAGGGATCGAACCTGTGCCCCCTGCATTGGAAGAACAGAGTCTTAACCACTGGACCACCAGGGAAGTCCCCAAAAATCCAACTATGAACCAGATAAAGTTCAGATAATTTCACTGGAGTTTCTGCATCTTTCAGTCATATAACTGGCTTCTACCTGTGTCAGTCAGGATCCCAGCAGGAAATGAACAGAGCATTCTACTGGGATTTTGAAAAGATTTTTAGTGGTGAGATTCTTTACAGAGGTGTGGTCAGGTATAAGGAATCCACCATGCGTGTTGGGGAATCCCATGACTACAAGGGCAGGAAGAGGCAGGGGGAGGAGCTATTGTTACCAGAACAGCTGTAGCTCTGAAAGGGAGCAACCCAATGGGAGCTGTGACCATGAAAGAACGTGGCCACTGTCAGAACTGTGCCAAGGCAAAGGGCAGGTGGCAAGGAGAAACATTTCAACTGGTCCCTTCCTCCAAACTCCAGTCTCCTAACACTTCTCCACACTGCAAACTAGAGGGCAAGGACCCCTGGGTGATGGAGTCCACTGAGACCACTCTTTTGCAGGCACAGAACAGGGCAGAGATGGGAGAAAATGGATTTGGATGGCTTACCATGTCACCTAATTAAAAGATGCTGCCTGGGGCTTCCCTGGTGGCGCAGTGGTTGAGAGTCCACCTGCCGATGCAGGGAACACGGGATCGTTCCCAGATCCGGGAAGATCCCACATGCCACGGAGTGGCTAGGCCCGTGAGCCACGGCCGCTGAGCCTGCGCGTCCAGAGCCTGTGCTCCACAACGGGAGAGGCCACAACAGGGAGAGGCCCGCGTACCGCAAAAAAAAAAAAAAAAAGATGCTGTCTGTAACTGTGTACAAATGTTTTCTCTTTTTTCTCTATTTGGCCAGACTAGTTATGTTCTGTTTACCTTTTGCTGAGTGCACACACACTCACTCTCTCAAAACACTTCAATTTTCTTTACTTTCACTGTTGAATCCAAAAGAGCTCATGATGGAAGCTAACTTACAAATTAAAGCAAGTGCTTCTCTCTGTTATCTGGGGATATTACAAGTTTATTACATGTTTAGTAACTCATCACATACATAGCCAGAAAGGGAGAGATTTTAATTTAATTTTAAAAAATAGGCTTTATTTTGTAGAGCAGTTTTAGATTCATGGCAAAATTGAGAGGAAGGTTCCAAGATTTCCGTATAACCCCGTCCCCCAAGACACAGCTTCCCCCTCTATCAAAACCCCGTACCCAAGTGGTATATTTGCTACAATTAATGAACCTACATTGACACATCATTATCACCCAAAGTCCATAGTTTACATTAGGGTTCACTATTGGTGTTGAACATTCTGTGGGTTTGTGCAAATGTGTAATGACATGTGTCTACTGTTCCTGCAATATACAGAGTATTTTCACTGCCTTAAAAATCCTCTGTGCTCTGTCTATTCATCCATATTTTAATTTTTAAACACTATAATCAAAAGTCTCAAGAGATTATATCCTGAACTTTTAAAAACCAGGCATGTTCCTGGTACATGAGTAAACAAACAATAATAATACAGTAAATCATCACCTAAAATTATTGGCAAATGGAATAACATAGGAGTATTGCTATAGACATAACTAATTTATCAATTTTCAAAGACTTAAAATATATTTGTAACCAGCATGTCAAACAAACACAGTGATGTATCAAAACACAACTTTACTGTAAAAATGTACTCGGTATGGGTTACCTTCCCTAGGCCCTGTCTTTTCTGGCCACATTAAGTCACAAAACACAAAGCTCAACTCACAAATTGAAATTATCCAGCCCAAAATATTAATCAATGTCTGAACTCAAATTAGAGCAAAATCTTCTTCCCTTCCCCATCTGGAACCTGTTTTAAGCAGACCACTGGCAGAGCCACGAGGGTGTGGTTGCCGCTTCCTCACTTCCTGTGCTTTTTCTGCTAGCTTGGCAACAAGGCCTCTGGGGCTGGTATGAGGGATGGAGGAAGGAAAAGAGGACCAAGGGAAGCACCTTCCTTGCTGATGGCTTTGCTCTCTCTGGGACCAGTGTCACAACCCATCATTTCTCTCAGTGATGTTTCTAAGGGCTTACTGGAGGCTCCTCTGCTGGGCTTTCTTGTCAACAGTGATGTTTTTTGTCCCTCTGTTTGCTGCTCTCCACTCTGTCCCTGGTTATCTGTGGTCCATGTGGTCCACTCTATACAGATTCTGACTGTTGGAGCCTCCTCCTTCCCTAGGTTATCCTTTCTGGCAGGAAATTGTATTCCCTATCTATTGCTGTGTAACCAATGACTCTAAAACTAAATGGCTTAAAACTACACACATGGGGCTTCGCTGGTGGTGCAGTGATTGAGAATCCACCTGCCAATGCAGGGGACATGGGTTCGAGCCCTGGTCTAGGATGATCCCACATGCCACGGAGCAACTAAGCTCGTGTGCCACAGCTACTGAGCCTGCGCTCTAGAGCCCACGAGCCACAACTACTGAGCCCGCATGCCACAACTACTGAAACTTGCATGCCTAGAGCCTGTACTCCGCAACAAGAGAAGCCACTGCAATGAGAAGCCCGCGCACTGCAACGAAGAGTAGCCCTGCTCGCCGCAACTAGAGAAAGCCCGCGCACAGCAACGAAGACCCAATGCAGCCAAAAATAAATTTATTAAAAAAAAAAAAAAAAACTAAGCACATTTATTTATTTATTTATTTTTTTATTTATTTTTTTTTTTCTTGCGTTATGCGGGCCTCTCACTGCTGTGGCCTCTCCCATCTGCGGAGCACAGGCTCCGGACGCGCAGGCTCAGCGGCCATGGCTCACGGGCCCAGCCGCTCCGCGGCATGTGGGATCCTCCCGAAACGGGGCACGAACCCGCGTCTCCTGCATCGGCAGGCGGACTCTCAAGCACTGCGCCACCAGGGAAGCCCCTAAGCACATTTATTATCTCACCGTTTCTTTAGGTCAGGGATCCACACCTGGCCTAGCCGAGTCCTCTGCCTCAGGGACCCTCAAGAGCCTCAGCCAGAGTTATCTCAAGGCTCTGCTGGGAAGGAGCTGCTTCCTCGCTCACTCACATAGTTGTTGCCAGGACTCAGTTTCTCATAAGCTGTTGGACAGAGGACCTTGCTCCTCACTGGTTTTGACTGGAGTTTGCCCTCACTTCTTTGCTATGTGGGCCTCTCCAACATGGCAGCTTGCTTTGTCAAAGCCTGCAACCTAATACTACTCAGCCATAAAAGAGAACAAAATAATGTCATTTGCAGCAACATGGATGAACTAGAGATTGTCATACTAAGTGAAGTAAGTCAGACAGAGAAAGACAAATATATGATACTGCTTATATGTGGAATCTAAAAAAATGGTACAAATGAACTTATTTACAAGACAGAAATAGAGTCACAGATGTAGAAAACACACTTATGGTTACCGGGGGGAAAGTATGGGAGAGGGATAAATTAGGAGATTGGGACTGACATACACACACTACTATATATAAAATAGATAACTAATAAGGACCTACTGTATAGCACAGGGAACTCTACTCAGTACTCTGTAATGGCCTGTATGGGAAAAGAATCTAAAAAAGAGTGGATATATGTATATGTATAACTGATTCAGTTTGTTGAACACCTGAAACTAATGCAATGTTGTAAATCAACTATACTCCCATAAAAAAAGTTTTTTAAAAAAGCCTGCAAGCTGAGAAGGCAATAAACAGAGTCCCAAAGGATGGAAGTTCAGTCTTCTGCAACCCAGTCATGAAAGAGACATCCCATCACTTTTGTGATATTCTATTTATTAGAAAGAAGTCACCAGGTCCAGCCCACATTCAGTGGGAGGAGATTACAGAAGGGCATTGATACCAGAAGGCAGGGATCACTGAGAGCTACTTTTGAAAGCTATCAGACATAAAGCAGTTTTAGCTTCTCTCTTTCTGCCTGACTCTCTTATGGAAACAATTATGCATCCCCCACCCTGACAAATGCTGGCACAGAGTGACCATGTCTATCCAGCTGCCACCTGCCTCCTTAGCTTTCCCAGGTCTGAGCCAGGGATTAGTCCATGACCCCTCTAACTGCAGTTCCCCTCAAGGAACATCCAGCAACCTCTCCAAGTGACCCTTTGAAACTCCCCTCTCCTGAGACCTGGGATTAGAAGCTAGCCCTTCCATCCTCCCCTTTCCCTGTAAGGAAGAGAGATGGGAATGGTCAAAAAGCAACACTGCTTCCCCAGGAAAATCTGATAAAAGCCTCCCTCTTCTATCTCCTCTCTTTCTACCCTTTTTTATTCTCAAGGTGAAATAGGGTGCTCAAGAGTTTTAGGAGATGTGGAAATGCTTCTTGGGCTTGCTTTTGTAAAGTCTGCATATGACAGTCCCTTTTATACTCATTGTGGTATCTAATGTCTATCGTATTATTGCCTGAGTTGAAACTGAGGGAGGAAGAGACCCCTTGTAACATCCTCTACACAATTATAGTCTCTCTTTGATGATCCAGAAAGCTCACAGTAATTTTATAGTACTTACCATTATGATCATCCATTTTTACTATTCTGGGGAAAAATGCATAGGCACCCTCTTTATTAATACCATAAATCAGTTTTCACAGTATAATCATAGCTGTAAACTGATTGCAAATAATCCAATAAAAATATACTAATATATCGTTTATGTTTAATGCATTAATATAATTCTTAAGCTTTATTCTGAGGTAAGGACATCATCTTTTTTTCTGATTTTCTCATTAGACAGTATTTATAATAAAATATACTTGTAGAAAAACAAAAGGATAGCTTAGAGTGGCATATACTCCCAATAGAGTGGGGTTTTATCTGCGCTCATTTACAATATTGCCTGTAGTTCACCCCTAGAAAGCACCAGTTGGCTTTCTAACTGCAGTGGTTTGTTTCCCTGAATACCATTTCCACTAACTTAAAATGCTCTATTATCAGAAGACTTGGATGTTTACTTCTAGAGTTTTAAGTGCCAGATTCTCATTTTCTTTAACTGCAGGAAGACATTCCTAGCAGGATGTTATTCTGGTTCATAAAGTGGCAATCTATTTTATTTATTATTCCCAAGCACTTTATCATCAACGTCATAAGGATTGGCCAGGGGCAAGGAGGTTAAGATTCTCTTTTTTTGCTATGAGTAAGAAAACAGATTAAAAGATGTGAAATGTTCACTCTAAGAGTGTGAGTCAATGAGTTCCTGGGATGAAATAGTCCAAGAAGCAGGTAGAGAGAGGAGAGTGTCTAGCCCAGAACTTAACATCCTGCTAATAGAGGATTAGGACAAAATACAAAACTGACAGTTTCTGACTGAGGGGTCAAAACAACTAACATGAAAATTCCAAGAGACATTTTCCTTGAAGGCCCAGTGAAATGAAGGACATTTATCCCTTAAGAGAAAGAGTGCTGCAGTGAGGAGAGACTATTCCTCTGGGTAAGTACATCACAGAGGCTACTCAAAATAAGAGGTACTTGAAACTGAAAAAGGACTCACAGAACTTTGTTCCTCTCTGAAGTCTTCACCGCACCTGCTGACTTAGGCGTCCTCTCCTTCAGGACCTCAGCAGAACTTGTACCTAACTCCCCTACAACACTCATCATAGTGAGTCAAAAGGCTTATTTATGAGTCTTCCAATCGTTACTTTAAATATTTTGAGGCCAGGGACACTGTCTTTCCATTTGCATATCTATTGCTTAATGTGTAATGAACTTTCAACAAATTTTTGTTGAATAAATGAGTGAATAAATAAATAGAAATGAGATAGAGGATAATCCAAATAGGAAAGATCAAAGAGAAAATAGGTGAGAGGAGAAAGCTTCAGGGAGGTGCCTTCAGGGAGAGAAAATTCATGGGTCCTTTGTGTCTACCTAATTATGGCTGCCAGCTTGCTTTAGCAATGCCAAAGCTTAACTTTCTCCCTGGCTCTTGAAACCTAGACTTCTTGAACATTTGTCTTCCTTTTGCATATATTCAGTTGCCTAGCTCTTAATCTGAACTGTTTCCCCTCTATTTCCCCTCACCTCCTCTCTCTCTGATCAACACTCAAATACTCTTTTTTCTCCCTAAAAACACAATGCTTGAATCTTTCTCACCACCACCACTCTGACAATTAGAACTTTGCAAGAGACTTCTTTTCCTACCAATTTTTCTGATTCAAGAGTTCCCTCTGCCACTTCAAGCTCTGTGCTAGGACAATCACCTAAAGAAGGTAAGAACAGTTCATCTTGGATGGGAAAGTCTGTGCTGGATACATCAGAGCAAATGTTTCCACCACCACCACCACCACCACTGCAAACAACAACAAAAACCCACAGGATGTGAAGAACATAGCTGAATTTTCTGATATCCCATTGGTCACAGAGTGTGAAAGGCTGTGAAGAAGAAAGAGGAGAGGGGAGGGATAGGAGGAGACGAGAAACAGAGGAAAAGGGAAAAAAGATGGAGGAGTCCTGAAAGATGAAGTGGAAGAGAAGGGAGAAAGAAGGGCAGAAGAGTTGCTTTGTTACGATAGGTAGCATGACACTCTTCTTGAGCAATGGCTCACAGAAAACAGCCTGATTACTCAATTTGTTGGCTACTTCTCTGTCAACAGCCTACTTGATCCCCCCTTCCTGAATCTCTCTTTCCTCTGCCCCTGTGACATCTCCAGTCCTGACTTGTCTCATGATCCTCAGTCTCCTTTGTGGAGTCCATAGCCCTTAGGCTTGCTCCTCAAGGTTCTCTTCTACATTAACCCTTGGCTTCAGCCACCTGTGGGATGAGGTTGATGATTTCAAAGCCTACATCTTCAGCCTCGATCTCTGCTCATGTATCCATGATTCATGTATCCATCAGCCTTTTGGACATCTTAACTCGTATGTCCCACAGGCACTTGGAAATCAGCAGACCTAGCACTGAACTCATCATTTACACCACCCTCAATCCTGTTCTTCTTGTGTAATTTATAACTGAGATTGGTATCACCAGCCACCCTGGATCAAATCAAATCCCCCCTTCTTCTCATACACACACACTTACCTAATTAACTCCTATTAATTTCACTCCACAAATTTCTCTTGAATTCTTTCAACTATTCTGTCTATTCCCTCCCCTAAGCTCCTGCACCACCTCATACTTGATATTGATGTACCCAGTCTGGGCTCCTCCAATCCATTTCCACAAGGCAGCTGTGATCTTTCTAAAATACAAATATCTGTTGTGTTCATGTCTTACTCAAAGTATGTCAGTGTTTCCCCATTATACATTGTATAATGTCTAATTTCTCTAATGCAGTCTAAAAGGACCCTATCATCTGGCCCTTGCTTATCTGCAGCCCTTTATGCTTTCTATTCTCCAACAACTGCTTTCCGTTGCGCAAATGTACCATGCTTTTTTCATGTTCCAGCCCTTGCCATGCTTGTCCTGTGCCTGGAAAAGAGAGGTTCTGAAAAAAACTGTGTTGAATGAACAAACGCTTGAATATGAAAGACATCTATAGTTGTTGGTGATTGTGATTGAAAAAAAAACTCTGTAGTTTAATTTTTTTTCCTTTTTCCTAGGAATGTATAAATTAATATTATACAAAAAAGATAAACAGTGCCTTCATAAGTATGGCTTCTGTCATTTCAGCAGCAAGAGACTATCTTAATTCTTTTAGCAGAATTTAATTTTGTCTTTTTGAAAAACTGCATTTATTATACGGAAGGGTTTTATGGTCCCTTAAATGTATGCTTGTTGTTCTCTGTGCAAATTGTATTCTCTAAATGCCTGTTCTTCCTGGAACTATTTCCCTATTAGAAGCCAGTTATTATTTTTCCAGGAACAGCAGCATAGACCTCGATTATTTGTTTGTAGTAGAGTGGTCCTAAAGATTCTGAATTCATTTGTTTCCCCAGATCCCTGTTCCATTATAATGCAGCATTCTGATTTTGACCAAACCTCAGGACTTTTGCCTGTGGTCCAATAAATGGGTGTGCACACACTGTTTAAATCAGTAAAATACGCTAGTAGTGTCTAACCCCGGCCTCCTGGCTAGCCGGTGAACAGCAAAGTGCCTGAAGAAGCTCTCGGCTATTTTATCACAGGAGCTATAGTTTTCTCTGCTTAAAATGTTGTTACTTTCCTTTCATACTTATATCAACTAACATGACCATAGCTTCTTTTTTTCTTATTTGTAGGTTTAGTTATGTAATTCATTGGGAAGGTAATCATATATGGCTGTATCAGGGCACTTCCAATGGAACTGGCTCCAGCTGATTTAAGCAGAATAACTTTTTTAAGGATACTGGGCAGCTTAAGAATTGTCAGGAAGGCTAGAGAACGAAGTAAATGTACACAATTTTCCCACAGGTGCAATATCCTTCTTGATTTACAATTTTTGCATGGAGGAGAAGTTCCAGAGGTTTCTACTGTAGTGGTTCTTACCATAGGTCAGGGAGCCGATGGGGGAATTCTGCCAGATGCTGACTACATCTATTCCAATTATACCCTAAGGAACTGGATGCTGCACTGCCCCGCTCCTCTGGGCCTACTAGGGGGTGGACCTGGCTAAAAATTCAGTTTATTACATAACCAAATAAACTCCTACCCCTTGACTAGGAGGTCACAGGGGCATTTTAAGTCCCCAGGAATCATCAGTTAGCTCAGAGCCAGAATCTTGGGGATCCTGATACCCCACAGAAAGCAAGGAGCCATTTCAAATGCAGTGTCTTTCATTGGCATCACCAGCCTCTAGAAAGCAACCATCAAGGGGACTAAGATGGAATAGTCAGAAAACCAGGAGATAATTCTAGGACACTAGTGTCTTTTCACTGCCTTTAGCCCCAACCAGGCCACAATAGCTATCTTTTATCCCCCACTGCTTTTCAAAGGTGCTGGGACTGCCCTTAGCACTTTGGTAAAGGGAGTGTCTTGCAGGCCACCTCAGGGGCCATAGCTGGTGGGAGTGGCAGAATAGGCTGCCATGATAAATCTTCTGCAACATTTCTATCTCCCTAGTGTTTGGGTTCCTTCACCTACATTAAATAATATAATTTCTGTCATCTCAAATACAATTAGTTTGGGTCATCCACCATACCTGGGCAGGTAGAAAGCCAAACTTATTCTCAGAAGCACTGCTGCCCCCAGACAGTTCTCATGCCAATGTCTGGTCCAGTCAGTGTTCACTGTTACAAGTGACAGAAACTGACTCTCATGAACTAAAGAAGATTGAGAAGTTGTTAAGGAGTATTGAGCGGGTCACAGAATTTCCAAAGTAGCTAAAAGGTTGACTCAGGAGCTACACAACCTCAGAGGACCCAGGCCATCAAATCAGGCCACAAAACTGATGCTGCTACCAATGTTCCACCCTAGGTGTTTGCCCAGGACACCCCCATCAGTGCCCCTGCCCCAGTCATGGCCACTGTGAGGACTCCATTTTACAACAGCCAGTGCCACCATCAGACCGGACTCCTGCAGATACTTCCCTGAGGCACTGGCCTCCAATTTAAAGTATAGAGCAGTATGTCATATACCTGAGTCCCAGCTTCAAAGGAGACTGGGGAAAAAAGTGTCATGTTTAGCTGCTATAGTGGAAAAGCAGCTCAATGTTCTATTAGATATCAGAGATAGGAAATTCCCCAAATGCAGGAATCAGATTTCAGATGCTGGGCAGGAAAAATAATGACAAATGCCTACCGCAAAGTGTTTCTGGATTAAAGCTTCATGAAAATATTTTGAGATAGGCATGCCACCAACACTTGTGAATTGGTCTCGCTAATTTCTTTTAACTGGCTCACTGCTAAGATGTAAGTTGATGCTATAGTGATACCATAATTCATCAGATCTAATATGCCATCAATCATGAGTCATCAACTGTGAATGCCATTATTTTATGTACCACTAAAGAAATGCTGACAAATAATCTATGACTTGTTAAAGGATAGTTTTCAAAAGTTTAAAGAACCATACTCACATGCAAATTTAAAATAAACACAGGTCAAAAATGTTATTTAACTCATTAGTTATTGAGGAAAACAGTACGATGTTAAAACCACTCCAAAGAGAATTTGAGAATCTAGGTATACAGAGGCGATTTAATAGGTTTCTGGGTTAGATTTTTTTTTTTTCTTTTTCTTAGTTAATGTCAGACAAGGCTATAGCCATAATCATTGGGCTTATCTGTTCTGCTGTACAAAATTATTTGCATTTCTACTGGACATAAATCTACAAACTAACCTCTGCCCCTACAGAGTTGTAAAATAGCCAAGTAAATAGGAAATCAAACCCAGCACTGTATTGAAAGAACATCTAGTAATCTCTTTTGTCTATTTCCAAGTTTTGGATAATATTTTTGACAGTCTCAATGATTTCATATTAGAGCTCTTCCTGACGTATTTAGAATAGTATTTTATATATCAGTCTGGTACATACACAAAAAGGGATATGCTACTTAAATAGAGAACTCTACGCATTCACATCTGAAGTCAAAATTTTATTTGTTTTTCAAATGAAAGTCATCAAAGTTTGTATTTTTCCACTCATGATTGTTCCCCGTGACATCAAGAGCACTGGCGGTGCAGCATTTCTTTTGAGCCTTCCACTCTTTTCTCTGAAATTTTCTTCCAAGAAGTGACATACCAGTTTGCAATTTTTTACTTTCTTTTTAAAAAAATTTTATTGTGGTAAGAACACTTAGCATGAGATCTATCTTATTAGCAGATTTTTAAGTATACAGTACAGTATTGTTATTCATACCATTCTGCAGTCTTTGATGCTGAAGCATTCTTGATTTTTCCAGGTGTCAGTAGAAGACTATAAATCAAAACCAATACTCGTATTCCTTCCACACATATTCATAGTGCAAATGATATGACTGATAAGGGGCTAATATCCGAAATATATAGACAGCTCATACAGCTCAACATCAAAAAAACAACACAATTTTAAAAATGGGGTGAAGACCTGAATAGACATTTTTCCAAAGAGGAAAAGCAAATGGCCAACAGGAACATGAAAAGATGCTCAACATCACTAATCATCAGGGAAATGCAAATCAAAAACACAATGAGATATCACCTCACACCTGTCAGAATGGCTATCAAAAAGAACACAACAAATGTTGATGAGGGTGTGGAGAAAAGGGAAGCCTCCTACACTGTTGGTAGGAATGTAATTTGGTACAATCACTGTGGAAACAGTATGGAGGTTTCTCAAAAAACTAAAAACTGAACTACCATATGACCCAGCAATTCCACTCATGGGTATATATTCAAAAAAAAACCAAGAACACTAATTTTGGTTTTAAATTTGCATGTGAGTATGGTTTACATTTTAAATTTGCATGTGAGTATGGTTCTTTAAACTTTTGAAAACTATCCTTTAACAAGTCATAGGTTAATTGGCAGCATTTCTTTAGTGGTACATAAAATAATGGCATTCACAGTTGATGACTCATGATTGATGGCATATTAGATCTGATGAATTATGGTATCACTATAGCATCGAAAAGGTACATGCACCCCAATATTCATAGCAGCATCATTTATAATTGCCAAGATATGGAAGCAACCTAAGTGTCCATCAACAAATGAATGGATAAAGAAGATGTGGCATATATATACAATGGAATACTACTAAGCCATAAGAAAAGAATAAAATTTTGCCATGTGCAACAACATGGATGGACTTGGAGGGTACTATGCTAAGTGAAATAAGTCAGATAAAGAAAGACAAATACTGTACGTTGTCACTTATATGTGGAATCTAAAAAATAAAACAAACTAGTGAATATAACACGAAGGAAGCAGACTCACAGATATTCAGAACAAACTAGAGGTTACCAGTAGGAGAGGGAAGCGGGGAGGGGCAGTATAGAGGTAGGGGTTTGAGAAGTACAAACCATTATACATAAAATAAGCTATAAGGATATACTGTACAACACAAGGAATATAACCAATATTTTATAATAACTATAAATGGAGTATACAACCTTTAAAATTGTGAATCACTGTGCTGTACATCTGTAACTTATATAATATTGTAATCAATTATATTTTAATTAAAAAAAAATTTTAAGGTTAAAAAAAAGAAGCTAACTTAGATTTCTATGTCAAATTGGACCCTAAGATAAATTTCAAATGGAGTTCTAATACTATAAAAGTATTAAAAGAATGATAATTATTTTAAGTGATTTCCTGATAAAGAAAAGTTTCTGTATCCCCAAATAAAGCCAAGAGACAAAAGATTGAAATATTTGATGATTCAGAAATTCAAAATTTCTTTATGGCAAAATGTAACATGTGCAAGTTAAAAAAGAGGCATCAGCCTATCTACCTATATCTATAGCGATATCTTAGATTAAAAAATTTTATACATAGCATGAAGAAGAGTTCTGACAAATCAGTAAGAAACAGACAAAGGTATTTGTGAAGGAAGAAATACAAATGGTCAAAAAAGACATGAAAAGACTCTCAATCTCACTAGTAATGAGGGGAATGCCAATTAAAATAATAATGACATATTTTTGCTCATCAAATGGACAAAGTCGAAAGGTTGATATTATGATGTTGTCTAGGTCAGAGCTTCTCACCCATGGTTGTGCTGGAATGGGTTACAGGTGCTAAGATAGTTCTCCCTTCATTCTTGGGGTGAGGCCTGAGGCACACACAGCTCCCAACCAATTGCACCCCACAGAGTTCCCAACCAGTTGCATCCCAGAAGATGCAGAAGCATCTTCTCTTTACACCGGGATGTGGAACAAATACTATCACAATATATGACTATTACCTTGTGACAAAATCCAGGTGGAACTGGTCTAGGGTTTGGGGAGACAAAACCCACCTGGTGCCGCGCTCTTGAAGGACAATTTAGTAGAGTCTCTTAAATTTTAAAGTAGTCATGGCCTTTGTATCAGAAGTTTCACTTTGGAGAATGTACACTGCAAAAATGTTTACATGTGTTTGGAAATATATATATGTACAAAAATGCATGCTTATTATAGCATAGTTTTTCATTGTGAAATATTAGAAACAACCTAAATGTCAACTAACAATGCAATGGTTAAATAAATTATGGACATCAAGGAATACTATGTAAGAAACAAAGGAAAGAAAAATAAGGAAGAAAGGAAGATATGCTGAATGAATGTATTTTTAAGATATATTATTAAAATAAATTGTATAACTATATGTATAACAATTCCATTTACCTTAAGACAGATATATATATGTATATGTATATACACACATGCACAATACACTCATGTGTGTGCATAAATATATGGACAAAGATCTAGAAAGACGGACTCCAAAATCTTAAAAATGGCTATGTTAAATTTCTGGCCAAAATAACTCTGTAAGCTACCAACTCTGCACCCACCCCCCAAAAATTCACATAGCATTAATAAATATTTTTAATGCACTAAAAAGACATAGCTGTGCTCATAAACAGAAGAAGCATTCCTGTGGTCCAGAAAAGGAACAGAAGTACACAGCGGTGAGAAGGCTCAGACTTACTGGGCTTCCCAACAGGAAATTGCAGAAGCTATCAGGAATTCAAGTCAGGCAGGGTAATGGGACCTTGGAAAGAGAAAGGAGCCAGGGTCACTGTGTGAAATGGGAGGTGAGAAGGACTCCCCTGGCGGTGAAAAGAGAGCAGAATAGAGCTGCAACCCCTGCTCTGAACTCCCCCAGCACCCAGCTGCTGTCCAGGTGGCAGGAGGAAGCATGGGCAGTCAGACGACCATGAACTGAGCTAGGTTGCCCACTGGCTCACAATTAGAAGTTGCAGGAGAACCTGAAGTCACTAATGGGAGACCTTATTTACAACAGGGGACCCACGTGGGTCACATAGAGCTATCACATCACCCAACAGGGAGACATGAGATCTGGGAAACAGGACGGACGGACACACACACACACACACACACACACACACACACACACACACCTCCAACTCAAGAAGAGCTTGCACACTCAAATTTAGAGTGCAATGTGGCCATAGACCGTAACTTTGAAAATGTGATCCAACAGTTTCACTTCAAGCCACACGCCCTAGCGAAAATTTTGCACATGCGCATGAGGAGATACAGATAAATATGCTCACCGTATCTTCGCTTATAAAAATAACAATTGCAAATGACCTAAATACCCATCAACAGGGAATGACTAAACAAAATATGGTATATTAATACAACAGATTACACATAGAAGTTAACATGATTAAATATTTTTCTATATTAACAGAGATCTCAAAAGCATAGTAAGAAGTATATGAGTAAAAAGAAGTTTTCATAACAATACATATAGCATATAATTTATGTACATAAATGATATATATTGTCTGCTGATTCATTAATGTATTGTTAAAAAAACCATGAAAGATACACTCCCATTTCATGACAATAATTGCCATTGGGAAGAGGCGTTTGATGTGCTTGGAAGTGAAAAAGAGATTTCAACTGTATAATGTTCTATTTCTTTTCTTTTAAAAATTGGGAGAAAATGTGAAAATATGCTACATTTGGTAATTTTGAGGAGCAGGTAGTTGGTACACAGGTGCTTTCTATATATTTGCATTTTTTAGTTCTTTCAAAACTTTTCAGAAAAAATTAAGTGGAGGGGGTAACATTGGGAAGTGTATGAGAAAGGAATTCCAGCTTTTCCTCTGTCATTTCTATAACAGGATGTTGAATGAATGTAACTGTTACTTTAGAATCCATAGTTTAGGCCTCAAGCTGAGCGCCTAGAGGAGCTACACTTTCTAAAGCGAACACTCAACTGTGAAGAGCAAGAGGACTCCTGTAGGACACACAGGAGAGGCAGAACCAGCCCTCCCTCAATCTGCTGCTCATCTCCACCCAGCGGATGAGCAGAGAAGCTTGGGGAAGTAACGGAAGGCCTAGAAGAAGTGCTATGGCTGTCCCTTCTCTTTTCCTTCAAACTTCCTCACCCAGGCAAATGGATGGTGGCTTCAAAAAGCATCACCCTAAAGACTGGGGGAATCTATATAAAGTGGCAACTAGCATCTAAATCCAGCCTTATCACTGAACGTGCAGATTGACACTGGGCCAATCTCAAGTGTGGTTCCCCAAGGCTCAGTCATACCTCCACGAAGCCTTCTTTACAGCAAAGTAGCGCTTGTCTACAATGCAGTGTTTGGATATGTGCAAATCACTAGACTAGGTGACACGTTTTTGTGAACAAAAGTCAATTTGGTCACAACTCTTAAGTTCTTTTTGGTAAGTCACAGAGCCATCAAAGAAGTCTGGGGTGGAGAGGGCTAACTAGTTACCACCTCACTACTAGGCTGTAATGAAACCAAGGCTCAGACCCAGTTATGCCAGATGGAGAGGGATTGGACAAACATCCAGGAGCATAGCAGGCACAAACTAATCACAGGATCTACTCTGTAACTCAGGGAAGTCTCAGCACTTTAGGTTCCCATCTCCATGTGATATTCCCTGAGGCACAGCACAGACCTTAAGCAGGATTTATTTCCTCTCATCAGATTGATGCAGCACAGTGAATGTAGTCAATAATATTATAATAACTTTGTATGGTATGTAATCTATAAAAATATCAAATCACTGTAGTGTACACCTGAAACTAATATAATACTGTAAGTCAACTATACTTTGATCAAAAAAAAAAAAAGAATCATGCCATCAGAAATCCTCCTAACCAAGTGGTTCTCATCTGGGGCGATTTTGCCCCCTAGGGAACACTGGCAGTGTCTGGAGGCAGTTTTCTTTGTTATAAGGAGGGGAGTGCACTACTGACATCTAGTACGCAGAGGCCAGAGATGATGTTAAATATCCTACAATACACAGGACAGCCCACAAAACAAGGAATTATCCAGCCCAAAACATTAGTAATGCTGAGGTTGAGGACCCCTGTCCCAAGCCAATGGCTGGACACAGAAACAATTAGGGATGAAGCCTCTGGTACCATCTCAAAGGGGACAAGGTATGAACCTTGCCAGATTCTGAAACTCTATTCATGCAAGAATGGAGACAGTGTCTTTAAAGTATTTTAGCCAATCTACACATATAGAATACTTTTAATTTCACCAACAGCCTCCCTCTTCCAGCATTTATCATGCTAATTAACAAGTCATTAGTTTCACCAATTAATAAAATTTTGACATCCAGTATGCTAATTAGCTATGATTAAGCTATAGATAGCAGAAGGCATAGGATAGACTTAGGAAAGTAGCAAATATTTCAGTTTAGCCAAGATGTCAGGCCCAGTAGGGAGTTCTCAGTATATAAGGCTGGCAGAGCAGGCTAGAGCAAGAAAAGAGACCTTTAAACGTCCTCTGGGTCACTTTTATACAAATTCTCCACGGAGGTAATGAGCGCACAGTAAGCATTAAGCATGAAGCGCTAACTCGCTTTTTGCTGCTCACATGGATGGATTAGAAATGCCAGCAGTCAACAGGCACATTTTGCCCCACACTGTCCTCCTGACTGGAAGCTGGAGATACCTCACCTACTTTTATAGAGCTGAGTGATTCATTTCCTAAGTACTTATGAGATATTCTGCTTTTCACTTACCAAATCCTGCCCAAAGGATTTCAGGGAACAGTACATTTTCTAAATCACTAAAAATTCTATACATTCTCTTACAGAGCTTCTCTACTACTGCTCAAAAGTGGGGGGAAAAAAAACCTTAGAAACTTCAGCAAACATTCAGTCTTACCTAACCCCCAAAGGAAAAAGAGACAAAATACATATTTATGCATTTAGACATGTGGGATTCGTATCATATATATGTGTGTTAAATATAATACATTTCAGCTTCTTTTCCTAAGCTGATAAAAAGGGACCAAAGCTGGTTATGAAATAAGGTTATTTAATCAGAGTGGGAAACTCAAGATAGAAGCCATGGAAGTTTGGGATGGAGAAATTTACCTAAGTATACGGTTGTCAAAGTTGGAAAAGAAATACGCTCCACGTAAAAGTTAAAAAAATTGATTTATATTTAGCAATCGTAAGAATTATCAGAACTTTCTAGCACATAAATCTGCTAATCACTGTGTAGACAAGGGCTATAAATCATATTTAATAACTTGGTAGATGAGATTTAAATCATTTTGTCTTCATTCAAACATACATCAGTGGGGAAAAACAAAAAACCTTGTACTATATTATTATTCTCTGTAAGAATGAGAAATGGTATCAGTTCCTTGTTTTTTAAAAAGGTATCAAAACCCAGAACACATAGAGGTCATAAAAGCCTTTTCAAAAGTCATTATTCATAAACAGTATGAAAAGTTTAGTCAGCTACCATCAAAATGATTAAGCAATTCAAAGAGTTTACTAATGAATAATACACCAAATGATCAAATACATATTATGTGCTTTATAAATATTAATCGATGAGGCTACTTTATAGTACCCACTAATGAAGAAATAAATCCTGATCATTCAATTATGATAATCTCAATGACCGAACAAAATGGATGGCATCTAAAAAAGGGGGAGAGCTTCTTCAGAGAGCACAATTTTTTTTTTAAGAATATTTATTTAACATATAGGTAGCACTGACTCCCTGGGACCTTCACAAATATTGACTCATCCAGTCTTCATAATAATTTGATGATATAAATCACTATTATGATTCCCTTTTTACAGATGAAGAAACCAAGTTTAAATCATTTGCCTCAGGTCACAGCAAAAGGCTGTCACAAATCTCCAAGAAGCGCTAAGTAGCTGAGATTTATAGAAAATGTTTAAGTCAACTGTGTTTACAGTAAGAACACAATAGGTCTTGAATCTATTGGAGAAGATGGTTTACAGATTACACAGAAAAACAATTACTTCATTCCAGTGTGGCTTTATCTTTGCCATCTGAAAAGGATAGAACTAACATCAGTCATCAGTAGGGAATCAAAGACCTACATGTAAAGTAAGCTGGAAAGGAAGCACCTAATGCTAAATGAGTTTAGGTCTCTGCACACAAAGTAACTACACTTCAGCAGACTAAAATAGCATGCAGTTATGATTATGATAAACTTTGAGCAATCACGGAGAGCAAGACGTGAAGAATAAAACGGGACATAAGTAGATTTCCCAGTTTTCAAAAATGAAGAAAAAGTTCTATTGCATGTAACCCTGGCAAAATGTTAGCAGGGATTAGTAAACAGAAGTTCGTGAGCACTTGGAAAGGACACAGTGATTGCCAGAAGTCAGCATGAGTTTACTAAGGAAAAGACATGGCAAACTAACCTCATTCCTGTTAGGATCAGGGAAACAGGTAGCAGGTCTTCGGCATCCATGATTGCTATTCATGTCTCTGACAGAGACAGGAATGGCTCAACAAAGAAGAGTGATTAATTCAAGGGCATGTCTTGAGCGAACAACAAGGAAACTTACTTACCTGTATTCCTAATTGGAAGACCAAGATTTCTAAACTGGGTCGGACTGCTTGAAAATTTCCTCCCCCACATGCAAGCCTCGGAACAGCCAAACCTTACACTGTAGCCAACAAAACAAAAAAAAAGAAAAAAAAAAAATCAAGATTAGGTGGGTGAGGAGAGGGACAAAAGATAATATATGGTATAGTCAGCACAAGGAAAGCTACAGGCTCCAAACACAGCTCAAGAATCTGTGGACCAACTGAGAGGGTGATATTCTGTAAAACGAAAGCTAGTAAAATCAACTTAATAAGTGACAGCAGTCATCTACAAAAGAACTTCATCCAAATCTGTTTGCAAATGTGTTTCTCAAAAATCTAAAAAGATTCCCAAACCTAAGAAGCCAAAATGTCTCAAGCATAATCAAGATTACCTGCTGATATCACTAATGGAAAGAAAGAGGTAATCAAATTGAATGTATTGTCATCTGACTGAGGAAATTATGAGTTAATGGAAGGGTGGTAAGCCACCTGGCATCAAGTGAAAGCAGAGCCAAAGAACAAGAATTTGGCTGGGTTTATCCAACATGGTCCAAAATACAGTGATGGCTCTGATGGCAATTTTTGGTTAATATTTTGATGAGCCTCCCTCTAGTCTTTTTGTAAAGCATATTGAAGGAATCACATACATTTATCTTTTTGCCTAGCATAATAACATTTCCCCATATTATTAAACGCTGCTCATAAACAGAATCTTAACGGCATCACAATATTCCTTAATATGGAGATAATATACTTTACTTAACTACTGCCTTATTTCTTAGTTTAAAATTTTTTTCATGATTTTCAATATTTTGCAAAACTGAAAAATCTTTGTTCTGCTTTGAATTATTTTCTCAAGACAGATTCTGGAAATAGAATGACAGGGCCAACGAATATTAACATTTAAAAGCTCTTGACACATATTCTTAAATTGCTTTCCTCTACTCTCTCATCAATATTAGTCTTCAAAACAATTAAATCTTTAATAGTTTAGAAGGTGAAATTACACCTCATTTTAATTCACATTTCTTAATGAAGCTGAACATTTTTCCATATGTTCATTTGCCATTTCCCTCTTTTGTGAATTGTGTGTTCATGCCTTCTGTCCCATTAGTTTTAGTAATTTTTCTTATGATTTTGAAAGAGCTCTATTTGGTAAAGAAATTAAGCTTTTCTTTGTCATATATTGCCAATTTTTTTTTTACCAGTTTTTTCTTTTAATTTCCTTTTAATATTATTTCTTAATGTTTTACATCTCTGAATAATCAAACTATTTTTCTTTCGCTCTGGTATTTCTTCTATCACTTTTTAATTTAAAAGCCTTCTTCCCACTTAGATTTAAAATATTCTACTTAAATACAGATTTCATTATGGTTTTATTAATAACACTTAACTAACATAGGATATAGTTTGAAGTACGACCTGAAATATGGATGGATAATTGAGAGGGAACTCGAAACCTGGTGCTTCTGGCTGAAGAGCGAAGGGCTCATACCCCACATGGGACACCCAACTATGAAGACCTGCACCTGGAGACTAGACCCCAAAACCTCTAGCTTTGAAGACCAACATGGCCCACACCCACGAGACCCCGCGAGGCTGGGACAAAATGAGAAACGACTCTGAACAGGGCTGGCGCTTTGACTCACCCACTCACTCCAGGGCCTTCCGCTGACGCAGTCCCTTGAAAAGTGCCTAGACTTTCTGTGAAAGAAAGTCATTTGCTAATTTTAAAGCAGTGGTGTGAAAGGCAGCAGCCGGCTGCGCTGCTCTCCAGGGCCGGAGGCTGGTGGGCGCCATCTTCCCGCCCTCCAGTAACACTGCTCCAGCCTGCAGGCACCATCTTTTTTTTTTTCTTTTCTCAGAGGGTAACATCTTTGTGCTCTCCTCTTTTGCGCACAGTGTGCCAGTATCTCCCGGAAGGGAGCTTCTACATATGTCTGGGTGGCCCAGTTCGTACATCTCCTGACCCCGTCTTTGCAACCGCTGCCCAGGAGACGCCCCTTGAACTCCGGGCTCTGGTGGGCGGGAGTCCTGCACTCCTGGCTCCCACAGAAATGGAAGCACCGGAGACGGATCTTGGCAGCCGCCCCTCGCCCTCCGGGCACAGCACAGACAGCAACTGAAACACATCCCCATCTTTCAGGGAAACAGGCCTATTTGTTTGTCCTGGGGCCTCGGCCGGAGAGGCCACTGAGGTCTGGCGCCGGTGCGGAGGCTTCCGAGGGGCGCGCTCTCAGAGTTCTGGGAGCCGCCATCTTTGCTCCCGCGCTGCTCGCCCACAGCCCGCGATATCTCGCACGCGGGAGCCTTGATGCTCGTCTGAGGCCCGATTCTTACGCCTGTGCACAGGCGTCAGCTCCGGATGGCCCAGCTCTGGGGTCTTCTGCATGTTGTCGACTGAAAAAAAATGCAAAACCTAAAAGTTGAGAATTTTGTTTCATTTGGCGGACTTTCTGAAGACTGAAGCCTGGGAGGCAGCCTCGCAGGTTGCTCTCACCCACTGCTCTGAAGAGGTAAGGTTGGAGCTGGGATATATTGGGGTTTTTGCAACAAAGACCAGGTAGTCTGAACATCGAAAAATTACTGTTAATTAAAGAAAACCAGATATCTCAGATTAATGATTTTAGTGCTTTTTCTCTATGGGAAGAGTATGGGAAGATACAAGATGGGAAGATGAAAGAGTCTGGGTTCATTGAAATCATTCCTTTGATGTGCACCTTAACTATCTAGGGTGAGTACCCTGGTCTTTCCCATCCTGAGTCCCTCAGGGTGCACTACTGGAGGCGACTGCAGTGGCTGAGGGCTTGGTGGCAGGCAGCCTGTTGGTCTCCATCCTGAGTCCCCTCAGGGCTCACCATCCGGTGGCTGCAGTGGCTCAGGGCTTAGTGGCCGCAGCATTCTTTGTTTGCTGACTTGGCAAGTGCATTCTTTGTCCACAGTGGGTCTCACAGCACTGTGCATATGTGCACTCTTTAAAAGCTCTTGCCTGAGGCTCAGGCTTTCTGTCAGCCCAAATCCAGGTGTGGACTGAAATCCTCCCCTTTGGGTCACTGCCAGGTCTCGACACAGCCTCAACGCCTGGGAGCCATTAAAAATAAAATTGGCAGCTGGGACAGTCACAAAGGCTTGAGAGACACCCAAGAGCTACTAGGGCAGGATTGAATGGTAAGGTTCATCCACGTGATGAACCACCTCTCCTTTAAGACTGGGAGAGGTGGCTGTTTCATCTAATGCACAGAAACCGACACAGAGAGGCAAGCAAAATGAGGAAACAGAAGACTGTGTTCCAAATGAAGGAGCAAAATAAAAGCCTGGGGGGGAGGGGTGAGAAATGTTAATGAAACAGAGATAAGTAATTTACCTGATAAAAAGTTCTAAACTAATCTACATTCTCAGATGAGAAGACAGAGACTGAGTCAAATTAAAGTGAAGATTCACTGTCTTCCGTAGCATTGATGGCTTTATTCAAAAGATCAAAGGCATGTTTTCAAAACTTAAAAAAAAATGGTTCTGAAGAACCTAGGGGCAGGACAGGAATAAAGACGCAGACGTAGAGAATGGACTTGAGGACACGGCTGGGGGTGGGGAGGGTAAGCTGGGATGAAGTGAAAGAGCGGCATGGACATGTATACACTACCAAATGTAAAATAGATGACTAGTGGGAAGCAGCCGCATGGCACTGGGAGATCAGCTCAGTGCTTTGTGACCACCTAGAGGGGTGTGGGAGGGAGGCTCAAGAGGGAGGGGATACGGGGATATATGTATACATATAGCTGATTCACTTTGTTATACAGCAGAAACTAACACAACATTGTAAAGCAATTATACTCCAATAAAGATGTTAAAAAAAAAAGGATCTGAATTCATTTTTTCCACTTTCTTGTATTGCTAATTAGGTGTGTGGAACTAAAATTTACTGAATAAATCTTCCCTACTGTTAAGTCATATGGACCCTGCTCAGGCCCTACCCTGGCAGAGGCTCTGTGCCTCGGTGGCGGAGTGTTCTTTTTTCATTCGGGTTCAAGCAGGCAAATAAGGAAACTGAAGCTGAGATTGACACAGCACAAGCCTCATTCAGTGGCCAAAGAATGGAGAAGCGGGAACTAACTTCACGGATCAACTTCTCGCCCACCTGGCGTGAGGGATTTAATTTTAAAAAGTAAGGACAAAGGGGTGAGGAATGAGGCTAATGCTGGGGAGCCATTTGCATTAGTCTACCGGGGAAGGGGCAGAGCTTTTTTCGAGGGAGTGGCATGCGATCCTCTTTTTATTCTTTTTGATCTGGTCAAGGCTGCAGGTAGGTGTGTCCTTTAATGCACTAATGTAGTAAAATCAACGTATAATGAGACTGGAGGTCTGTTGGAGGTCAGATTCCTCGCCATCTTGGTCCCAGATGATTCCATCTGGGTTTTTGTTTGTTTGTAGCTTCCTCTCTTAACTCTGGACCCCTTACCATAAAGATTTATGTTAACTCTTGCTAAAGGTGGAGGTTGGAGGGTTTTGAGCAAAGACCTGGAGCAGCTCTGACAACACTACCTTTCTTGCTTATGCTTCCTTTAAAATATATTAAATTATTTTATACAACAGAGTCTATTTGGGGCTAGCTACTCTTTTCCATCAAGCTATCAACCTATTTAATAGCAGTATTACAGTTTTAATTATTATAGCATTTTAATAAAATATAAGTATGGCTATAATCTCTCCACTTTCAAAAATTTTGTCCATTTTCTTCAGTTTGTTCCTTTAATTAACCTTTGAAATAACTTCTTCACGTTCAAAAAAATCCCAATGAAATTCTAATTGTAATCTGTTTCATAAGGGTCATCACTGAAACACCAATATTCCATGACTAATACATAGAAATATAGCAATAATACTCAGTGCTCTTCCTGAAACCATCAAATAACCGTGGTTTTGAGTTTTTGCTGGATAAAAACTTTTGATTATGAATTAGTTTCATAAATGCCCTGATGTTGGTAAAATGGTGCCTTAAAAAGTAGATATAAGTGTTCCTTCTAAAAACGTATCTTGCCTATTAAAATAAACACATAAACATTCTAGCATCAAAATATTGTCTTTTTACAAAGTAACAAAGAATTGCATATATTGTGTTTTGTAGCTGAAAAGCTGAGAATCAGAACCTAGATCAGTGTTGATCCCACCAATATTCTGAATCCTCATAAGTCAATAAGTATTGACTAAAGTGGTTACCTATACTGTGTCAGTTTCTTGAGTAGAAGAACCAAAAGACTGAAAGGAATATTGAATGTCAACTCATGGTTTACAACTATTGTTGAAGCCCCTTGACAATATCCCTACCAAGTAGTATTCAAATTATGCTTAAATATTTTCAATAATAGGGAGCTCACTACCTCCTGAGGTAGTCAGTTTCACCTTTAGAAAGCTCTGATTTTTCAGGAGTTATTACATAGAATGACATTAATCTCCCTGTAACATCCCAGGGGCAGAAGTCTTAATCTCTATGCTACCTGAAAATCCATGTATTTAAAGACAGTTATCATATAACCCTTGAATCTTTTCTTCTCCAGGCTAAGCATATCCAGTACTCCCCCGAATGTCTCATCAATAAAGATACCTCTAATCTCCTTACCATCAATTTATCTGGCAATCCCAAATAGTTTCTCTAATTTGAATGTGGCAGGAGAATAGGGGGTGGGGGAGTCTTGATTTTCAGTATCGCCCTTAAAATGCAGTACCAGAACTGACCACAAGAACGCAGTTAAATTAGAGAGGCCCTTCTACTTAACTCAAAGAAAAGATTCACTAAAATAAAACAGTGCAAAAAATGTTAAATTGGACTGTTTGTTGTTGTGGCTGTGGAGTTGGTGACTAGAACTCAGATACAGAAACAAGAGGCTTCAAGTGTCCCACATTCTAGAGTTACCAAAAATAAGTGTCTGACACCAAGCCTGCCTCAACCTTTGGGGAATACAACCAAATGGGCTGCGAAAGAGTTAAAAGCTCAAGCAAGAGCTGGATCTCCCTCATGAAGAAATTGTGATTGCAGGGGCCATAGTCCTCTCTGAGGAAACAATACACGGTCCCCACCAAAAAGCAGCTTGTGGAACACCTTGCACTTATACCTGGCAAAACCAATAGGGAGGAGGTCCTATAACCAATGAAGAGGCATCCTTACTAGGCAGGAAAAAAGACATTTCCCCTTCTTTCTATTCTTCCTTCACCTAATACCTGAGCTTTTGTAGCCTAGAAAAGGGATACAGAGGTCTCCCTCTGTCCCTAATACAGACCACGCTTCCTGTCACCCTCCCATCTGGTGCTCGAGCGTGAGGAGGAGTGAACGAGCAGACCACACCCCATTCCCACGCCAGCCTTTGGAACCATAGGTGAAAACTGCACTGGGGGAGGTTAGGAAGGGGAGATTTAGACAGAACTGAGGTTGAAGATTTTAATTGCAAAAGAAGACTGGAAAGTTATAGAATCTGCCTAGTATATCATCAAGTGATGGGGATAGAGGTTCGGTGGAGCATAGATGAGGTCAATGCTAAAACAAAACAAAACCAACCTGTATTTATACCCTAAAAGGGACAGGGCTGGGGGGGGAACAATTTCTCAATAAGCCAGTTATAAAGCCACATCTTCCTATTTTGCTTTGATATTTTGAGGTCAATATAGGAAAATACTAAGAATGATTAGGACTATTTCCAAATGGTTACAAGAAATTCATTTTCCCCTATACAGTCCTTGAAATTAACTAGATTTCTATTGTGTTCCAAGATACCATTAAACCAGGCCCCAAACACCTGAAGCTTGAAATGGCATCTGTAAAGTTCCTTAAGCCAACTATGCAGAGTTGCTTTGCTGCCAAAAACACTCACTTTAATTAACAAGAAGCAGAGTAGAGCAAACTCTCTTTACATATCAAACAACTTTGGGTTCTCCCAGTAGCAGTTGTTAACATATTGATAAAAAGTTCTGATTGTTGAATCTGAATACTAAATATTCCATGATTCACCAGTGCTAACTTCCATATACCATGCCATTTTACACCTTCAGGCCTTTGCCCCAACTGTTCCCTTTGCCTGAAAAGCCTTTGCCCTGGCCTTCCTTGAGGAGCTCTCCTAGCCTTCTTTCAAGACTACTTCAAGTGAGACCTCTCTGGTATCCCTGCCTCAATCTCTCATCCTGTTCGTTCCACAGGTCCTTTCCAATGACTCTTTGCTAGCACTTAACCCGCTATTGGATATCTCTCTCTCTGTTTACACAGTGAGTTGCACAAGAACAGAAGCTGTACTTTATCTGTTCTTTGTAACTCTATCATCTGGCGCAATCAAAGCACAATAATTAGTACTCAATAATTTTTTTTCTAAATAAAGGAAGATATCTTCCTATTTATGGATAAAACACCTAACAAACATGCAAAGGGAGAACAACTGAATGAAGGAGCATGAGTAATTATACTACGTGATTCTGTGAATTGCTAGATCTGACCAGCTATACTGGTGTGTACTTTTTGGTTACAAATTATGGAAACTCAACTCAAACTAGCTTAAGCTAAAAAAAAAAAAAAAAATTATTAACTAATTAATTGATAAAAAGGAGGAATTATTGACTCACATACCTGGGAAGGACAGTGGTGAATCTGACTTCGGGAACATCCAAATTCACAGACTCAAGCAATCATGTCAGGTCTCTCCATCTGCCTCTCAAATTGTTTTTCTCTGCTCGGCTTTGTTCTCTGCTCTGTAAACAGGTTTCAAGGGACATAGCAACCTGCAGATTGGAAATCCCATCCTTACAGTTTATGATCTGAGAAAAGGAGGGTATTTTTCTCTCTCCCGGTGTCCTTTGTAAAATCCCAGGTCAGGACTCTGCTTGGCCTGTTTAAATCACAGGCGCATCTCTGGATCATTGGGAAGGAAAGTGGTCATTAGCAAACAGGAAGTTAGGCCCTATTCTTAGCCAGACCTGGGTCCAAATCAAGAAGAATCACAAACGTATGGTTGTTTTTTCTGAAGAGTGAGGGATCTGAGCTCCACATCAGGCAAGAAACCCTTAGATACTACATAGGAGAGAAGCCCCCAAAACACCTGGCTTTGAAAACCACAGGGAATATGCCCAAGAAAATCACAGAACTGCAGGAAATGGAAAACCTGCTCTTAAAGGACCCACACACAAACTCAATTTATCCAAAAACCAGCACAGAAACACCAGATTGAAAAACACATGAACCATAGGTGAAGGAGAGCCACTTACTAATCTTAAAGCATCTGCCAGAGAGGCAGGAACCAGTTGGGATGTTCCACAAGGACTGAGTCACTGAGGGGAGCCATTTTTGCAATCTCAGGCTACCTTGCTAATACAACACTGGCAGGTGCCATTTTGGAAATCTCCATCTAACCTGTTAGCACCAGTGGGCACACCCCGCCAACAGCCTTGCCCACCCCTGCACCTCAGCTGGGCCTCACAGCTGGTGGAGCGATAATCCCACCCACCAGTGCTCAGCAGCTTCCAGGGCTCGGCCCTACATGCATTCCAGGGGCTAGCTGCACCCACCAGCATACCACATCAGCAACCATGCCCTGCCAAAACAGGAGGGTGCACACAGCTCACAGAGGGGACACCCCTTGAGTGCTTGGCTCTGGCGGCCAGATATGATTGCACCTCTGAGCTCCACAGGACGTCTCTTACATAAGACCACTCCTTCAAGACTGGGAGAGGTAGCTTATTTACCTAATACATAGAAACAAACACCGAGAATTAGGCAAAATGAGGAGACAGAGGGATATGTTCCAATTGAAAGAAAAAGACAAAATCTCTGAAAAAGAACTAAACAAAATGGTGATAAGCAATCTACCTGATAGAGTTCAAAGTACTGGTCATAAAAATGATCATCAAACTCAGAAGAAAAATGGACAAACACAGTGAGACCTTCAATAAAGAGACAGAAAATATAAGAAAATACGAAACAGAAGTTATAACTGAACTGAAAAATACACCACAGGGGTTCAACAGCAGATTGGATGAGGTAGAAGAATGAGTAAGTGACCTGGAAGAGAAAGCAGTGGGACTCACCCAGGCAGAGTAACAAAATGGAAAATGAATTTTGAAAAGTGAAGATACTTTAAAGGACATTTGGGACAACATGAAGCAGAATAACATTCACATTATAAGGGTGCCAGAAGAAGAAAGGGAGAAAGGGACAGAAAAATTATTTGAAAAACAGTGGCTGAAAACTTCTCTAATCTGGGGAAGGAAACAGACATCCAGTTCCAGAAGCCCACAGAGTTCCAAATAAGATAAAGCCAAAGAGACACACACCAAGACACATTATAATAAAAATGGTACAAGTTAAGGAAACAACAGCTGAGAAGCTAAGCAGTTCCTAAGTTCCTGAACTACAGAAACTGTGTGAAATGATAAATACTTATTGCTTTGTAAAGCCACTAAGTTGAGGAATAACTTGTTTTGTATTAACAGATAACTAATACAACTGCTAGTCATGTGCTCAGATGTCCTGGCAATGCTCAATCACTATGAAAATTTTTACTTTTCCTCTCAGTGTCCATACTTGTCTTTTCACATACCTGTAACAGACAGTTCATGGACTAGCACAGATTCATAGATCATATGCTTTGAGTAGCTGTGCCCTTGACATCTTGTCATTTCCTCAAACACAGATGTTCATTGCTTCCTGGGTACATCTTGCACTCATATTTGCCAAAGCAAATGGATTGATTGTCACCTTCTTCTAAACGATTGCATTTGATTTGGGCACCAGTCTCTGACCTAGGCAGTTATGACTGGAGTTATGAAATCACGTGACATAAAGTGTGACAAATCTGTGTGGAAAGAATTTCCTCAAAGGAGGATGGATCACATAGCAGACACTTAAATTTTCATGGATTCTATGGCATTTTCTTCAAATGCCACTTAGGCTTTACTTCTTCCATGAAGTCTCCTAAATCAGTCTAACCTAAATCCATAAGCATGCGTACAGGTATAGTCAGCAGTTCTGCCAGGTGAGGCAAAGACAGAGTGAGCTCTAAGAGAATTTCAAATCAGCCACAGTCATCCTCTGCAAATTTCTCCACTGGCATGTTTCACTAAATAGCAAACAAGTGTCAGAAAGTTAAGGTTGCTGTGATGTAATGTTAATACAACATGGCAGCTATAATATTGCCCATGAAGAAAAATAAAAACACATAGACAGTATATTCACGGGCAATTTTGTGCCACAGTTAGGGAAATATAAGTGCTCTGTTGAAATGAACAGCTGAGGCACTTCAACTTTGAGGATGCTGCATATTTACACGGCCATAACTTAAAGAAATAATAATGGTCACTTGTGTCCCGGTGCAGGTTGCACTCATCAGATTCTTGTAGGTCACCACTCTGGCATTATAGGTTTTAAAATGTGCTGTCATGTCGCTGTGCCACATCTGTAAGGAACCGAATACAAATTGCGCTGAATTTATACTTCAAGGTAGTGGTTTCCAGCTGCACATCATTTGTTTTGTCTTGTTTAAAATAGCTCTAAATTGCGTGCCAGCTGTTGTAGGCTCCAGATTCTATTAATTAGGGATGGAAAACTAAAGCAGCAGCTTGTCCTCTGGAAGCCTGTGCCAGGCTGCTTCCAAAAACCTGCCTCAGGTCTCTGCCATCCCATCAGAAGCTTTCAGGTGATCGGATGGTTTTCCTAGAACAATGTTTCTCAAGGTGTGGTCCAAGGACGCCTTGCTCAAAAATCACCCAGGGAGCTTATAGAAAACGCAGTTTTCTCCACCTCACCCTGGACTCACTGAATCTGAATCTCTGAGAATAGGCCCAGAAGTCTGCATTTTAAGTGTATTCTTCATCATGGTAAAGTTTGAGAACCACTGTCATCTGGATCCTACTCTAAAATCAATCATTTCCCCTGAAGCCAAGCAGGATTTTACTCAACCAGAAACCTCAGTCTGCCTTTCCTAATTTTCTCTCAACTTCTTTACTCAAAGTCGGGTCACCTCTCACCTGCTTTATTGTTCTCCCTACCAATTATAGTAAAACGCAGGAAAAAGGATTTTACTGACTTTCACTAGTCAGTAAAATCCAGATATAAAATATCTCACCATTGTATGTATATGGCTCTATGGGAGTCACACTGCATCCCGCTTCATTGTGAGACAGAATGCATCTCTCCTTATAAGATAAAAAGCTCCAAGAACAGGTGTGATGAGCACATTAGTGTTACCATGGCACCATGCTCCTCTGTGGCTCCTCGTTACAGAATTAGTTGTAAACATCATTCTTGGCTAAGGTCCTCATTTGTGTGACTCTCTTGTATTGTACCAAGTGTGAATCTATGTGATCCCTCTTTGAGTAAATTTAATGTCTTGATGTCTGTCCTGACACTAGGATAAAGGAATAATCCCCTCACACCAACAGTTCATCATCTTGGCTGGTAGGCCCTCAATAAATACATGTGGAATGAATGACCAAATGAATCCCACTGCTCTGTTATCTCACCACATATATCAAAAGGCTGTTGAGAATCCACTCAAAGAACCCCACAGGCTATACCATAACCCGTAACTGATCCCTGTGATTTTGATGCCTTAAGAAATTTCTCATCACATATATCTATATCTATATCTATATCTATCTTTCCTTTGCAAAGTGTTACCTTATCTTCCTCTCCAGCACATCTCTTTTTTGTATGCATATTTTGCTCATTTCCATGACACTCTGAAATGCTTTTATCTCCCAAGAACTGGCAGCTACTCTTCTCAGTTTATAGATGCCCTAATATGTGTTCTTTCTGCCTCTAGATTATGGCTGAAAGTAAATCTTTAAACAATTCTGCTGCACTAAAGCCCTTCCTGATCGTGAAACCTACATCAGTAATTGTTTCTTTTGTATTGTGCCTACTGGTCAACTTTTACTTTATAGTCTTAAATGGCTTAAAGTGGAATGAATCTGGAGGTTAAACATTCTGGGAGCTGATATGTTGAGTGACTTAACTCATGTTTCAGCAAAACATTCCATCACAGAAGAAAACTTAGGACCACTTCTGTGTTTCCTGGATTGCTTGTCACTTGTTAAATACTGACGAGTGTCATTTCTCAAATGTGGTGCCTCTTTTTCAAAGCAAGCAGGCAAGTTTTCTCTGTGAATTAACAAGGTTGTGGCTCGGCTTTGCCTGAAACAGTTCCTATTTGCACTTACTGTCCCAGTTTAATTATTCATAGCACTCCCAAAGTGGGCAATATGGCCACTGAATGATACAGTCACCCTACTTATGACCTCAAGTTTTAGGTAGAATAAGAATACTACTCTTGGGCTTCCCTGGTGGCGCAGTGGTTGAGCGTCCGCCTGCCGATGCAGGGGACACGGGTTCGTGCCCCAGTCCGGGAAGATCCCACATGCTGCGGAGCAGCTGGGCCCGTGAGCCATGGTCGCTGAGCCTGCGCGACCGGAGCCTGTGCTCCGCAACGGGAGAGGCCACAACAGTGAGAGGCCCGCATACCGCAAAACAAAAAAAAGAATACTACTCTTGCTCACTTTTTGCCCCTTTCTTCTCATTGCATCCTATCCCACCAAACTATCCCATTTGAAACAACAGAAGAGCTAAGTAATTGCTACTTTCAAAGTAGGCCTATGCCTTGGCCTCTTATCAGTGAATCTGGGATATGGCACAAGGTAGAACAATTTGACTTACCAGTTGGAGGGGACAATGGCAACTCAAATCAGAGCCACATTCTTACAGATCTTCAGCCATCCCTTTCCTCAGTAGCCTCGTAACGATCCATTCAAATGTACTCTTATAACTAATGCACTAGTCACTACTTACTAATTACAACTCATTCATTCATTCATTCACAAATATTTATTGAGCACTACCACGTGCCAAGCTCTGTTCTCGCCACTGGAGGTGCAGAAGTTAACACAAAATGTCTGCTCTCACATAAATTACATTTCAGTGAAGGGAGAGAGACAATAAACAAGAGATAAAGATAGTGATAACTGTTATGAAGAAAATAAAATAGACAGCTATGGCAGCTGTGTATTGTTTAGGGTACAGCTGGATTTCAGTACCAAAGAGATCAGAAATACAGATGCTCAAAGAAAATAAATGTATATATTTTATGCCCCCAGAGGTGACCTGTCCAGCTCCATCTACAAGGGCTTCCAAGAACTGTTTCCTTTGATCTCCCTGTCCAGGCCCTAGGGTAGGTATCCGCATGAACATGGTTGGAGCACCTCCCCAGCACCATGTTTGCATTTCAGCCTGTGGGAAAGAAACAGAACATCCAGGGCAAGTAGCTTGTCATTAACAAAGTTACCCAGGGCTTCCCTTCCCTGGTGGCGCAGTGGTTGAGAGTCCGCCTGCCGATGCAGGGGACACGGGTTCGTGCCCCAGTCCGAGAGGATACCACATGCCGTGGAGCAGCTGGGCCCGTGAGCCATGGCCGCTGAGCCTGCGCATCCGGAGCCTGTGCTTTGCAACGGGAGAGGCCACAACAGTGAGAGGCCCGTGTACCGCAAAAAAAAAAAAAGAAAGTTACCCACATGTGATATATTTTCATTCCTCTCACTTCCCATTAACCCAAACTTAGTCACGTGGCCACAGTAAATTACAAGGCCAACCGGGAAATGCAGTATCTATTTACTGCCTATCTAAAACCCAGGGAGTTCCATTATTTTAATAATAAAGGAATAAAAGGCACAAGTTGTTGTCTCTTTCATAATTGTCCTTTTGTACCGTGGACTAGACAAGACTGGTGAGGGCTTTTTTAGATGGGAGTGTTTTAGATAGTCAGGGAATGATGAGCCCCAAAAGACAACGAGAAGGCAGTCGTAATAAACAGGGAGTTAAAAAAATCAGCAACCATGAGTTAAGATGACAACAGACATATGCATGTTTTAAACTAAAGTTTTAATTCACTTTTTTTTAATTGTTATGTGATTATTTAGGATGATGTCACTAATAAAGCACATCTCTCCCCCTCTTCTCAATCCTGTTTACATTCCATACCAGGTTGCTTTTAATACACCTGACACATAGTCACAGTGGAGAATTTATATAGATGATTGTATGGGAGAAACTAATTTCTGAAAGTTTGATATTTCCATCTGTTTTTCCAATCCTCTCCAATTTCCAAATAGCAATTACCATCTTCTCCACGCCCTTTGCCATCCCTTCCATAACCTAAACTGCTGGGCAGCTCCACGGAGAGGCTAGGAGATTATGGAATGGAGAAATCTTGTTCCAAAGTAAATTGAGAGGAACTTCTAAATTTTAGACTCACTCATTAATCAGACAGATTGAATACAAAGCAAGACGTGTTCTGACATTGATTACGAGGAAAGAAAATGCTTGCTGGAAAGGCGTCTCATCCTTGCCTGATTCTGGTCACTTGCCAAGCATTTGATAAATTCAGGTCTAATTAAAACTGTAAACAACACCACCCAAGGCAGACCTATCATCCATCTGGCCGATTGTTCAGGCTCAGACAGAAGCATCCAAAGATTCTGGGTGAGGGGGTCCAGTGCCCAACCTGATTCAGCCACAACTAGGTAGGAACACTGCCCTAACAGCCCCAACTTCCCTCTACCGGAATGGGGGGCTGTGTGTCAGGATGTGCCATCATCTTCCAAGTCTCTTGCTCCCTGTCAGTGAAATTGTCAGCCTCCAAGTCTATGAGCGTCCATTAGTTAAGAAACAGACCTAACTCCTGACAGTGACTGCAGGAACATGTACTTCAGGATAATGAGGCTAAGATATTGGGGATAATAATGACCATAAGTACCTTTTTCCCAGGTAACTTACATACTTGGCAAACACTAGGCTTATGAAGACATGGCTTTCCTTCTCCTTTAGTGAAATTATATCTATTATTGTTTCTGAATAGTTAATGCTTGTTTCTGAAGTTAATGCTTGTTATAAAGTGCTTTATTGGATTGCACCTGGGTCACATGCCTTTCCTCCTTCAAGTTCCCCAGATATTGGTTTCATTAAATATTATCTTTTCTGTGAAGTTCCCCTCACAACAGCTCCCATGCCTTGATTGAACCAAAAATCGTTTAGCCTGCACACTGATCACAAGCTTTTCAGAGAAAACTTTTATTTAAATGCGTGGCAAACATAGCATGAGTAGATGGTATATGAAAGCTGAAAAATCCTCATTGCTACCCAGAACTTCACCTTCCGACGGTCCTTCACCTCACCCACAGGTGGAGTGGGGAATGTTCTGGTTGCCGCCTCCATGTGGACATTTTTACAAACCTCAGAGCTGCTTAACTTCCCCTGACATATTCTTAGCTATGAGTTCACCTCCTGAATTTTTTTGAAATCTGTAACTTACACATCCACAGCCTTTCAAATCCTTGAATATAAAGTGCACAAAGGAGAAGGATGCTGACTGAAACCCTGGTGCCTGGAAGTTTCAAGGAGCACTCTGCGCTCACTAACAAGAAAACAGAAAAGTACCCACAATACCCTAGGCCCAGCAAAAAAGGCATGTGAGTGTCCTTTGATCTAATAAGGCCTTCCCAGCTGGAAGGTGCTTTTGGAAAATAACTGAATTGCATTTTAATTCCAACCCTTCTCCATTTGAAAAATGGGGACTCTGAGGCCCCGGGGGATTCAGGACTTGCCCCAGGTCACTAGATCAGTGAAAGACAAAGTAGTCATAAGACCAAGTATACAGGGCCCTTTTCTCGCCACCACAGAGTTGTTCGTTGTAAATAGTGTATTTCTGTCTTGGCATTCTTGAGTCTATAGATCCCCAGCGTAGGTTTTTGGCATAATGTAGTACAGTGTTGTGATCTTCCTCCCAACTGTAACCCTTTTCCAGTACTAAAAACCATATAAGGAATCTGAATCTCTATCACAGTTCTCAATTAGCTTTGACAAAAATTGATGTCTTGCCAACCAGTATACTACATCACATCCACTGACTCCAACAAGAAGATGATTCTATTAAATACCTAGACTTAATATCTCAGCTAAAAATCGCCATCTGTTCACACTTAATTACCATATTCCCCAAACATACTTATTTAACAATTTTAAAGAAAAACTCCGCTTGTAGAGAGGGTTGAGGATTTGAATTTTCAGCCTTTCTGCTGAAGAGCTGTCAATTAAATTTAATATTATCTCAAAGCTGGCTCAAGTCCTACTGGAAATAGAAGCACACTTTTTCTTTTTCAGATGGCTCCAAAAACACATTCTTGCATTTATTTCTGAAGGAAAATTTTAAGAACAAATGGTGAAAAATAAATAAATAAAACAGGATGCATTTCTTACTCTTTCTTTCTTTTGATCTTTCTTTCTTAAATATACCTTTCTTGAAAAAAGGAATGAGATAGAAAAAATTCAGCTGCCAGGTGTACCTTTTCATTAATTGGCTTAACATGCCAGCCAAGAAGCCAGCTAGCTACATTCACCTCCCATCATTATGCCTGTATGCCTCTCAGAAGGACTCTTCTGGGTTCAGTCACTGTATATAAGCAGTCATTTATTCTGTGTCACTCCTGTAGAGATCTGATTCAAGGTCATTCAAAATCTCTTCTGAATGGTTTAAATAACCAGAGTCTCAATAGCTCTCAACTTTGCAGATGAGGCTCTAGCTTTAATTGTATTGTGTACCAGGTACTTTTGCAAAGTTAAACAGACACTAAACTTAAAGAAATTTACAGCAGAAAAAGGAATGCCCTGCTCACTCAGAATAAACTTATAAAAACTGATAGTCACAACATTCATAACCAAGACTTTTTTGGTTTAACTGTTAGTCACCTCACAAGACAAAATATCCCTATTCAAAAAAGTATTCTATTTTGGGAGTTATTTTCTGGAATGAAGAAGAATGAGTTGGACTGCCTCTGGCCATCTGTGTATATTTTATCACTTTCATAGCCTTTGCTGATTGGAATGCATTGTGTTATATTGGCCTCTCTTGGGGAAAAACAGGCAATTAAGAAGCTTTCCAGAGACCCACAGTTGTATAGGAATGACTTGCAAGCAGTATTTATTCACTCGTTTAAGAAATAAATACTACTGCTTAGTACATACCAATTTCTATACTAATATCTGGGAATGCAACCATGGGCCAGGCAGACAACTTTGCTGTCCTCATGGAGCTTACAGTCGAGAGAGAGAGAGAGAGAGAGAGAGAGAGAGAGAGAGAGAGAGAGAGAGAGAGAGAGACCAAAAACACTAATTTAACTGATTGCACAAATCGAAGAAAAATTGTCTGTCAAAGAAGTCTGGCCTTTTTTTAAACAATTCTCAAAAAAATGATGAATACACTGTTTCAATGTTTAAATATTGACATGAAAATAAAGAAATTAACATTTATTTAATTGCTACTGTAAGTCAAGGACTTTACATATATTGTTCATTTAATTTTGACAAAGATCTTTATAAGCAGATACAAAGGAAACGAGCTTAAAAGGTGGAAGTGTCCAGAACAAAAGCCAATAATCAGATCCACATTCATCGGATTCAAAATCTGTGCATTTACCCCCACACCTTCTGGCTCCCTCAACGAAGTCTTCTTTGGCACCTTAGCGGGAAAGTTCACATTGCTTCAGACTTCTCTTTCATCAGTTACAAGTAGACATACAAGTTTCTCTAGCTGTTATCTTTACCTCTGATAAGAATAATTGTGTAAGAGTCAAAAAACAAAAAAAAAGTCTCAACCTTATGTAAAATCTCCAAAGAAGACAACCTCTCCCACTTCCAATGACAACACAATCTGAGGTTTCCTAATTCCACAAGCATACTAATACTCAATAAGCTTCCACTTGCTTAGCAAGTTCTCATTGCCAGATCAAGTTCCTGTGGTAATCTGGGATTGAGATCTTATAAGAATAAAGCCCAGAATTGAAAAGTTGAATAGTTTATATATTTCAACATCCATTATTCATAAAACAATGAACTAACAACAAAAAAATCTGGCTTCCTAAGCACGTTACAGTCTGATTGCACAAGGATTGTCCTGTTCACATCCTGCAAGATAAATACAGCAAAAATTCTATGTTACATTTTGTAACTAGAGTTTATTCTTTACCAATATTTGAGGAGATTAGCTGGAAACCGTGGCCAACCAGCAGCCCACATTCACCTACAGAATCATTTGAAAATATTTGAATTTAGAAAAAGGACACATTTTGTCTCCACATGTTCCACATAGCATCATAAGCCTACTCCAGAGCATGCCTCCCACTGAGTAAACTAAATGCTCTTGAAAAAAATTTAAATAACTACCAGAAGACTCTGAAAATATATAGATTTTTAAATTCTTAACAAAATATTGGCACATTGAGTCCAAAAATACATACACAAATGTCAAAATACATCATGACCATGTATGGTTTATCACAGGAAAGCAATGATAGTTTAACATTTGAAAACCAATCAAACACAATTCATCATATTAAGAGAATAAAGAAGAAAATCTATATGATCAATTCAATAGATGGAAAAAAACATTTGACAATATTCAACACTCATTCATGATTTAAAAAAAAAAAGAAAAAGAAAAACTCTCAGCAAGCTAGGAATATCAGAGAACTTTCCCAAACTGATAATGGAAATCCATGCACATCCTACAGCTAACATTATACTTAATGGGGAAAGACTGCATTGTTATCACCTGAAATTAGTAACAAAGCAAGAATACCCATTTTCATTGCTTCTATTCAACATTATACTGGGGAGGGGGAGGTCCTAAGCGATTCCAGTAATTTTTAAAAAGGTAGGCAGAGATGGTAAAAGGAAAAAGAAATAGAAGGAATAAAGATCAGTAAGGAAGAAATAAAATTATATTGCAGATGACAGAATTGTTCATGTAGAAAATCTCAGAGAATCTACAAAATAACTATTAGAACTAATAAATAAATTCAGCAAGATACATAACTTATTTTTAAACCATTGTATTCCAATACACAAGAAGCAAACAACTCAAAATTGAAATTTTTAAAAATTCCATTTACTGTAGTACCAAAAAGAAAATCTAGTCAAAGCTGTCCACACTGAAAACTACAGAACGTTGCTGAGAGAAAGTAAATAAAATCTAAATAAATGGGAAGACATACCATATTCATAGACTGAAAGACTTGATATCATTGAAATAATAACTTTCCCCAAATTGATCTGTGGTACCAATACCAATCAAAATTCCAGGGGAATTCCCTGGTGGTTCAGCAGTTACT
>NW_006769677.1:5437398-5450729 GCF_000442215.2 Lipotes vexillifer
GTTCAGCAGTTACTTTTCAGCACTTTCACTGCCATAGGCCCAGGTTCAGTCCCTGGTCAGAGAACTAAGATCCCGCAAGCCACATGGCACGACCAAAAAAAGTAAAAACAAAAAATAAAAATAAACTAAAAACAAAATGAAAACAGAAACAGATGAAATAAAAAAAATAATTTCTAGCAGACTTTTGTAGAAATTGACAAACTGACCTTAAAATGTATATAGAAATACATTCTATGTATATAGAAATTGACAAACTGACCTTAAAATGTATATAGAAAAGCAAAGGACCTAGACTAACCAAAATCAAAGAACTTTTTTAAAAGAAAAACAAGGTTGCAAGACGTACCCTACCTGATTTCAAAAATTTCTATAAAGCTACAGTAATCAAAGTAGTTTGGTACTGGTGAAAAGATACACATATATGGACAAGAAAAGAGAATCCAGAAGTAAACCCACACATATGGTCAACTGATTTTTTACAAAGATACCAAGGCAATTCTTTGAAGAAAGACAAGTCTTTTTTAACAAATGATGCTGTATACACTATACAGAAAAAGAAAAATAAACATGGACCCTTACCTCATATCCTACATAAAAATTAACTCAAAATGAATCATAGACCCAAATTTGAAACACAAAACTCTAAAAATTTTCTACTAGAAGCATAGGAGAATTGCAGTCTTGGAGTAGGCAAACATTTCTTGGATAAAACACAAAAAGCCTGAGCCACAAAGAAAAAATTATAAAGTAATCTTTGACAAAACTAAAATGTTTACTATTTGAAAGGCACCACTAAGAAAACAAAACACCAAGCCACAGACCTGGAGAAAACATTTGCCAAATACATATCAGACAAGTACTTTTATCCAGAATATATAAAGGATTCTTATTGTTCAATTGCAAGAAGATAATCTAATTTTTAAAATAAGCAAAAAATTTACATAGTCACTTTACCTAGAAAGATCTGTAGTTTTCCATAAGCATATGAAACGATGCCCAAGTTATTAGTCAACAGGGAAATGCAAATTAAAATCACAATGAGATACCACTATACACCCAATAGAATGACTAATATATATTTTTGAAACCCACGATACAAAGTGTTGATGAGGATGAGAACTGCTGTTGAGAATATAAAATACTACAACAGCTTGTCAGTTTCTTAGGTTCAATATACACCTACCATACCACCTAGCTAGTCCACTCTTAGGTTTTCTCCCAAAAGAAATGAAAACATGTCCACACTAAGACTTGTACACAAATGTTCATTGCAACTTTATTTGTAATAGTCAAAACCTGGAAACAGCTCAAGTGTCCATCAACAGGTAAATGGATAAACAACTTGTGGTATGTCCTTACAATGCAAACCTACTCAACAATAAGAAGAAACAAACAACTGGTGTGCTCAACAAATTGAAATTTCAGATGAGTCTCAAAATCACTATGCTGAGTGAAAAAAGCATGAAAAAAAAGGAATATATACTGTATGATTCTAAATATTTATATGAAATTCTAAAAAATTTGAACTAATCTATAGTGACAGAAAGCAGATCAGTGGTTGCCTGTGGATCTTGGCAGAGGGAGGAATGGATTACAAAGGAGCTGTAGGACAATTTAGGGACAGAGAAATAATTGTTAATTAGGGTGATGGTTTCATGGGTGTATTATGTTTGTCAAAACAGATAAAATTGTACACTCTAGATATGTGCAGTTTATTGTACTTCCATTTTACCTCAATAAAGATGTAAAATAAATTAATGCACTTTGTCTAACTGCCCCAACTTCAAGTCAGTGCAGTGGATTGCTATCTTTGCTCCATGTTTAGATGTACTCACATAGTCCCTGCTCTTAAGCCCAATTTCCAAGATTGATCCCTTTAGATTGTAGAGTAATAAAAAGTCATTTTGAAATCTGGAAAGAATGGAAGCATTAGTTAACACACACAAACTATATACGGTGGTTAAGAATAAGGATCTCAGAGGGCTTCCCTGGTGGCGCAGTGGTTGAGAGTCCGCCTGCCGATGCAGGGGACACGGGTTCGTGCCCCAGTCCGGGAAGATCCCACATGCCGCGGAGCGGCTGGGCCCGTGAGCCATGGACGCTGAGCCTGCGCATCCAGAGCCTGTGCTCCGCAACGGAAAAAAAAAAAAAAAAAAAAGAATAAGGATCTCAGAGCTAGACCTACCCAATCTCAGTTCAATCTCTCACTTGCAATGAGACGTTACATGAGATTAAATTTCCTGTGTCTGTTTCCTCATTCCTGTAAAATGGAGATAATACTATTCACCTCATGAAATTGTTCTGGATATTCAATAGGCTAATTCAAATACAGCACATGCCTGGCTCAGATAGGTTTCTAATAAATGAAAACCCTGCTATAACACTCAAATGTTATCCCAAATTTTTCAGTTCTTTACAATACTCCATCATGTTACTGCAAGGTCATGAAATTACCCACGTGAGCCTGAATAGCTAGTTGACGGGGGTTCTAGGAACCAATCATCAATCATACCTTGTTCAAAATCCTTGATTGCTGGGTGAGTTTTCGTGAGGATTTTATAGTAGAAAGAGTATAACCAAGGCTCCACATTTTCTCTCTTCCTGCCCACCTCCCCTTCTTGTTTTTATAGTTGTATCAAAGTCCTTTTATGACATTTCTAGTCTAAAATACTGGATGTAGATGTTTGCCCAGGAAATCTATTAACTCTTTCTTTTTATAGATGGATTAAACTTTTCTATACCTTGTCCTACAACAATGTTAGTGATCTCTTCCAATTTGGAACTCCCTCCATCTGGTATATACTTGCAACTCCATAAATGTTAATACCTTTATCTTCCTAGTTCAGGATTCAGTCTATCAATATAGTGCTAAAGTACACACAACACAGAAATCACATGGGACTATCGGGTTCAGAGACAGATTCTATAGTAGACTCATCAGGCTTGCACAGAAATACAAGTGTAGCAGATGCATCATTTTAATACTATAGCTGCTTCTGAGCCTAACTCGCTAGCAGCACTCTATTTTTATCATTCCAAAGTAGACTAGATGTTCACTTCATTGACTGTAAAGAGACAGGGGCCTAAATAAATGGCTGCCTACTTTTTTTTTTTTTTTGCGGTACGCAGGCCTCTCATTGTTGTGGCCTCTCCCGTTGCAGAGCACAGGCTCCGGACGCGCAGGCTCAGCGGCCATGGCTTACAGGCCCAGCCGCTCCGCGCCATGTGGGATCTTCCCAGACCGGGACACGAACCCGTGTCCCCTGCATCGGCAGGCGGACTCTCAACCACTGCGCCACCAGGGAAGCCCGCTGCCTACTTTCATATGCCAGTCACTGTATGAGAAGCTTCCTTTATCATTTCTATAAATCCTCATAATAAACCACTTCTGTTTTACATATAAGATAACTGAGGCTTGACTTGTTTAAGGTTGTAGATGGAGTGTGGAATAATGAAGCCAAGAATCCAATCCACACAAGATTTTGGCTAGGCAACCTATGTTGTGTACATTATATCACTTCTCAATGTTTGTGGGCTTAGAAAGGGTCACCTTATAATTTATCTTTCAAATGGAGATACTTCTAAGAATGAACATAGCAGAGGGAATTTTAATATTATTCCAGGATGATAGGCATAAACTAGAACTCTGCTAGGCAAACTGAAGTGAGTGGTTACCCTAATCTGAATTATCAACTGTTCAAGCAATATTTCAAAGCAAAGAGATATCAAGCAAGGAGGTGAAAAGAAAGTCTGTTGTATGCTGAATGCTAGCCAAATAGACCCTCTGCAAAGGAAGATGTGACCCTGATTTTAGGGAAAAGATGTGGGGACATGACCTAGTTCCTCGCTACTCACTGTGTGATCTGCAGACCAGCAGCACCTCAGCCCTACTTAATCAGAATCTGGCTTTTAATAAGATGTCCTGCTGCTTCACATACACATTAAAGTTTGAGAACTTGCTTACCGAGTAACTTGGTAAGCTTAAAAACAAAAATTCAAGAGCCCATCACCCCAAGATCCTGATTCAGTGGAATTTGGGGTGGACCCAGGAACCTACATTTTAAAAGAGTTCTCCATGAAAGCTTTGAGAACAGGCGGGTTTGGGGCTCACAAATCTAGAGCATCCAGTGTAAAGGGCACCCAAGTTTTCATCAGAAATCATACAAAGTTAAAACAAAAGCAGCTTGAGATACTCTGAGATTCACTAGATTTCATTTTTTATCAAGAAATTAATCTATTTTCAGCCAAAAAAATCCTTTGAGAGCTAGATTCCATAATAGGAAAGCATGTTAGCTGAGGAATTTTCAATGAAATGAAGCAAAGCCTAATATTCCCAAAGAAGGCCTTCCAGCTCCTGGAGCAAACCCACATAGCTGTAAGTGTACCCAGACACAGACACAAACATAAAATGAGACTAAGAAGATAACCAAATGTTGCTTCCCAATACATTCACAGCACTGTGGCCATAATTACTTGGTCTTTGTGAGAACATCTGTCCCCCCAGTCTCATCCCCAGGCCCAGAGTTGTGTGCACAGTCTGTTCCTGTGTCATTTCTCAGGGTACTGTCCCATAACAGAAGTGAAGCCTGAATGATTACAGACACTTTGCTGTGTTATACCTACACTTCCACCTACATTTCTTTTTGGCAATAAATTTATTGTCAAGTGTCTAATGAGTCTTTAGTGAAGCAAAATTCAGGCATTAAGGTTCAGTGACTAGATTGAATCTAAAAACCCAGATCTTATTCTGTGATGAAAAGATATAGCATCAAATTCACAAACGATGTAGTCCAGAGTCAAGACAAAAAGTCAAGGTCATGAACAAGGTCATGTTCACGTTCAAACTCTGAAATAAGAACAGTCCAGAGAGGGACTTCCCTGGTGGTCTGTGCTTCCACTGCAGAGGGCACAGGTTCGATCCCTGGTTGGGGAACTAAGATCTTGTGCCCCAAGGCGTGTCCCACCCCGCCACAAAACAGAACAGTAGAACAGTCCAGAGAAGTAAAATCAGACAGAAAGCAAGAACAGAGCGCTAATGACTTGGCCTTCTGAACCAGGTCCAGCAATAGGTTCCTACAGATCCTTTTTTCTTTTTTTAACATCTTTATTGGAGTATAATTGCTTTATAGTGGTGTGTTAGTTTCTGCTTTATAACAAAGTGAATCAGCTATACATACACATATATCCCCATATCTCCTCCCTCTTGCGTCTCCCTCCCACCCTCCCTATCCCACCCCTCCAGGTGGTCACAAATCACCAAGCTGATCTCCCTCCTACAGCTCCTTTTGAAGAAAAACTAGAAATTGTAAATGTCTCCAGTGTAGAGATTCCATTCTTTATATTCTCTGCCCTTTGACATAACATATAATTACTTCTACTGCTTATTTTTTCAACATTTTTTAGTGAAAGAAAAGGACAATAAACATCTGAGTAATCATGGTCTGATTCCACAATTATTAACCTTTTACCCTATTTGTCCTATTATTTAAATTTCTGTTAAAATCTCCAAGTGAGTTGCAGACATCACGACACTTCACTACTAAATATGTTAGCTCATTTCTCTTGAGAATAAGCTCTCATACATAACCATAATATTACTAAAACACTGAAGAAAACTGGCAAAAATAATTCCCTAATATCACGTCTTTATTGAATTTTGCCCAACTCTCCCCAAAATGTCTCTGCTCCAACATTTTATTTTGACATTTGTCAAAGAGCAAAGTTGAAAGAATTTTACAAGGTACCCATATACCCAACCACCCAGATGGTGCCATTAATTTTTTACTATACTTGTTTTGCTATATCTTTACATTTATCCATCAATCCATGTTATTTTTTGACATATTTCAAGGTAAAGTGCATCAGCAGTTTACCCCTAAATATCCTGTATGCAAATTATTAGGTGGAGCTTAATACTTGTTTATAATTTTTTCTTTTGATGGAAAATTTACATACAATGAAATGCACAAATATTACATTATATTTGCTGAGTTTCAGCAAATACATACATCTACGTAACCCACATCCATACCAAGAAATAGCACATTACCAGGAATTTCTTTCATGATCCTTCCTAGTCACTCCCCTCCCCCACACTCCACTCTCAAAGGCAAGTACTGTTCTGATGTTTTTCACCATAGATTCTTTTTACCCATTCTAGAACTTCATATAAATAGAATTATACAGTTTGAACTCTTTGGTGTTAGCTTCTGCCACTCAGAATGATGCTTTTGAGAATCATCCATGTTGTTGCATGAATCAGTCATTCATTTCTTTTATTGCTGAGAAATATTCCACCTGGATTGTTTCTAGGCTTTGGCTATTACAGATATAACTTCTATGAAAATTCTTCTACAAATGCTTTTCGTGAACGTGTGTTTTCATTTGTCTTGTATAAATACCTAGAAGAGGAATTGCTGGGCCTACAGTAGGTATATGTTTAGTTTTGTAAGAAACTTCCAGACTTTGTTTCCAGAGTGAATACACCATCTTACACTCCCACGAACAGCGTATAAGATTTCCCATTGTTGTGTTTTCCTTCTTTCATTTCTTCTGTTATCTTTTTAAATTCCTTCCTTCTACTTACTCTGGATTTACTTCATTCTTCTTTTTCTATACCTTTGAAAGTAGATTCTTAATTACTGATTTTGACCTTTCTATTCTAATAATACAATTTCAAACTATGAATTTCCTTATAAGCATTGCTTTAGCTGCTTTCTTCAAATTTTGATAGGTTGTACTTCTGTTTGTTTTTAGTTTAAAATATTTTCTAATTTCTTTTGTGATTTATTTCACTCATAAATTATCTGGAAGTGTTTTAATTTCCAAAATGTTGGGGACCTCCTAGATATCTAATTATTATTGATTTATAATTTAATGACATTATGATCAGAGAACATAGTCTGCATAATTTCAGTCTTTTTTGAATTACTGAGGCTTATTTTATGACTCAGAATATGGTCAGTGGGGCTTCCCTGGTGGCGCAGTGGTGAAGAGTCCGCCTGCCGATGCAGGGGACACGGGTTCGTGCCCCGGTCTGGAAAGATCCCACATGCCGCGGAGCGGCTGGGCCCGTGAGCCACGGCCGCTGAGCCTGCACATCCGGAGCCTGTGCTCCGCAATGGGAGAGGCCACAACAGTGAGAGGCCCGCATACCGGAAATAAATAAATAAATAAATAAATATGGTCAGTGTATCTTGATGAGCATACCGTGTACACTTGAATGTTTTTTCTTCAGTATTGGAGTATAATGTTTTATAAAAATCAATTAGGTCAAGATGGTTGATAGTCCTGTTTAGATTCCCTATATTTGCTGATATTTTTTTGCCTTATTTTCCTATTAATTGCTGAGAGATGAGTCTTTAATCTCCAACTATGACTTTAGAATCATCTGTTTCCCCTTTCTTCTGTCAATTTTTATCTCATAGATTTTGAAGCTCCAAAATGCATTTTACAACTTTTCTTTGCCAAAACGGATATAATCAAGTATCCTTACCAAAATGTTTAACCAGGGCTTCCCTGGTGGTGCAGTGCTTGGGAGTCCACCTGCCAATGCAGGGGACACGGGTTCGTGCCCCGGTCCAGGAAGATCCCACATGCCGCGGAGCGGCTGGGCCTGTGAGCCATGGCCGCTGAGCCTGCGCGTCCAGAGCCTGTGCTCTGCAACGGGAGAGGCCACAGTGGTGAGAGGCCCGCGTACCGTAAAAAAAAAAAAAAATGTGTAACCAGAATCTTATCAAGTCTTTAGGCCCATTTAATTTCCTGAAGAGGAAAAAGTTAAATAACATTATGAGGAAATAATCAGGCACATCCAGAATAAGGCACAGTCTACACAAGATACCTGGCAAGTTCTCTTCAAAATGTTAATGCTAATGTCATAAAAAGGGAGAGATTAGGAGTACTGTCCTAATAAGACTTAGGAGATATATCAAGTAAATGCAATGCTTTCTTTTAAACAGCTGATCATTTTTGCATAAACAACCAAGACTTGAGAGACACAGTGTTACAAATGTTCCAGTTTGAATATCAGAGAGGAAATATAGCCAGGTTACATAGTAGTGAGTGCACAAAGATGACAAGGCTGATTGAAGGCAAGGAGATCAACCCAATCCCAGGAAGAATCCTTCAGCAGTTTTCCTGCTAAATCTACAGCATCAGGGTGTAGTGGAACTTTGTGTGATGGTGATAGAGGTAAAGAAAAGGAGTTCTCACTGTACCCATTCATGCCATAATTCTGTTTCTGCTGGAAACCACCAACCACCACATAGGAAAGCAAAGTTGTTCACATAAGGTGCTCCCAACTTGGTCTTTGTCGTATATACCATGCTGTGCTGCCCAGATCCCCACTTCAAGAATGAAGGATTGGGTTACCCACTGATGAGAAGATTGTCAGATGACAGCTCTCTGCAAAGAGCCCTCCCTGGGAACTGCCTCAACAGAAAAGAGCCATGTCACCCAAAGTCACTGCCCCTTCATAGGTCAGGCTGTATTCAGTGCCTGGTCAACCTAGACAAAGCGTCTGCTCCCTCACTCCAACTTGGTACAACTCTAAAGGACCACGCCAGCCTCAGAGCTTCCCATGGGGTTGGTTGAGCCCTATTAGTTGGAACCGCAGCCAATCCTTCCCTAGTACCCCTCCTGTGTGTTGATCTCCTTCTCAGAGTCGGTTTCCTGGAGAATCCAATCTGCAGTAAGGTTACACAGCCAGTTACCGTTAAAGAGCTCACAACACTTTCATTGATATTTCTATAGAAACAGAATTTACTCAGAATTTTCAGAAGGAGAAGTCAAGGCACAAAATTTCCGTGATTTTCTTGAGATTATCAGAGGTGCCAATACTGTGTGAAGCCAGTGTGCCAAGGCATGCTCAAAAGCCACATAAGAATGCTGCCAAGTTTTCTTCTCTGTATAAAATTTATTTTTGCTACAATAGAGTAAAACTCACCATTCTAGCTATGTGTGCCAGATGGAATGTTAAGATTCGTGGGTTTGCAGAGTGGGGTACAGAGCAGGGAGTAACAAGTTTAGAACAAGTGTTAAGAAGCAGAGTATTCAAAGAAACATACTGTGTTTATTGGAAATGTGATATACTCTCCTCATGAGTATACACAAGAATATAGGCAGGACAGTAAATCTACCGAAACAGCAACATCACGCTGAAGGGTGACAGTGACTATTGCAATAACTGTGGGATAACTTTAGAGATGCTAGGAAAAATGGTTATACAGTAGGAGTAGTTACAGGGATGTTTCTGCTGTCCAGTTTAATATCTGGAGATTTGCCATCAAAATCTCCAGCTTTCAAACATCAGCACTGAACCCAAAAATGTTGAGACCCCTGAGCTGGGGATTAGAACCCAGGAAATAAGCATGCCTCTCCCCCCACCCGCACTGGCACCACGAGTTCTGTCTGCACCCAGAAGTTAAAACAGAAAAATAGATATAGTTTTTATTATCCCAAATTGAGAAGCTTGTGCTGTTTCCTAATAAAATTAAGCATATTGGCATTCAAAGCCTGTTACATAAGGACTGCTAATCAGAAGAAAATGTAAAGGATATTGGAGGTATTTACTTAAGAAGCAAAACCAGCATTTTGATGTCCCTGGATCTGTTCAGCATAAAGATGTGGCCCCATAGAGTGAATACAAACATGGCACTTCATTTTGACAATGTCTAAACTGCCTTTCTATTTTCTTTTCTCTTAAAGTTTGTTGGCACATTTCCTCCAGCGGAGCCTATCAGCTCAGCACACAAAGCCTTCTTTGTACTCCTGAAACTGAGGTATTGATAAGCCCAAAGAAATCAGATGAGACAGGTTTCTGGTTCTTTCTGGCATCAGCGAGGTCCAATTTTCAAAAGGTCTGTGGCTAAGGCTCCAGAGTCACATGTGAACTACTGTATTCTATGACTTATTGGCAAATCTGCAACGGTTTCACACAAACTAACGCCAAAAGTCTGCTCTCCACCATCAAGACTGGTTGCGGTAATGACCGTAAATTCATCACGTAACCACACAACTCTTTATTTCATACAAGCTAGTGAAAAGTCACAGAATTCACTTATGGGTCTTGCTATTTAAAACAAAAGAAATATTTTAACTATGAAGCCAAAAGTTGAGGAGAGTTTTAAATCTCGGCAACTTCTTATCTGCAATACCTCCTGATTATTCTCCCAACAGGCTGGTCATTTTCGTTAATGTAGCTGGCAGCTCTGACTTCGCCTGGAGGGGAATGTAACCCAGAGCTGCCAACCAGAACTTGAAATTCTCTGGGTTTTGTCACTTGCAGTTAGCATCGCAGCCTTTTCTAAATTTAGGATAGTGAGCCATACAAAACAGTGACCTGACGGCAGAGCTTCATCAAATTTGTGCAGGGGTGTTATCGACAACACGTTGTATTGTAAAGGTCAACAAGGTGAACGTTACAGAGCCTCCTACTGGTTCAACAGTAACAAAAGAAAATGACATTGTGAACTAGGCTTGCTTCACTGGACGGAATACAGATGTGCTCCCTTGCATTTTTTAGCTTCCTTTTCTAATGCTTCCAGTATAGTTTATGGATTCGTAGCATATGCATATGTCAGTTTGTGGCTCTAAAGGATTAATTTCACTTTATCCAATATGTTGCTAAACCTCTCAGGGAATTTGTGGTCTAGTGTGATGGGCTGACATAGCACAAATTTAACTCAGATCCTGTTTTGCATACTGTCACAATTTATGTGCAGCGTTGTTTGTGGGAATTCAGATAAGGTTATTTAATGAATGAAAAAAGACAAGTAAGACACTCGTTAGGTATCCCTGATTTTAGCCAATTCCTCACCCTTTACATCCAACAGATTATCAAGATCTAAAGACCCTAGTTCAGTCCAGCAGCCGGCATCTCCCCTCTCCCCGTTGCTGGCGCCTGAGTTCAGATCTCTCTGGTTTTCCTCAGGTCCCTCACAGTGACCTCTTACCTGGTCTCCCTTTTGCCAGTCTCTGCTCTGAAACCAGGATTCATTCTGATCTGATCATGTCACTCCCTTCCTAGAATAGAAAACAAAAAAAAATGTGGCTTTATGGGAGTGCAAAGAAGTTCTGGCTTCATAACCTCATTTGAATGAATGAATTCATCAAAGTCTGCAACCTTATCCTCATATCCATAAGCTCAGAAACTCGTGCAGTATCTCAGCGATGGACCCACATTAACTAATCCTGCAAGATTCATGTAAGAACCAAAACTGTCAGCATATTAATTTTCATTGAAATGTAGCTGCTAGGCAAGCCCTAATCCTTATCTTGGCCTGAGCTGCATGGGCCTCCCCCAGAAGCAGAGTTACATGAAAGGCCATATTATAATAAGGTTATTATAATACGGAGTCCCTGGAGGCCGCTCGGGGGGAGTGAGTTGTTTGGCCGTTTGGGACCTTAAGAGCATGACGGTTCTGGCTGTGACCAGTCACCGCAAGTGCGTGCACCGCACACAGGGAGCTCTCCTCCCATGACTCCGCTTTCCTGGGCTTCTATCTTCCACAATCCAGGCTGAGCGGCCATTTCCTGTCAGCACAAACAGAGGATTAAGTTTCCGCATTTTGCATAGAATTCATGCACTTCCCGGAGATTGCTTCTGCCTTGGAATTCTAGGAGAGATTCTGGAAATCTTCAATAATAAACTCACAGATGGGCCCAACTGATTAGTGCTTCACTCTCTCAACAACCAAACACATTCCATCTACGTCTTCTCAGCTTTATTTCCAGCTTCTTTGGGGTCTCTTCCTGTCACCCTTTAAAATCTGGCCCCAAACGGCCTCACCTCCAGCTACTCCCACATGTCTGTTCTCTCCAGACACACCAAACTCTTCACTCTTCTTTATGCTGGAGCAGTAGGTTCCTTAGGCTGCAAAGCCCCAGAAACTGTTTCTGGTTAACTTAAGGGGCAAAGGGATTTACTAGGGTATATGGGGTAGCTTAGAGCATCAAGAAAAACCAGTTTGCAGAAAGGATAAAGACCGGGGTAGAGCTGAGGACCTAGATGGCGAGAACAGCTCTCTTCAGGGAGACCACATGAGAAAGAATCAGCTCCAGCCACTTCTTATCCTGCCCAAGTCTCAGAGGCCCACATCCCACACTTCAGCTTGGGGAGGGCAGGGCACCTTTACTGGCAGACCTCCAAGACAGTTTAGAAAGAGATGAATAATTCTCAAAGGAAAGGCGGGTCCCAAAACTAAATACCACAGTAAGGGATGTGGGGAGCAAGGTTAATTGAGAGTGGATAAACTGGGAGACCGAAGTGTGGAGCTGGACCTAAAGACTCAGAGAGCATAAATGCAGAGGCAATTTGAAAGTTAAGGGAGGAAATGTCCAGGGAGGCAACACACTGTATAGAAAGAAAAAGGGAGAAATGGGGAGAGGGAAAGGAAGGAGCATTTTAGTCTATGTAAATGGTTCATGGACATATTACATGTGATAAGAAAAGTGTAAGAATGCATAATGTGTATATACTTAATAATTAAAAACTTGGAGATTGAGTGAATTTAAAAGAATAGATGTTTACACAAATTCAAGGAATTAATTTTTGCAGCTGTATTTAAAGTCCCAGCTCTTCAAAAAGACCTTCACAATACAAAATTCTGGCCTCTATACTCCTCCCACTCTAGCTCTCCGTGCTTCGATACTGCTCATTTTTTATTCCTTCAAACGCCAGCTCCCTCCCATCTCAGAGCCTATGCGTATGCGGTTCCCTCTTCTAAGGTCTTCATCTGCTGCGTTAGCCAGTGTTCTCCAGAGAACAGAATCAATAGGAGATATATCTCTATCTGTTTATCTACCTACCTATCTACCTATCTATCTACCTATCTGGACAGATTTATTTTAAGGAATTGGCTTACCTGATTATGGGGGCTGGGAAGCCCAAAATTCTAGGGCAGCCAGCAGGCTGGAAACTCCAACAAGAGTTGGTGTTGCAGTCTTTGTCCAAAGGCTGGAAACTTGGGCAGAATTTCTATGTTGCGGTCTGAAGGCAGAATTTCAATCCCTTCCTCCTTGGGAGACCTCAGTCTTTGTTTTTAAGACCTTCAATTGATTGGATGAGGCCCATCCATGTTATGGAAGGTAATCTGCTTGAATCAAAGTCTACTAATTTAAAAGTTAATCACATCTAGGGCTTCCCTGGTGACACAGTGGTTGAGTGTCCGCCTGCCGATGCAGGGGACACAGGTTTGTGCCCCAGTCCGGGAAGATCCCACATGCCGCAGAGCGGCTGGGCCCGTGAGCCATGGCCGCTGAGCCTGCGCGTCCGGAGCCTGTGCTCCGCAATGGGAGAGGCCACAACAGTGAGAGGCCCGCATACCGCAAAA
>NW_006769677.1:5450840-5465222 GCF_000442215.2 Lipotes vexillifer
CGTCCGGAGCCTGTGCTCCGCAAATGGGAGAGGCCACAACAGTGAGAGGCCCGCATAACGCAAGGAAAAAAAAAAAAAAAAAAAAAAGTTAACCACATCTAAAAATAACCTTCATGGTATCATCTAGACTGGCGTTTGACCAAATACCTGGGCACCATTAGCCTAGCCAAGCTGACACATAAATGTTAACTATCCCATTTCCTCTTCCTGTCCCCCTATGCACCCACACCTCCACCAGCCTTGATTACCACCACCTCCTTCACGTCTCAGCTCAAGGCTCAGTTCCCCGAGGAAGACTTCCTCAACCCTGTCTTACATGGACACTCTTAGAGCACTCTGGACCTTTCCTTCTTAGCACCTCCCACAGCCAGGGGTTAATATGTGTGTGCCTGGTGGGGGGGCAGGTAGGTATAAAACTGTGTAACTGTTTACTACTATCTGTCTGTCCACTGAAATGTAAGCCCCATGAGATTAGACTGTTTTTCTTATCACCCTTCCCCTAGCACCAGGCCCAGTGACTCCACATCATAGCCACTCCATACATTTTTATTGAATGAATTAATGAAGGTATTCAGAAAAATGGTACTGAGTTTGTGATCACAGCACATTTGTTGACTTTCAAAGGTTAAAACAGCCATAGACATCAGCAGAAACCTTTGCTTGCTCCCTAACTTTATTCCAACTTCCTACAAGGAGCACCACATAAAATGTTTTTCTAGATGTTTAATACAAGGTGCCTCATGGGACTGTACCCAGCCTGACAAGTAAATCCAGTCTAGTTTTCTCTTTCTTTTTATTCCTAAACCCAAGAACAGTAGAGATAAGAAGGGAATTTTGGGGTACAAAGAGCCTTCTTCCTGTAGTGAGCAGACCTCACTGGGGTCAGCAGGCAGAGACGCTGTGATGAATTGAAGCGCTCAAGAAAGCATCTTCAAACATACGGAATGAAGACTGATATTACCCTGGGAATCATCTAAATACGTACAGTTTTTCATGCATGATGGATTTGTTAAACATAGTTGGAATATTCTCCATTCTTAAATAGCTATGAATAATTGCAGTACTTGTAAATTACTATACATTAGCAGGCTATGCAGGCACACTACAGTCAAATTAATTCATTAACCCTTTTCAGAACGCTGATCTTATAGGTTGAGACACAGGAAAACAATTAATATATCCATAAATGTAAATCAAAAAAATTAATAAGATGCCTTCCTAAACAAAATACCACCAGTTTTCTTTTTGTCACGATGATTTAGTTTGATGAGACAAAAGACACGATGAAAAAGACATGAACAAGCAAATATGTACGTATCATATAGTTGGAAAACATTTTATCCCTTTTGGTATCTTCCATACCCTGAAGCCCATCTTTAACTTTCTCAAAACAAGTTTTTACTGCCTTTTCCATTTTCCCCTCTTGTTCTTTCCCAACTTTTCCTCCAGATTTTTAGATAATGAGAAGGCAAAATAATAAGCCTAGACACTATATTGTTTTTATACTCTATTTGAAAGAGTACCTCTGAAAACTTATTTCGGACAATGCCTTCAATAATAAAATTCTGAATATGCCCTATAGCTGTCATTTGAAAACAAAGATATTGTAAAGCAATTATACTCCAATAAAGATGCTGAAAAAAACAAAACAAAACAAAACAAAAACAAAACAAAGATACACCAGACACAGATGAGGCAATGAACGAAACATATGTACAGACGTGGATGGTGGAGTCCTTTTTCAACATGACATGAGATGCCTAAGAAATAAAAGTCTATCTTTGTCCTTACAACCCAACTGGGATGGGCTAGAGCAGGGGTGGGGGATACCATTGATCACACTGGGTGTGTTAGAAATCCAAAACAATGTATGAGAATTCTCTTCACATGCCCACAGACTGATTTCTAAACTCAAGAATGTCTAGGTCATGGAAATGACAAACTTCTCAGGGAGTTGAGGGGAGGGGTGATGCATTAAGTCTAAGAGAATTTTTGGAGCTAGAGATGAGAGTGCAGAGTTGGAAGGAAGGAAGGAGAACATCCAAATAAGTATGAGATCACTAGTAAGGACAACAGACATAAAACTGGTCCTTACACATCCGGTTTCAGAGGAAAAGAAATGGTACTTAGGAAGGTCAGAGAGGTACGGATCAAAAATTCAGATGTGGATGGTCTTGACTGCCAAGGGCTAAGAGGAGGTCTAACGAGCAAGGGCAAATCAGCCCGGGGAATAATAGAAACTGCTGTTGGGGAAGTCAACAGTGGAATCAATAAAAGATTTTTTACTCTGTCTCTCATTAGTTTTTGACTCAGAAAAAAAAAAAGCAACTTTAGAAGTAGTCCCTGATTCAGGACCACAGTAAACCAATAAAAAAAATGTGGGTTTTACCAGCACTGGTGGAGTTCAGACCACAGCTTGGGGAAGTGGGATATGTTCTGGTTAAACAGATATTTACCAGTAAATTATTTGTTTTTATTTTCAGGGGCAATTACATAGTTTATGCATGCTTTCAAGGGATTTAGATCATCCTCATTTGATACATGATGGTGATGAACTGTATCTAAAGATTTACCCAAGTGATTTCTAAATGCAGACATGTCAAGTGAACAGCCATTTGAAAGAAACTCACCCTGGAGTTTGCCTGGCACCATGGGTTTGAACACTCCTTCAAGAGCCTTCAGAACAATAAACCATGATGGTCTAATGCAAACCAGAAATTCACAAGCTCAGGCTTTCTGCAGTTTACTGACACTCCAGTCACAGCTGGAAAGTTAGCACTTCAAAAGCCAGGGTGGATAGTTCTAGTTGAAAAAGCCTCAGTTCTGAACAGCAGAAGAAAAGGGGATGGGGGCAGCAAAATGACCATGCAAAGACAATTAAAGGAATTAGACAAGGCAGCATGAATAAAAAGCAATTGATATTTAAGTTCCTCTTGCCCAGATGTGAACATCAGATTTCTGTCATTAAATTTTGGATTAGAAAGATGAGTAATCAGCAAAGCACAGCCAGAGCTAAAATTTGATTTTACTTTTCTAGGTTTCACTCCCAAAGAGGCTGAAATATCTGAAAAGACAGGCTTTTTTTTTTTTTTTTTTTCATAGAATCATCGACCTAGACAGATCACTTGATTTGTCAGGAGAAAAATCAAATTTTATTTCCCAAAAGGTTGGTTGATACTGTTTCAATCATTAGTATGCTGCTAAGAACTATACTTCAGGTACTTTGAGTATGTTTCCATGCAGAATATATGCATATTTAACTATAGTGGCTGGCACTGAATGCTCACTACATGGGATGCACATGCTTTCCCCACATATTCTAATCCTCCCAACTACCCAGTGAGGCTGGTACTCCTCTTATCTATATTTTACAAAAGAGGCACTGAAGCAACTTTGTCAAGGGTAACCTCTGAATAGGACAAGCTGGGATTTGAACCCAGACAGTCTAATTCTCTTCTTAACCACTGTCATAGGTGTGTTTGTTTCAAAATAGCTTCTCTACAATGCTAATGAAAGTATTATTTCAGGAACAGGAAGGAATTACCTACACCAACTGGCAAGTAGTGTGTCAAAAAAATATCTAACTACTTGTGCACCATGAATTCAGGGTAGTTACTCTAAAGAGTTCAAGTAAGTAGAAAGTGTCAAGAAGACTCAATATGACCAAGGATTAAAATTTTTTGTCTGATGAAATCATTGCCCGTATAGCCCAAAGTTTATTTTTTAAATTATCCAATGATGCTTTAGGGCTGGCCTCATGTAGACCACTTAAGGAAAGGTGAGCACAACTTGGTCACAGCGATGGTTGATTAACCTCTCCACCTTCACTCCGATCTCCTCTAAAGTCCTTTGGTTCAATCAAACAAAAAGCTTTTAACAGAAGGTAAGGCCAGTGGTTACTCTTTTTTTAATGACAAATATTCATCAATGTCAAAACCTGGGAAAAACAATTAGATATTTATTAGTTAGGATCCTGTTTATATTTTTTTTTTACCAATTATTTAAAGGGGCTCTATCTTTTAAATGCACTAACATATATGAATTTTTAAGCTTGCTAGTAGATTCCTTCTCATAGTAGGTACCTAAACTCAGGTAACACCTTCAAGTATCAGCTCAAATAATCAAGTTACTGATTTTTCCTAAATCAGGAAATAGGAAAATTTTTTCTATTTTCACAACAAAACAATTAACAGTTCTAATGTGAAATTATCTGAGTTTACTAATTGCCCCTCTGCTTTTTGAAAATAGTTTCTGTTACAATGCAAAATGAAAGGCTGGGAGTAATCAACATTTTAAAAAGGAGAGAGGGTCCATATTAACTTGAATGTACCAGCTAATATTTCAGTAGTGCAATAGACAGGCATTCTGGCCAACCAACAGAAATCTCTCTTGCCTACAAAACTTCATCCAGTAAGAGAGAATTAGGCCCAGAATGGGAAAAAATTTCTTCCTTAGGAAATAAATTCTTAGTATTCTCCATGTGGGGAAAGAAGCCCATTTCTATGTTTAGAACTCAGTGAAAAAGCTGACAAGTGCAAAGCTTGTCAAATATATTAAAATGCCAAAATCCATCATTTTAGACACACAAAACTACACACACCTCTTTGAGCTTCTTGGCTTCACATTGCCCAGCAGAATCCAATTGATCTTGGTCCAGAAAATTAACAATGATGTAAATGTAAATAATCCTATAAATCAGAAGTAAATGGAATTATGTTTTCTCCCTACAGCCAGGACTCATCCATTTTTCCAAGGTTCTATGACAACCTTAGAACAGAACTGCGATTCATATTTAGACTTCCCCTCTCTAGCTAAATTTAAAATAATTATGTGTACCCTGCCTTAAGCAAAGCTAATGCATTGACAATTATTTACAAGAATAATTTACTTTCAGAATGATAGTTTACAGTACAAGATAAGTGTCTCTAGCATACTTTCATAAACTTGTACATAGGTTATAACAAGTTTGCTTGATCTGAGCATGTATCTCCTCCTACTCTTAGAAAATTAGAAATTCTAAAGTATAACCAAGACTGTTTTGAAATTACTCAACAGCAGAGTGGTAAGAATGCAAGCTGAGGGTCTCATTGGCCCAGGGGATATCCTGACTGGGATGGAGTTTCAGTGTCCACACAGAAACATAAGGCATTTTTTTTTTTGATCCTATCATAGGCCAGAGGTTAGAACAGAGTCTCCTTCAAAACAAGGACTCCAGAAGGGCAGGCTCTAAACTTGCACTACCTATGCAATAAAGAAATAGCAAACTGAGAAATTAATTTTTTTTAAAAAGTCCTGGACCATTAAAACATTGTGACTCCCAGTAGAAACAAATATAAAATACCTTGTAGAGAAATGTCCACAACATGGACACAGGAAGCCTACGTAAAAACACCCCACTGAAGACAAGCTCACAGTGAAAAACGCAACCAAACACTTGGAAATTATTTGCACTGGGGGAAAAATCAACAGACGTGACCAACAGGTCAATTAGGAACCCTAGAACTAGACAACAGAAGAGAGAACAATCTGAAAGAGACATAAAATAACAGCATTAAAAAGATTACAATGGAAATAAAATTAGAAAGAAGCAACTAAAAGGCAAAAATATGCGTTTGGAAATTTAAAAACATGCATCTGAATCATTCATAATCAATAAAGACACCATGCTGGAAATTTTTAATACTTGGAACTGAATAACAATGAAACATAACATAAAATCTGTGAGTCGTAGCTAAAGTATTCTTTAAAAGGAAGTGTATATACTTTTAAATGCACATGTCAGGAAAGAGAAAAAGACAGAATAGTTATAAGCCCAGCAACGCAAGAAGCGAAAAGAACAGAGTAAGCCTAAAGGAAATAGCAAACATAAAAGCCGAACTTAATAGAAGAGAAAACAAAGAAATATTAGTATTGATAAGTAAAACAAAAACTGATTTGGGGGGAAGAATACACACACACAAAGGAAATATAAATCTCCAGAAGACTGCTCAAGGAAAAAAGGAAAAGATATTAGCAATAAATATTAGGAACAAAGAAGTGATATAACTATAGATAGAATGGAGATGTTTTAAAGTGTAAAAGTTTATGCCAATAAATGTAAACTTGAATGAAAATTCTAGAAAAATATAAATTACCAACATTGACTAATGAAAAGATAGAAAACCAGCATAATCCTATATAAAATTTAAAAGTGATCAGTAAATATCCAACTACAAAAAAATAATGCCTCCAAAGTTTTACAAGCAACCTTTACCAAATCTTCAAATAGCAGATAATTCATATTTCATACAAATGATTCAGAGTTTAGAAAAAGAGATAAAAGAGATAAAAGTTCACTACTCATTTTATGAAACTGGTATAACCTTAATATTAAAGCTAGCTAAGAACAGTATGGGAAAAAAAATCACTGCCTAATCTCACTAATTATATAGATATAAAAATCCTAAATAAAATATTAGCAAAATAAATCCAGTTGTGTTATGGTTACCAGGGGGGAAGGTTGCAGGAGAGGGATAGTTAGGGAGTTTGGGTTGACATGTACACACTGCTATATTTAAAATAGATAACCAACAAGGACCTACTGTATGGCCCCGGGAAACACTGCTCAGTATTCTGTAATAACCTAAATAGGAAAAGAATTTGAAAAAAATAGATACATGTATAACTGAATCACTTTGCTGTCCACCTGAAATTAACACAACATTGTTAATCAACTATGCTCCAATATAAAAGAAAAAAAAATTTTTTTAAAGGAAAAACATTATGCCCTTCCCCCGCCAAAAAAAGTTTCTCAAGGGAAAAATAAACACGATAATAAATGTAAATAAAATTTTCTTTTTCTAATCAACATTAACATACATTTACATTTTTTAATCTGTTAATAAATAAATGAAGTTGACCAAATCAAGTGGAAATTTCTATAAATAAATAAATCCAACTGTGTGTGTGTGCATACATGTGTGTGTCAAATTATGACCAAGTAGGGTTTATCCCAGATATGCAAGGATGATTCAATTATTGGTAATCTATTAATATAACTTACCCCTTAAAGACAGAAAACTATAAAATCATTCCAATATATGCCCCCCCAAAAAAACATCCAATAAACTTTAACATTGGTTCATGGTTAAAAAGAAAAACATACTCTTAGAAAACTAGGAATAGAAGGTAAAAACTTTAATCTAATGCATGTTGCTGCATTACAGTGAACATCATACTTAATTGTGAAGTATTAGAAGCAATTTATTTAAGATTGGGAACAAGCTGAGGATGTCTATTATTACACTTTCTGCTCACTATAACATTGGTGGTTCTAACCAGTGCAATAAGATAAAAACAAATAAGAAATTAATGATTAGAAAAAAAAAATATAATCCTCATTATATGCCAACAATTTAATTATACAGAGAAATATAAGAAAATACACAAATAACTAGAACTTAAGCAAGTTTAGCAAAGTTGCCTGATAAAACCTTACCACATAAATATTAATATTACTTACAGGATAACAACTGAAGAGAAAATTTTAATTTTTAAAAAAAGATCCATTTACAGAAGCAACAAAAAACATTAAGTAACAGAGAATACATGTAACATAAGATGTTCAACATTTCTGAAGAAAAATTTAACATGTTATCGTATGACCAAAAAAACTAAATAAATGGAGAAATATATAATGGTAATCAGTGGGAGACTCAATATCATTAAAATATTATTTCTTCCCATACTGATCTATAAATTTTAATGCAATTCCTATCAAATTGCCACAGGGTATTTTGCAGAATTTTACAAGTTGAAAGTCATATGGAGAAGAAAAGACTATTTGATGACTAAGGAGATGTGTAAGTATGAAAACAAATGAAGTTATATTAACTTTAAGAAAACATGGTATCTGTCCAAAGGAAAAGAAGAAGACCAATGACTTAGAAGAGAAAGCTCAGGGGGAAAAAAACACATGTATACAAGGTGTCATTACCAATCAATGGAAAAGTATGACTAGTAAAACGCATGTCACTGCAACTAAGGTTATCCATATGCAAAAATAAAGGAACAACTTATTCCAACCCTACTTCATGGACAGATTAAAAACCCAAATGTCAGTATTAGAAGTTTGAAAGAAAAAAATAGGGAGAGAATATTTTTGTGAACATAGGGAAATAAATTGTTTCTTAAGAGAAATGTCATGGGAGCAAATCATAAAGGAAAAGGTTGATTTCCTTTTTTGATTATACTGAATTTGATTTTACTGAAAATTAAAATTTCCATAATATAAGATACAATAAACTAAGTTAAAATACAAACCACATACTTGGGAGAAGCTATTTGTCACACATAAATTTAAAAATAAGTATAATTCTTACAAATCAGTAAGAAAAATACAAATAATACAATAATAAAATAAGCAGTGGATATGAACAGGAAATTCACAGAAAACTGAAACACCTAAAATTTCTCAGCCTCAGTAGTGATTAAGGAAATTCAAGTTGTTGTGAGATACCACTTCAGAAAAAGAAGATGTCTAATAGTTGAGGAGGATAAATTAATACTAATTGTTGAGGAGGAAATGGAGAAACTGGAACTTTCCTAAGTGGCAGGTACAAATACTTTGATGGGTTATTTGGTGATACCTAGCAAAGCCGAAGAGGCACATTCCTATGGCTCAGAATTTCACTTCTAGATGCAAAACCCAGAACCATCCCACATGTGCCCAAGAAAGTCCATTGAAACTTTGTTTGAACAGCAAAAAATCAGAAGCAAGCTCAGTTAGTCACTGAGGGAAGAATAATTACATACAATGGGACACTGGACAGTAACTTAAAACTTGAAAAACAATACTATGTATTATTTAGGGATATGTACATATATAATAAACACAAAAAATACAGATGGGGAAGATACACAGCAATTTCAAGATAGTGGTTAACTCTGGGAAGGAAGGTAAAGGATAGAATAAGGAGCAATCAACTGCATTGCTAATATTTTGTTTCTGAAAAAAGAGGAAAATAAGGCAAATTTTACTAGTTTTAAAATCTAGTGGTTGGTACATGGGTATCTGTTATTCTCCGTAGTTTTCATTTTTATAATTTTAAAAAATTAATAATTAAAATCAACAAATCACTTATATATCCATGATTTCATTTTGATAGACCCTCCTAAATAAGGTTGTTTGGTGTCCATTTTATAGATGAGAAGTAGGTTCCTTAAGGTTAAATCCATTATCAACCACCACAGAGCCAGAGAGGGGAAGAGCTGGGATTCCAACCTAAGTCACCTAACAAATAACGTTCCTCCAAAAATTCCTTATCTTGAAAAATGATTATCCATAGAATCCTGTAAAGATCAAGTTCTATTATTGCTTTGAATATTTATTGCAATTTACCAAAATTTGACTGGCAATCAACCTTCCAGGATAACACTGATTTTTTTTTTCCCATAAATTAGTGCATACCTGAATTCATGGAGGTTTACTCCGTACAGCTGACAAAAAAGAGTCTATAATAACGTCACTGTCTGGTTCCAGTTGGCATTTACATTGGAGGGTCTGGGATCCTGAGCACTGTGGCTCTAAAAGCACCCCTTTCCCATGCCCAATATCCTTCCAAAGGGATAGAAAAGAGCCACCAAGAAACTCTTATCTGCATGGCCTGGAGCTATCTTGAGATTGTTGAAGAAAATCTGTGACTTGGCATTCATAATGACTTACAAGCTCAGTTTAAAAATATATGTTCAACAGTCAAGCAGCTGTTATTTCTCCTTCCTTTGCCAACTGATTATGTACAGCAAGTTTTGTCATTTTTCCATTATTCACGACTCTTAGGTTATCAAGTCTTCTGAACAAACGATAACAGGCTTTAGTGGAAGATAGACTGTTTGAAGATGGAGTTGGAAAATAAGTTATTCAGGGCAACTCAGAAGGAGTCTTGTGCATCAGATGGTTGTAATTAAAGGAATGATATCAAATCTGCTTCTACTTACAGAAGCGAGACACCTCCCAGGGTCTGAGATTAAAGTCTTTGTTAGTCTTTTCCACCAAAACTCTACCTGGGTCTTCTGAAGTTTTGTTTTCCTGTTAAATGCCAGAGAAGCTTTGGTATATAACCATGGAAGGGAATGGGGAAAATGCTAGTGCCAGTGGCTTTCCCCAATAAAGAAAGAGAGGGAGGGAGAGTAAGAAACAGTTATGCTGTCATTTTTTTCCTGTTCGTTTCTGATTTGTTTGTTATGTTTATGCAAAATCCTTATCTTCTAGAGTTGCATTAGCATAGAATATGGGCATAAAGACCCTGATCTTCCTCCAGCAATGATGGTCACTTTTTCCAACAGAGAGTACATTTCTCAATTTCTCCTCCTTCTACTATCAGGCGATTGCTCTGAGCACCCTGCAGTTTATGATCAAGACCACCTCAATGTTCGAGAAGGCTGTCTTAGAACTCCATGTCATTGTTATAAAGATTATGGGTCTCCCACATTCACAATTTTTATCTGACTAAGGCCCTTGACTTCACCTGTTATGGAGTTCCACGTGAATTTGTGATGCGCGCTCTACCTCCCCTGTCAAATTGCAGGCTTTTACTAAGTTCCTTTAAAATAATATTTGAAAAACATGTTTCAAGATAAAATAATTCTTAATCAACCATCTTCCTGCTACCCAAAACTGCTTTGACCCAGAACTGTAGTGACAATAAAAGGTTTATTTTAAAATTCAAATTGTGATATACCCTGGCCTGACCTATACAAAAAATACAATTCATCCATATCTCTATTATCCCAGAGACAGAGAAAAGAACTCATAAGGATACATTTACATCAAAAAGTAATCCCAAAACTTAATTTTCCTAAGTCTAGCCACCAACACAGTTGGGTGATAGTCTAATAGTAAAACTGATTTATTAAAAGTTTGTCTCTTTCTCATTTCTGATCCCCTCTAGCTCCACTAGGCAGATAGAAAAATTTCATGAAACCTAATTTCTAAAAAGTTTTCCAAAAGCACTTGACACAGTTCCTTAGATTTTCAAAAGTAAAAAATGGAAAAACTTGCCCCACAGCTTCCTAAGTAGTTCTGTCTAGGTAAACCAGCCTTGACCTCTGAGGCATATTCTGAATAAGCAGGGCCAGATCACCACATGGACTCGGAATGGAGAGAGGACAATCTTATGTTTTTCTTGTTTCCCCAGTAATGATCACACAGCCCAACATGTAGCAGATTCTCAATAATGAGTATGGAATAAACAAGCACACCTCCTCCCTGTAACCCACTTATCAACTCAGGTACACTGTCCTCTGAGATTCATCCATTTACTCATTCATTCAACAAATATTTATTGAGTACAGCACAAGCATGGGGGATGCAGCAGCAACAACAATCCTGCTTCAGGGAGCTTACACTTTAGTGGATGGAGTCAGGCAATTAATAAAATAAATAAGTGAAATGCACAGTATTTAGGTACTAATAAGTGCCGTGGGGAAAAATTAGTCAAGGAGGGAAGACAGACAGTTTTGTGGAATGGGCTACTTCAATTATAAACATAGTAGTCAGGGAGAGGATTTCAGACAAAGGGACAATAGATACAAGGACTCTGGGGAAGGGCACGGAGGACACATGGCTAGAGCTGACTGAGGAAAGGGGAGAGTGACAGCCATGAGATCAGGGAGGAAGTGAGGGGCTAGAAAATACAGGGCCACACGGGTCATCTCTGAGGTGAAATAGGACAATCAAAGTAAAGGAGACTGGAAGTCAGGAGACCTCATGCCTCATCTAAAGGGAGGAGACCGTTCAACCCCTGTTGAGAGTTTCCACGCAGGAATGTGGTCCAGCAAATTATCTGAGTTCTCAATAATGGAAAGTCCTTTAAAAAAAAAAAACAAAAAAACCGAGTACAGAAGACAAAGGCTGTCTGAGGGTCATTCCTGCCCAAGGCTGCCATGGAAGCTCAGGCCTGGACACTCCCTCCAGGCACTGCTGTCTGGTCTCATGGTCTTTGCACCACCAGGAGGTACAGTGCAACCCCTCAGAGGGTTCCAAGCCCCCTCCCCAGTCCAAGGGAATCATCTCCTAAAATTGGAAACAAGTCTCACTCTCTCCTTTGCTGCTTCTAAGCCTTCTGGGAATTCTCTCTTTTCCTGGGGCTTTAACGTCTTAGAAACAAAAGCCAGAAAGCCTTGCTCTCTGTTTCTGCCTGTGCACTGCCATCCCTGTCGTCGCCCCATGTACCTCCTCTGAGGGAATGTGAAATTACAGCACCTGCCTGGTAGGGGATGGGGGAGCAGGAACAGGAACGCAGAGTATTGAGATAGGACAGGAAAAACATACTAGGTGGCAAAAAAAACGGTTAATCACTCAAAATATTATCCAGACACACATAAACCAGGACAGTGCGAAAATCACTTTTGGGAAAACAAAACAGTCCAAGGAAGAGTATTTGCCCTCTAGAAACTTATAATTGAGATGACAAAACACATACACACACATACATACAACCGTATGTATAAAACATGAAATTTAAGACATCATGTTAATTCTAGCTGGAGTTATTAGGGAAAAGAGTTATGGAAAGTTGAATTTCAGCTTGGTGTTGAAGAGTAAATACATTTGTATTTTTAAGTGAAAACTGTCACTTTTGGCAGGAGTGTAAATTGCATTTCTAGAAGACAATTTGCAACATTTACGAAAGACTTGAAAATGTGGATTCTGAATGCCCCAATGATTCTACTTAGAGTAATGTATGTTAAATGATATGTTCAATGATATATGAACAAAGATGTTCATAACAGGACTGTCTATAATAGCAAAGAAAAAATGGAAACAACCTAAATGTCCATAAGCAGGCAGACAGGTTAAAGAAATTATGGTATATCTATAAAGTGGAATATTACATAGGCAATCAAACACACAAAAATACATATATTGACATAGAAAGATATCCATCAAAAAAATGTAGACAAGTAATTTCACAGTATGAGTCATCTCATTTTTTAAAAGTAAATGTGTGTGTAGGTACACATGCCCTTGTACACTAAAAACTCTGAAAAAATGTATACAGCAAAATGTTGCTGGTGGTTATGGCAGATAACACACCCCTCCTGCCTTGGGTGGGGTATACATACCTCCTCGCAACAGTAATGTTGGGCTTGGCCACATGACTTGTGTTGAGCAATGGAATGTGAGCCGATGTGCCACCTGTTGAAGATAATGCTTTAAAAGTGAGGGTGTGGTTTGCTTCAGCCTCTCGCTCTTCCCCTCTGCGGTGAGGATGGGGACGCCGCAGGGCTGCTCCTTCAGCCTGAGATTCAGAACAGGATGACATGTGGGGCACATCCCAGAACCCGAGCTTATCCACAGCCAAACTACAGTCCTCCTGTAACAGGAGGGAAAAATAAAGGCTTGCTGTATAAGCCACTGCTAGTGTGTGTCATTTGGTACCAGAACAAATTTGAGAAATAGAGTAACTACCACTAGGTGATTTTTTTTAATTGAAATTACAGGTAATTTTTACTTTAAAACAATTTATATATTTCTGTATTGTCTGAAATTTTAATAATGGGTATGAACTACTTTCATTATCAGAAAAAAGCAATAAAGATACAAAAAGAAAAAAATAAGTTTTTTCTGTTTAAAATATCACTGAAAAAGTGTGAAAAAAAAAAAACTAAAAGTAACCCGTAATCCAACCACCCGTATATAATCTCTCTTGAGAGTTTTGTAATATGTATTTCTAGTGGGTTTTTCCCATTTTTTAAATTATTTGAGCTCATACTCTATAGAGAATCTTTTTTTCCTCTCCTACGGGAACATAAGTATTTTCTTACGTTAACAAATTCGTTATGTTATAACAAATATCTTAACAAACAACGTATTTAACAACAATATATTGTCTATTTTATAAATGTGCCACACTTAATTCTCCTTTGCTAAACATTTAGGTTGTAACTTTTAATTATATAAGTAACTGTAATGGCCATTTTTGTACACTAAATGTTTTTCTATATGAAGAATTATTTCCTCAATAGTAGGAAAAGTTTAAGACCTAGTACGTACTGCCAAACAGCTTGATGGGTAAAAATTTGACCAAGAAAAAATGATGGAAGGGTATGAGTAGAAGCTCGGGGGCCACACTAAGTTGGGCAGGAGAGGAACAAGGATACTCATACAGCTGCATAGGATAAGGTGTTTTAAGTTGATAAGGTCAGCAGTGGGGAGCCACTGCAGGTCCTTGTGAAAGGATTGATAGAATGAACATGACATTTTAGGATGATTTCTGAGTCAGCTAGACCCACTGTGAACTAGAAGATACACAGGGCTGGAGGTAAGAGTCAAGCTAAGAAGTTGTTACAGCAGCTTTGGTATAAGGTGATGAGCGTCTGGATTAAGGTGAGGGCAGCAGG
>NW_006769677.1:5465232-5468021 GCF_000442215.2 Lipotes vexillifer
ATAACAGTACTGGTTCTTTGCAACTTCATTATCAGCAGATCCATTAAGTCAGTTTCTCCACAGCTAGGCTCTGATAGATGAAAGCTTTTCATGGGCTTGCTATCCATGCATTTGTTTTTTTCATCAAAAAGCGGGGCCAGAACTATGCTTCTGCTTAACATTTGGTCACCCCAAAAGCTACCTAGGAATTTTTCCAATTACAGAATAACCTGTTTTGTTGTTGTTTTAATGACATGGGGGGCAGCACGTAATCTATATAGCCTGAAATCCCACCAAATTACTGCTATACCAGAAAATCACACCAGGAAGTAACCCAGTCCTACACAGTTCACAAAATTGTCCAAAGTAGGCTCATCCTCAAGATGAATCTGGAAGAATCTGAGATCAGCTTGCTTTTTTAGTGTATAATGGTCATTCGTAGTTTTGGAAATTCTGGTTTTGAAGGAACACAACAAAATGAATTGATCCTTGAACAAAAAGAGAGAAATTGGAAGCATTTTACTGTATTTTGTCATTAAAACCTATACTACATGAAATTCTGATTTCATTCATACACAATTATTGCAAAATATGAGAGACAAGACAGATGTAGAAACAATACTGACAGCTCAGGAGGACATTGCTGGGTTTCATTGCTGAAATGTATGGCTTGAGCATGAGGACAAAGCCAACAGCATTTTTCTTGAAATGCACACTGAGTTCACAGATGTTATATAATCACGTTTAAATTAGTGGAATTATCTTTTCAAAATGCTTGTCTGTAAAAGTTTTTAGAACTGCAGTATGTCAGCCAAACATATACCAACTGAAACTTCATTTTTAAGGATAAATATAAGTCCTTCTTGAGGTGTTCCATGACTGGGATATTGCAGACGCTTTCATTTGAAGCTCCAGAGGATATGGAATTGGCATGAATAAGCGATTTTCAAATTATCTAATAAAAATGTCAAAACATTGACAGCCAGAATACCCTTCATACCCATGTAAAAATAACAGCAGAAAAACGGCAAACTAAAAGCAATGAATTCAAATCAAAACTAATCAAAATAGACCTTAGCTATGAAATGTTTCAGCCCCCTTCCTAGAAGTCGTAACCTTCACAGAAAGAATCACAGAGATAATTCAAAGAAAGCATTTTTTATGTCCTTCTTACCTCAAAAATTTATTCTAAAGTTTAAAAACCGCCTCAGATTTCTTTTAAATCATTCCTTTCTCAGTGGAAAAATTGTCCCACGGTTTAAAAATATCTTCTATCACATTAGCTGCCTATACATTTCATATATTACCTCAAAAGCATGAATACAATGAGTAACAGGGTCTAAGCTAAAACCATAGAAATCAGTAAATATTTCTATAGCCAGTTCAAAGTGTAAATATTTGGTTCTCAAAGAATCTCTATTATTGCCTGAAGACTAATCTTGTCTAATAAACTTCTTCAGATAAAGCAAAACTATGCTGGGAGAAAACTTCACTTAGCCCCACCCCCTTCCAAAAAAAAGGGAGCATTCTCTCTCCCCAACTGCCCCCCTAACTAGGCACAGGGATGTATGGTTCAAAAGTTCAACGTGGTATTTTTATTCCCACCACACCGAAAAATAACAACCCTTAGTGCTGTTTCAGAAATTTCGGAGCACCATTCAAACACATCAGGTTATTTGTTGAAGAACATGTGCTAAAACCCTGGAACTCAACCTCAAAGTCCATCCTAAAAAACAGACCAAATATTGGGACCTTTCCAAGCAAAATCAATTTATGATTAAAATCTCACCAAGACCAAGTCTTATATTTTGACAAGGAAAAAAACATTCTAGGTATTTTCATATGGTCAAGAGTTTCCAGAAATAGCAGCTTTGGGTGGATATCATCTGGTAGATTGGCAACAGCCTGATCCCAAACCTCCTCCAAGGAAAATCATGCAAAAACTGGAAAAGGAATCCTAAAAGTAGGTTAAGGGTCAACAGTGTAATTTCTAACAAGTGTCTGCTTCCTGGCAACATGTGCAGTGGAGAAATCAAGAGGGCAGGTTTGAATCCAGTGACCCTAGATTCAAACTCTACCTCAGAATCTTCTTTCTCCCTAAATTGAAGGTGTTCTCTGACAGGAGTAAAAAACAATCTACCCTTCCCAAAAGAAAACTCATAGTGAGACAACTAGGGTTAGAGACCTCTCATCAGTAAGTCCCTCTCCATGACTAACAACAGCAAGGGCCACAACGAAACCCCCAAGCCAGTACTTCTGCCTCTCATAACAGGCATTGTTCTGTTTCCTCCTTATCCCTAAGATTGATTGTTTCTTTCATTTTTACATCCCCCTCTATTTTAAAACTTAGTCAAATTCAGCACCTCTCAAAATGAGTTTGAGAAAACCCTACTAGAGGTACATATATGCTCACAGGTGTTCCTCCCCAAAAAACTGTTCCACGATCCAATACTTTCAGGAAACTCTGGGTAAAATGTTTTACTAAATGTTTCCTTTCTTGCAGGACTTCTCAGAGCCTTTAATATGCTAATGTGTTTTGAAGATTGCTCATTTCCTAATTTCTTTGACCATGGGTGCTCTTGTTGTGCCACACTTATTAATATCTCACTAAAGAGTTTCACTAGTGAATGAAATATTTTTTGAGTTTAGCAAGAATCTATTTGACTATTTATCTGTTTGACACAAGACCAACCCTAGAATGTTAAACAATGCCACACTTGTTCTCCTTTCTCCAAGTCACCTTCTCATGGTGCTAAACTTCAGGGATGTCTATTGTCCTTCCCCACAATCCCCATTTCCCTACAATAGTG